>NC_083732.1:80162832-80462832 GCF_028564815.1 Eubalaena glacialis
TCCCGGTGCCTCTACCCCACCCACTTCTCCCTAGGCAACCTGAGAGCTCACTCTGTGTTAGGCACAAAGCCCAGCATCTTCAAAATATCGAATGTAGCACTCACTATGATCCTATAGGTATATGATCATCCCCAGTCTGAGACACTGAGGTTGAGAGAGGCTGAGTGACTTGCCCAGTTGACCCAGCTAGCAAGTGGTGAAACTGGGTTCCATTCCAGGTCAGCCTGCCTCCAAATTCCATGCTTTGGGCCCGTAAGCTAGGCTTGCTGCTTCATCTTAAATTCCCCCCTTGGCCAGCCTCTGTCCACAGGTGTCCAAAGGACTGGGCTGGAGCAGCCTCAGGTAACTGCTGAGTATTGAGCTGCGCAGGAAGAACCAGAGCCGCACTCCCACTGCCCCCAACCATCAGGAGGGGCTGTGTGTTGGTGTCATTTCCCCAAAACTTCCTGGCCATCTCCTGTCATGCTAACAACTGGGGCCCACTGAGGCTGGTGTGCAGTGAGTTCTATTTGGAGAGCCCAGGTGGCCAGAAGGAATGGAACTTTCAGACACACAGGGGCTTCTAGGCAGGGGCTCCTACTCCAACTCTATCAGAATCTCCTGTGGGACTTAATAAAACACAACTTGTGCCAGAGTCCCACCCCAGAAATTCAGATGCCTTCCAGGTCTAGAGCGATAAAGCAAATCCACTTGCCTGGGTTCAAAGCCATGGTCTACCACTTATTAGTTGTGTGACCTTGGATAAGTTACCTCACTTCTCTGTGCTCTGGTGCTTCACCTATATTTCAGAATAATGACTACCTTACAGGGTTTTTATGAAAGTTAAAGGGACTTAGAATACAGCCTGACCTTCAGTAAGCATGCAGTAGGATAAGTTGTTATAATCATTTATTAGCTATAAACTTTTAAAAAGCTCCGAAGGTTAGAGTTGAGAAGCATGGAAAAAGGAAAAAAGGGTTCTTTCTTCTTCTAGTGGAAAGAACCCAGGCTTGGGCTTAGACAGACCTGTGAGCTGTGTGACCTTGGGCAAGACGCTTAACCTCTCTGAGCCACAACTGCCTCATTCCTAAAGTGGGAATAGCTACCTTGTAGGGCTGTGGAAAGGACTGGTAGTAATTAAGGCACAGGGGCCTGGCACAGTGCCCAGCATACAGTAGATGCTCAACAAATCACAGCTATTGATGTTAAGCCATTCTAGAATAAGAAAGCTTAGCTAATTTCTACTGAATCTGGTGGTTTTAGGATATGAGTGGCCCTTTCTCCTCTTTCTCTGGATGAAATAGGTGCTCTGCATTTTCAGACAGGAAATTTGTATTTGCTCGTAATAGCAAGGCCACGCTGTGTCAACCAGCATGCTTAGGACCCCTGGAGGGGAGTGTCAATAGCACAATTTTAATTCCTTGGCAATGAGTCTGTCTGTTATCTCCAGCTCTCCCAGGACGCTGAATTGCAAGGCAAGGGCAAGAAAGCATGGCATTCCTTACAGGCCCCACTGTTCCGACAGGATTTGCTGTCTCCAATGCCTTCCTAACCCCTAGACAATGTCTGAGACACACAGTCAATCACCACGGAGATGGGGGCTTTTCCCGCGGAAGCTTGCGTGTCACACCCTGTGCATCAGTACGGCAGATTTTAGCTGTGACACACGCAAATGGTTTGACCTGACGTCAGAGCACACCACGGCCTCTGTGTCAACCGTTCATATGCTTAGCTCATCTGGCTTAATGGCGTTCTATGAGTCAGTTTGCCTTAAATTTCTGGGGGTTTTTTTCCTCCCTAGAACAAGGTAAGGAATGAAACACTGGCACATTTAATGTCAGTGTCTTTTCCTGTCTCTATCTGATGTCATCATCTAGATTGTGAGCTCTCTGGGCTTGGAGGCATCACCTTCTATTTTCCTGTCTCTCCTGCAGCCCAGAGGTGGGGAGCCAGGTAAAGCAGAAAAAGTCAGGCAGCCCATCTCAGCTGTCACATGCCAGCTGGGGACCTTTGTAAACAATTCATGTCTCAGAGACCTGGCTTTCTCCTCTGTAAAAAGGGAGCTAGATGTCGTACCCCCCAGGGTGTAGTTAGGAATGAATGATACCACTTACCTAAAGTGCCTTTCAGATAGTAAGAATTCACTCAGTGCTACTTTAAAATTATTATGTATAGAGTCAAAGCATTTGTTGATTGAGTTGACTGGTGGATGGATCTCTCTGGATGTGTTCTTTGCAGAACAAAAACATTCCCAAGCAGCAGAAATGATGGAAGATTAATGACTCCTGACCATCTTGAGGGTTCAGGGGCGGGATAGGTAGGAGACTAAAATTTACTGAGCCAGGAACCGATACTACATTTTATCAAAGAATTCTCACAGTAACTCTGTGGCAGAGCTTTTTTGTGCCTGCTCTACTGATGGGAAGACAGGTGGCATGTTGTAAGCTCTTCATCACAACCTGGTTTTTATTCCTTTAGGATGTTCAGACTACAAATCCCAGCCTGCTTCACAGGAGGTGTTTTCCAGTAGGAATGGGAGAGGAAGTGACCTGTATCCATCAGGACCTGGTGCAAAAACACTGCTATCCACACCTCTCCACCCTCCCCCTTCAGGTGGGAAGCAGAGGGCTCCAGAGGCCTGGAGCAGTGGTGATTCTCAGACTTGAGTTGCCTCGGAATCCCTGAGAGTGTCTGAAAGCCCAGATTTCTGGGACCCTCCTAAGTTTCTGATTCAGCAGGTCTGGTGAGAAGCCTAAGAATTTGCCTTTCTAATAAGCTCCCAGCTGATGCTACCGGGCCAGAAACACATTTTGGGAACCTCTGTTCTAAAGGATGACAGAGCTACAAGATGAAAAGTGCCTGGGTCCCTGAATCACCATATGGAGAAAAGCATCCCTCTGTATTTAACATTTGAAATCTTGTGTTACGTACCTGAAATTTGAGGGTTTATTTATTACCGCTGCTAGAAGGACACTGGAATGGAAGGCTAAAGAAAATGTTTTCTCCATGTGGAAATGGATGATTTGCAGAAAACGAAAGCTACTGGACGGGAAATAAGGAAGCAGGGTTTCCTACCAGGACCTCAACCTGCTCAGATCCATCAGGAAACTCCAAGATGCTTTCTGTGGACTGCGGTCCTGATACCAAGAGCCACCTTCAAATTCCACTGAATGTAAAGAAGTGGTTGTAATACGCTATCAGGGATACACGCAAAGAAACAAAACCACCCACTTACCCAGGGTTCCAGATTATATTCAATCTTTGTTACTGGAGTTCAGCCATACTCCTTCCTCTTATTTCCTATTGGCATCGTCTCAGCTCAGGAGTAAACATCACAACTGAAATGTGTTGCTCACTTCCTCCGTGCCAGGCACCATGTAAGTTCTTTGCACGTATTAATCACACTGAATCCTAGCATGCCTTTCCTGGACATGTGCAATGGCTTTCTAGCTCACAGCTGCAGATTAACCTTCTCAAAGCAATGCTTTGAACTTGTCACTCCCCTGATCAAAATCTTCAGGGCCTCCTTACAGGGCAAAGTCTAAACTCCTCAGAATAACTTTAAATTCTCTCCAAAATCTCACACATAGCTGCTTGTCAATCCTAAACCCTTATTACAGTCTGCATCAGTAACTCCTAAATGTTAGTATATATCAGGACTCCTGGGATGACTACGGACCCTCCTGAATGAAAATAGCTGGAGGAGGAGCCCAAATATCTACATTTTGACATCTCAGTGATTCTGGTGCAACTGGTCTAAGGACCACACTGAAAAACACTGCTTTTTACACATGAATTTATTGTTACTCATAAGCACTGAAACAACTAACGCCCTACCCGTGTTGCCAACTGGACTTTATTTTATTATTATTTTTTTAAAAATATTTATTTATTTATTTATTTTGGCTGCGCCGGGTCTCAGTTGCGGCACGCGGGATCTTTAGTTGCAGCATGCGGACTTCTTAGTTGTGGCATGCCTACGGTATCTAGTTCCCCAACCAGGGCTTGAACCCGGGCTGCCTGCATTGGGAGCACGGAGTCTTACTCACTGGACGACTAGGGAAGTCCCCAACTGAACTTTATATCAGAGAGAAATTACCTTTTAGGTTAAAGTCCTGTTACAGCAACTAGAATTATCTTCAGTAATGCACAAATTTTGTCTTCCCCACTAGATTCTCAGCCTCTTGAATACAAGGGCCTGATCTCGGTGCCCCTTGCATATTTCTCTCCTCTTCCTGACTCCTGCTCTCTCTCCATCACAGCCCCACCTAACACGAATCCTGATGCAGAGCCGGGACTCAATAAATACTTGTCAAAATGAGATTTCTGACTTTGTGCATTCGGTCAACAGCAAGGCTGGGCGGGGGTAGGCAAGGCAAAAGGATGGGGCTCCCTCTGTAGCCCACACCTCTCCAAAGAGAGAATTTACAATTACATCACCTACTCTGAAGAGGCTAAGTTTGTCAAGTCGTTTCCAAGTGGCCCATTATCTAAGGGACCACTTTCTCTAACCTTCCCACCTTCCCATTAAATACCTGCAGCTTCCCTAGGATTTCCGAGCTGTACGATTTTTCTGGAAAAACAATTAAGCAGACTTTATTATGCAGCTTTGCCAAAGTAATCAGAGAAAACTTTAACTTGATGTTTCAATTAAAACTCTGGCAATGGATACTGACACTGCCAGATTGAAAACTGATGGTTGGGAAAAGGCCATTTTTCTAAAAATACCAAGTCAAGAATTTTCCAGTTTCCAACTGCCTGAAAGAGAATCTCCATATGCAGGGAGTCCTGGTCGCAGGCATTTCATCGCAGAAACAGGCACATGTTGTTTTCCAAACACACTCGTCTGAGACCATCCTTCCAAGAGCTGTGGGCAACCAAAGGCAAAGCTTGCACCACTTCCCTTTTAACTCTGACCATGGACAAGACTTTGAGCCTCTCTAAGCCTCAACCTCCTCATTGGTAAAATAAGGAGCTCTGGACTCAGAGGTTGGCAACTATGGCCTGTAGGCCAAATCCGGTCATTGTGTGTTTTTATAAATAAAGTTTTACTGGAACACAGGCATGCCCATTCATTTAAGCATTTCCTACAGCTGCTTTCATGATGCAAAGTCAGAGTTGAGTAGTTTCAACAGAGACATCCATGTATGAAAAATTTAATAAATTTATATTTTTATAGAAATATTTCCCAGAGTGTTTTTTTTCACAGAGTATTTTTACAGGATATTTCTTTACAGAAAAGATTTGGTTTGTTGAATGAACCAATGGCAAAGGTTATACTTTGTCACTGACACTGTTATGTAATCACAGAGTGAAACTGACATCATTGTGCAGTGACTGACCAAAGGGCTAAAAGGCCACTTACTGAAATGGAAGTCGCCAGGTATCACATTGGTTAGAGCCAAGAAAAAGATGGGCTTCTCCTATGACCTGTTCTGCCTTACTTATTTATTAAAATTTAAAAAAATCTCTTGAGAACTCTGCAATCAGCTTGTTTCTATGGTAACTTTGGCTGTCAGCCATTTCACTTCTGGTAACTTCTCTTCACCTAGGCTGTCCAGCAGGATGGAGAGAGGGGATGGACATGGGCTTTGACATCAACCAGATCTGGATGCAAATCCAGCTTCATCCCTTGCTAGCTCTGGGTAACTACCTTGAGCCTCATGCTTAATCTCTCTGTGACTTAGTTTCTGAATCTGTAAAATGGGGAGAATAACATATGCAAAATGCCTAGCATAGTGCCTGGCACAGAGTGGGTTCACAGAACTTAACAGTGTTACCAAACCGAACTAAGGTCTGCTTACCCGACGCAGAGGAAAGCCAGTTCACTGATGTTGGGTCACGGTGAAAGTGCAGCATTTACTGCAGGGCACCATGCAAGGAGAATGGGAAGCTAATGCTCAAAAGACCCAAACTCCCTCACGGTTTTCAGGGAAGGGTGTGGGAGAGGGTCACAGGGTGCGTGATCAGCTCATGCACAATTCTCTGATTGGTTGATGGTGAGGTAACAGGGTGATGTTTGGGGATTACGGTCATCAGCCTTCTTGTTCCAACCGGTCTGGGGTCTACATGTAGGTGGTCAGCATGCAGTTAACTTTCTCCAACTGTTGGGGGTTTTAGTATCTGCAAAACAACTCAAGGATATGGCTCAGGATATTATTGATAGCCTTTGAGGAGGAACTAAAGATTCTTGACTTTATTTTATGGCTAAACTATTATTATTTTATCTTGCTCGACTGCTTTCCTTTGTTTCTGCATTTTCTCACTTCTCTGATTAAATTTGCTCTTTGGAACTCGGGGAAGGCCTAGGAGGCTAAAGCTTTTCTACAAACAAGAGGCGGGGACAAGGAGCTTTGTCCCTGGCAAGGCCCCTAAGGGTCCTGCTCAGTTTCAGTAGCGTCCCAGCCCTTCCCTCCCCTGCCATTGGCAGTGTTGGTCCAACTCTGGTCCACATGACTTAAGACTGCCACCATTCCCATAGTCACTGTCTAGCCAGGAGAAACAGCCAGAACGGCTGGGCTCTATTTCTGTCCGGCCAGGAACTGAGTCTCCTGGCAGGTCAGTTTCATTGCATGCTAAATGAGAATAACTATTGTACTATCTAACAGGGTGCACTAAAGGATCAAATTACACCTCCTGCTTTTTCTGCACAATATATTGCTCCCTTCCCTGTGCCTCTGCTCTTTCTAGAACTCGTGTGTCCCATTTTATTCATTCATCAAATACCGATTGTGTCTGATGTGCCATGCACTGTGCTAGGCTCTGCACTTGCCATCTTCAGGAAACTTGTGGCAGAGAGAGAAATGTCAACAAACAAACAAGTGTAAACTGTGAAGTTCTCAGTGGAGTGCTGGGAGGTGGGCGGCTGTTTAGGTAAGAGGGGACCCTGAGCTGGGTCCTGAAGAATGGAAAGGAGGTAGCCATAGTTGAGGGCAGGGGAAGGATCCAATTTATCTTTGCTCCCCAGGGCCTACACAATTCCTAACACGTAGTAGTCACTGAATAAATACCTGTGGCTTGAGTGAACCAGTGAAAAGGCAAAAGGGCATATGGGAAAATGTTTTCTAAACTACACAGCATTATACACGTGAATGGATGATTGCTACTATTGAAAGATTATTTACACGCCCTCTCACGTCAAATAAAAGCAAACAATGAATTCACTGTATTATCCCTTGCAGGGCGGCGGGGGCGGGGGGGGGGGTGGGGTGGGTAAGAAAAAGCTATGACATGACACCAAGGAGTCCCAGGCACAATTGTTTTTTGCCGATCAGCCTTGGGGAGTTAGAAGCAACCAGGAAGGTCAGTAACTCCACCCTCCAGGCCCACACAAGCCTCATAGGGTCCAGGGGTCGCTTTGAGGATCGATGGACCATTCCCTGTGTGCACTGGCTCTCACTGGTGACATCTGAAGCCCGCCTTTGGAACCACCTACTGAACCTAAATAATAAAACTAAAATCTTACTACCACAACCATCACCGTCTACGATTTATCTATCGAGCACTGACTAGGTGCAGCCGTCGCACTGACCCCATCTCGTCCACAGCCCCAGAAGACGGTGCCCCAGAATAGGCCTTCGATTCCAGGGCTGCTCTTCAGACAAACCGTAAAAGAACCCAGCCTTTATTTTCATAATTTATTCGTAGGAGTGAAAATAACGCTTGAAGCTACGTTTACTGTGTCCTCCCCACACTTCAGAAATGGTCCTGGGCACCTGCCCTGGATTATCTCCCAAACACTGCAGGAGCCGGGGGCCCTTTATCAATTTTACAGAAGAGGAAATGGAGGCCCTGAGGTGTAAGGGACTCTCGGCAAAGATCACTCAGGAGGAGGGTCAGAGCCACGGACAGAACCTCAGGAACGTCCAGTAGAAGACTCTCCTTACCAGGGAGCCGAACGGGCATTTGGGAGCCCCTGCCCAGCCCCCTGCAGGCAGCCCGCTTTGCACCTTCAATGGTGGGGAGTCCACCGGCCCCAACAAGGCCACCCACTGGGGTTCCAGGCATGATGCACATTTAAAACTATTTCCTCACATTGATTCAAAATGGGTATCTCTTCTCACTCCTCACAGGCATTTTTAGCCTACTCGGTGCTGAGGTCACACCTGCCTTATTTTGAAACATCAAGCAACCCTCCAAAAAACAAATTTTTTTTTAAAGAAGTTAAAATAAATAAATAAATAAAATGAAAAATTAAAACAACAACAGTAACAACAAACAACCCTCCATGGTCAGGACTATAAACGAAGGGAAGAATCTGTGTTCCAGAGAACACCCAACAGAACCAGGATCGATCCCATTCTGCCATGCAGAGTCGCACGACTCTGGGAAATCACTCAAGTCCCTCGAGTCTGCACAACAAGGATAATACCGCCGATGGTAACGCCTGGAGAAGCGGTGCTATGACACCAAGACTCCGCAATGCATGCACAGTGCTTGGAACAGAGCAGGTACTTAATCAGTGATCCTTCAACTTTCTCATCTTCTTAGCACAGAATGAACATGCCGCATCAATGAGAGACAACAATTATGACTGAAGGAAATTGCAACAGAACTGGCTTAAAGATGGCAAAAAGGGATAAACAATATTTTTTTTAAAAGAAAGGAAAAATCTTTATTGAAACTTACTATGTGCTAGACAGTATGCTCACCACTTTTGTGTTTTCTGAGTTTACAACCTATAAGGTAGATGTTACAGCCTCTTTTCACAGATGAAAAAGACTAGGACTCAGAGACGTTGAGCAACTTGCCCAAAGTCACACAGCTTTTAAGTCACAGATTCAAACTCAAGACTTTTGACCTCAATCCAGCCCTCTTTCCACTCCATCTGTCCAAGCCATGGTTATTATCAGTGTTTGCCCAACCGTGGAATAGATGCGGGTCGTGCTAAGCATTGCCAATACACGGGGGGAACTAGACGCCCAAGTTTGCAAAGTAAATCTTAAAAAGACTTAGAGAAGAAACTGCGAGGCTGCCAAATTAATCTGAAGGCGGACTCAGTAGAGAAGGAGGGAAGGGGAAGACCGGCTGGGGAGACAGATTTCTGAGCGTCTTTTCGCGAAATCTAAAAATTACTAACCTTCTACATGTCAAAAGATTTTTTTGTCAACACATGCGAGAACGCCCTGCTGAGAAGGAGCCCAAATGAGCAGATGGGTGAGTTCGCAGACTCGCAGACGCTGAAGTTGGAAAAGTCCCTGCTGACAGTCTCCAAAGGACAAGCCCAGAAACCCCCGCTGTGAGCCGGGCTGGGTTAAATATCCCAGGAGCCGCACTGGATCTTGTTGTCTGAAAACCAGGGCGGACAAAGGTCTTTTTGTTTCTGAAAATGAGACTCCTCCCTCTGTTTTCAGATCCTACCTGCACTCTGTGTCTCTCCATTTTCCACTTGGTGTCCCATCTCTCCTTCATCCTTGTGGGGTAGGTGGGGGGTGACATCTTTCTGAGACAGGGCAGGGCTTACTCAAGGCTGGGATTCAAATGAGTCAGGAGGACCGAAATCCATCTGTCTTCCGAGACCACAAGATTTCCTTCAATTATGAAAGTAGGCAGACCACAGGAGTTTTAATAGTGCCCATGCCTTTGTCATTAATAGAAATCACAGATGTTCTGATATCACATCATAGTTGTAGCAGAGATCTCAAAATAACATGCACTCTTTTCACTGCTTTGCAATGACGGTACTTATTAGGCTTGTTGCCGGATCTTGTTATTTAGCATATTACTAAAGATGCACATATATTACTGTTTCAAAAATGGTTTGTTTTGAATTTTGATAACTGCATTTCAGTATAATTGGCTTCTTGTGTAATCCTATTAATTTTATTTTATGCATTTAAAAAACATTCTGCTGAGAATGCCATAGGCCGACTGCCACAAGGGTCTGTTGCACAGACAGCAGAGAAGAATGCTGAGCCACAGACACTGGCTTCCTAAGATCGCACTTTGGAATCGGCGTTTTCCTTGAGCATTTCTTCACTTCGCCAAGGCCTGGGGAGACAGATAAGAGAGGTGCAGAATCTAAAACAGGACCCATCACTGACAATTTCCATTTGGATGGGAAGACAAGCATTGTTCTCATGAAATCAACTTCATGATTATGTCCTCAGTGTCCCTCTCAGCATCTGTGGACAGTCATCAGGGATGTCATTTTACAGGTGAGGAAATGGGTCGCCCAGGCTATTCCCGGCCCTTGGTCACTTCTGGCCAACAGGTGCCCTGGCTGCAGTAGCATAGAGGCCAGTCTTCAGGTCTGAATTTTACTGTAAGAGCCAACAGAACTGTTTGCTGAACTTCTTTCTCTATTTCTTTTCAATATCTGGGAGGAAGAGAAACACACCCAAGTCTGGGCATAAGAGTGACTATGAACTGATATGCCCAATCCACTCCAGACCAGGTAAGGGAGACTCCTATCCAAGCCTAGTTTTCACATCTGCAAAGTGGAGATAATATTACCTGCTCTGTTGATGATGAGACACAAATATACACACACACAAACACTAACATATGATTGTATATGTATATATGTACACACATGTGTAAGCATATACATATATACGCATGCCTATATGATTGTACATGTATATGTATGTATATATGAGTGTGTGTATATATATGCATGTACACCTGTACTTATACACAGAAATATGATTGTCAAGGGAGATCATGGATCTGACAAGCTTTGACAAATTCCATAAGGAATTAACAATTGGGATAAACTTAATGATAAGACACTCATTTGTTTATGTAATATAATTACTGAGCACCCAATATCTATCAGACTCAGTTCTGGGTGCTGGGCACACAGTAGTGAATAAGAAAAACCAAGCCTCTGGTCCCATGGACCTTACACTTCAGTGGGGGAAAGACAAGCAATGAACAATAAACAAATACTCAAGATAATTTCACAGAGAGAACAATTCTATGAAGCTATGCCAGAGAACCACGACTGAGGAGGGTGGGCTACTCTATCTTGGATGCTAAAGAAGACCTTTTGATGGGGGTAACATTTAAGCTGAGAGTCCAAGGAGCCAACCATGAAGAACTGCAGGGACTGTATTCTAGGCAGATGGAAGAGCTGGTGCAAAGATCCAAAGGCAGAAATGAGTTCATCACGTGAAAGGAGGAAAAAAAATCATTGTGTTTGCCTTGTAATTGGCCAGGGGAACACAAGTAGGAAATATAAGCGGGAGAACTGCTGGGATCGTGGACCAGGGGTAAGTGATACAGGGCTTTGAACAGTGCAGGAAGAAGTGATGTGGTTTCTTTATTTGCCTGGATTCCAGCAAGACCAGAATGGAAGCTAGTATCAAGGGTGGCTGTTCCGGCTGGGATGGGGAGAGACACCTGGGGTGGGAACTCACATTTATTAAGCACCAGCTACATTCAGCGGCAGGCCCTTGTGGCTTTGTTTCATACCCACATCAGTATGGAGCATTTCCAGTGGATAAGCTATCACTGTCTGCATTGGACAACCCTGGAAACAGACCGAGACTGAGCATCTTGCTCATATTATGCCACTGATGCCACCTGCCCTTCCGTTCAGACAGCACGTCCCCTGAAAACACAGCCGAGAGGGACACTGTAGGCAAACCATGGCTGTGTGCCAGCACTCCCGGGGTAGGGCAGCCCCAGGACATGTTCTGGTCCCATGAAGCGCCTGCCCCTCCTCCTTTGCTACGGTACTCCAGGAGGGCAGCACTGACCCCCATCAAAGCTGTGTCCAGTCCTAACAAATTGACCTCCTGTGTGTATATATATATATGTTTCATAAATACATACATTTTATATATATGTATATAATTCATCTACTTTACTCCATCTCCATCTGTATCTGCATCTCCATCTCCACCTGCATCTGCATCTCCATCTGCATCTCCATCTCCATCTGCATCTGCATCTCCATCTGCATCTGCATCTCCATCTGCATCTGCATCTCCATCTCCACCTGCATCTGCATCTCCATCTGCATCTCCATCTCCACCTGCATCTGCATCTCCATCTGCATCTCCATCTCCATCTGCATCTGCATCTCCATCTCCATCTGCATCTCCATCTCCATCTGCATCTCCATCTCCATCTGCATCTCCATGCTGGTGTAAATCTCCATGAGGACAACTGTGATAGCCTCTCCTGGGCCTCCACATTCACTCCTCACTTAAAGGCAATTCACTGCAGCCTGGGAGAGCTTTACAGGAGCACGTGCTTGTAGACTCAGCATGCTGGAAACACCACAGTGGCTTCCCACTGCTCACGGAGCAGAGCCCAAGCTCCTTCTACGGTTCAGGAAGCTCGCGTGACCCACCCCTCCCCCTCCTCTCGCTCCTCTTGCGATGGTCCTGCAGGAAGAGGGAACTTGCTCCTGACCTCTCTTCCCTGGGTCCTCTGTCCTAGTCATCTTCCTCATACTCTTCATCCGTCTCACTCCAACTCCTCCCTCAAGCCTGGATGAAAGGTTCTGCGTGGCATGACTTTTTCTAACCACACCAGGTCACGGCTCTATGTCCACAAATCACCCTACACCCAGCGTACCCTGTAAGACTCACTGGAAACACCCACTCTGTCAGCACCGGGAGGTCAGGGACTGGTTCCGTCTCCCCAGCCTCTAGCGGAGTTTCAAAAAAACCCCACCTTCCTGAGTGAACTGAATTTATCTGTGATTTCCCAAATAGCAGGCACAAGAAAAAGACTCCCTGAATGTTTGTCTTCCGGCCCTTTATCCCATCCTCAGCAGGTTAAGCAGGGCCACGTCCCATTCCTGAATTTTAACAGGATGAGAACCTTTAGTCCGCGCTCAGAAGGAGAGGACAGGCCACCCTCATTCCCAGCCCTGTCTGTCCCCTTGCCCAGTTTTGAGGGACTGAACACAATTTTGTCCCTGGCACACTCCTGGTGTCTCCCGGGAGCCCTCTCAGGAGCACAGCACTGGGGTGTTTCTCTCCTCTTCTTCTGCTGTTTGCATTTCCCTCCTGTTCCTGTACACGAGAAAAATTCTGTTTCTAAGATTCATGCTCTGCCAGGGCGGCTTGGCATTGGCACCGAGGCCTCCCTCCCCTCAACATCGGATATCGAGAGAGCTCTGTGGGCCTAAAGCTCCCCAAATAGAACTGCGCCATGATCTCCACTTAGCAGGTTGCCCATGTGATGAGAGCCTGCTGGGGGCCTGGCCCGATGACCACAAAAGGCTGCTCCGAGGCCGGCCACGGGTTCCCAGCAGAGTGGGGCTGGGAGCAGTGCTGGCAGGAGGGAGTCAGGCTGGGAGAGAGGGAAGGAGGATGCTGAGAGCAACCCAGGAAGAAAAGCGCGAGGAAGGCAACAACTGGGGAAGAGTCCCGGATGGGAAACAGAACAGGAGGAAGAAACAAGGAGAAAGGACACAAGGAGAACCCTCTGAAGTTGTGTTCTTCTTGGTGGAAGATACTATAGAAATTCTTAATGAATATCTGCTCCACTGCTTCTAATCAGTTGCCCGGGCCTTTTTTTTCCTAGCCAGGCATTATTATTAATTCCCATTTTCCAGAGGAGGAAACAGAGGCTCAGAGAGGTAAAAAGACCAGTATTTATCTTTGACTCTCCAGCATACAGTCCTGAGTCAGGATACAAAGCAGGTTCTATCTAGCAAAGTGTTCACTGCATGGAAATATGAAGAAATGAATGGATTCAGTATATCTGACTTCAAATCCTGTTGTTTTACTATGATATTTACCTGCATTTCTCTCAACAAGCAACACACACAGAGGAAAGACCAGGGTCATCAAGCAAATATAAGTGATTTGCTCCTTTCCGTATGTTCTTGGGCATTTTGCTGGCAGAAACCCCAGGGCTGGGCGGGAGAGCTTCTTCCTGGTCTCATGTGAGTCATCAGCAGTGCAGGTCAGCATGGCCGGTGGGCTGCTGACCCCCAAGACTCCTCCAGCGGTCCCGGCCACCTCCCTGTCATCTGCACCCTGTGCCAGGTCGGGAGATGGGGAAAAGTCATCAGGGGGACAACACACTGGATTTGAAAGTGCTCTGAAAACACTGAGAAATATACACATGTGGAAGGTGACACAATTCTGCAAAATAGGGGCTGGTGTGTCCCTGATGTCATCTTTTACAAACTGGTTCCTTATAACATTAGCATCACGTGGGCACAGGATCACAAGACTAGAAAGCGTAGGGCTGGAACCCCAATCTTTTGATTCCTATTCATTATTCAAATAAATATTTTCTGGCATCTACTTTTGTGCCAGACACCAGGAATACAGATGGGACCCCTATGTTCACAGAGCCCAGAGAGGAGATGTACATTAAACAACAGGACAAGCAAAGAATTACAAATTGGGTTGTGTCCCATGAAGAAAAGAGGTGAGATGCTGTAAGGAATCTGCTCTGCTGAGGCTGAGGGCAGGGAGATTCTCTTGAAGGAAGGGACTCTGGGGGTTGGGGAGGCATTCCTGGTCCAGTAATGAGGAGGTAAACATACCTTGGACTGTAAGTTACACCTCAAAAATAATAAAATCAAGAAAAGGTCACACCTGCTTTAACTCAATCATAACAACCATTTATTAACACCTACTATGTGTGAGTAGCTATCCAAGGTGACACAGCCAGGCAGTGGGCAACCTGGTATTTGAACTTGGATCTTCTTCTGAGGCTCTATGGATTTCCTTGTGTTCTCCATTGAGTGCCCCATGGGGATGAAGAAAGGGGAGCAAGTGTCAGCCTGTGTATGGAGAATTTTCTACAGTGTTTTTATGAATATCTTTTCATGGGAAAAAAGTTTAAGCCGTATTGACTAGGCTTAGGATCAGACAGTTTGTTTTGATGAAAAAGTACTATAGATATGATAACCTGATCTTTCCCTTTCTAACATTATAACAGAAGTATTTCCCCATGTTATTAAAATTTCTATAGAGTCATCTCCCATGGCCATGGAACAGTCCATAGACTGGGCGAGAGAGTGATCACACACCCAAAAGGAATGCCTTTGAGGGAAAAGAAGAGCTTAATGTGGGCACGTAAAGGGGTTGAGTATAAAACCAAAGGGAGCAGTTAGAACTGAAGCCAAGCTGAGGCATACAGGCCGACCAAAGACATTCAAGTTCAATTAAAAAAAACTGACAACGAGCAATTCTACTTCTAGGTATGTCCCCAAAGAATTGAAAACAGGTATTCAAACAAAAACTTGTACACAAATGCTCATAGCAGCAATATTCACAATAACCAAAAGGTAGAAACAACTCAAATATCCATCAATGGATGAACGGATAAACAAAAAGTGGTATATCCATATAACGGAATATTATTCAGCCTTGGAAAGGAATAAAGCACTGACACATGCTACAACACAGTGAACCTGGAAAACAGTACGCTAAGTGAAAGGAGCCAGATATAAAAGGTCGTATGTTATATATTTCCATTTATATGAAATATCCAGAACAGGTAAATCCATAAAGACAGAAAGCTGATTGGCAGTTTCCAGGGACTGGGGGCAGGAGGGGGTGGGAAGTGATTTCCATTTAGTGTGATAAAAATGTTTTGGAACTAGATAGAGGTGATGGTCAAACAACATTCTATATGCTAAATACCACTGAATTATGCACTTCAAAATGGTTAATTTCGCTGCCTGCCACCTTGTGAGCTCTGGAAACCACAATTTATTTTGCTTTCCCTTCTTCTTGGACAGAGAAGGTATTTGCTGATTTTGACATTATAAATACTGCTGCAATAAACATCTCTATGCCTGATGTGTTTCCATATTTCATCTTATTCCTTTAGGATAGACTCTTGGAGGCAGCATCCTCGGGGTAAAATACGTGAGTATTTTTACGGTTTTAACTACATATTGCAAAGTCATTCTCTAATAAAACTGGATTAACTCAGCGTCCCGCCAAAAGTATGCAAGAGGTCTTATCACCTCATCCTCATTGACATACCCGTGGCGCTTAACATTTTAAAAAATTGCTTGTATGATACAGGGCATGAGGCATCTCATAATTTTGCTTTCCGTCTTGTAAAAATCACTTCTCCACATCAAATTCCTGTAGGTAGTTCTCCCACGTAAATATGAGCTGCTCTCCAGTTCCTGGACTATTTTTTTTCCCCTAACTCTGGAAGTGACTCTCATTGCCTCTGTCCATGCTGGTTCTATTGCCGGATAAGCACCTACAAATTCCCAGATTGCCCACGCTTCTCTACTGCTCTCTGACTCTCCATCACTGTATCAGTTGTTTGCACATCTCTTACTTGCAAAGTACTTTGTCCCTACCTCTTTTTCAAGGCAGCACATTGTATGAGAGTTCTGGTCTTATGCGTCTACTTTGCTCTCTGGATTTTGAGATCCTTGCATTTGGGACTGATATTTACAAACCTCTGAGTTGAACTGAACCCACTAGCCCAGTCCCTGACCCACTCCGCACAATTTATCAGCCTCTGCATGGACCCACCTCAACAGCTTGGAGACACAGTCAGAATACTTAAGAGCCATTCACAGTGAAGGGAGAATGTTATCATTCACGTTATTGGGTGGGAAGACCTTGTGCGTGGGACATGATTACACTATTCGAGACACAATGCAAAAGGCAGAAGTTCAAAGTGGCAGAACGATGTCTGATTTTCAAGCAATCGAAGTGGATTTCAATAGGATCCCGAAAAGCGAAGATGTCAACGGAGCTACAAAGACACTGGCTATAAGAGGTGGGTTGGAAAACAGATCACTCAGATATGTTCTCATTGAAGGTTATAGGAAGAATATATGACTTAAGTCTTCCTTTAGCAGGAATATGCATTGAGAAGGCTGGAGAGAGAGAGAGAAGAGCTGTGAGCATTATGACGTGGAGGGCTAATTAAAAATGCATAGATTCTAATGGTGAGCACTTCTTACACATCGTGATTTATATTATCGATATTTGGGCATGACGTTTCCTGAAGCTGCTGTGACAAATCATCACAAACTTGGCAGCCGAAAACAACAGAAGTGAATTCTCTCAGAGTTTTGGAGGCCAGCAGTCCAAAATCAGTATCGCTGGCCTGAAATTGAGATGTCAGTGGGCCACCCTCCGGCTGGAGGCTCCAGGAGAGAATCTGTCCCTTGCCGCTTCCAGCGTTTGGTGGCTGCTGGCATTTCTCAGCTTCTGGCCACATCACTCCCATCTCTGCCTTGTCCCATGGCTTTTTCTCTTCTATCTGTGTGTCACAACTCTCTGTGCCTCCGTCTTATTACAAGGTACCTGTGACTGCATTTAGAGCCTATCAGGATAATCTGAGATAATCTCCGTATGTCAAGACCCTAACTTAATCACATCTGCAAAGTCCTTTTTTTCCCAGTGCTTTTATATTCTCTCTCTTTTGCCTCCTTGTTAAATTAGAGACTTCCTGAAAGCAGGTATTCAACCTCTCAGGTCCCTTATTCAATCTGTGACTACATCCTTGGTAACAGGCAGAAAAATCCCAACATCTCCAAGTAGGGCTAGGTCCCAATGACACGGCCCTACTCTCTAGCTCTTGTATAGACTCTTCCTTGGTTGTTTAGAAGTAGTCTCAGTGTAGAAAAATGGTTTTGTATAAAGCAGACCTTCATACATTCAGGGAATGTAGAAGCCCATCTCCAAGTTCACGTATGGAAGATAGCCCATGCTCTTTCACACCAAATCTGAAGTCCTAATAAGAAGAACATTCATAATCCATACTCCTGACACAGAAAATGTGCCCAAGACTCTGACTAGTCATTACGTTAAAAAATTAATGTTACTCATCTTGGTGTCCTCAAGACCCAGCCAAGGACTGATTATTTGGCAGACGAAGGAGAGAGTGATAGAGGATGAGGCAGGAGAGGAAGGAGAAGGCCACTGCAGGCTCGGTAAGGATGCTGTGCTTTATCCCAAGAACGATGAAAGGCACTGACGTGTTTCATCTGGAGGTGGGATGGGGGGAAGGGGAGAGACACGACCCAATCTGCATTTTAACATGGGTCTCTCTGGCTGCTGGGTGGAGATTCAAATAGATGGAGAAAGAATGGTTGTTGGGGGGCGGGGCATTCTGGAGGCTGTAATCATACAGACTGGAGATTATGGTTTGAACCAAGGGCATCCTTGGAGATGGAGAAGATAAAGACTTCAAGAGATATCTGGAGGCAGACCCAAGAGGTCTCAAAGATCAACTGGATATAGAAGATGAGAAAGAGGGAGGTTTCAAGGATGTTTTGTAAGTTTCTGGTGGAGAACGGGTGGAATTGCCACCCATTGGGTTAGAAAATACTGGGGAAAAAAAAACAAGTTTTAGAGAAAAGATGAAGCTATTTCAATGGCAATAACAAGAAGGCAGCTGGACGTTCAGACTGAGAGCAGACACACAGACACATAATTGTGAGTGATATGCGCCTGGAAGAGAACTGGTGTCGTGAGTGTGGATGAGATTTCTTAGGTACCATGTTCTGCCTGGGAAAGACAGGTACCTCCAAGACAACAGGGAACCAACAGTCAGAGAGAGAGGTGGGGGGAGGAAAAGCAGGACATCTAGTGTCATGAAGATAAAGGAAGAGAAGATTTCCAGAAGTGCTGAATGTTGCTGAGGTGTCAAATATGTTGAAGACAGGAAAATGTCTACTGGATTTAGTGTCATGCATTGGAGACATTGGCAAGAACTATTTCGGTGGATGGTGGTAAAAGGAAGCCAGACCAGGGTGGGTGGAAGGGGCGGAAATGGAGACAGCAAATTCAGACAATAATTTTGAAGATTCATGGAAGCTGGTAATGTGTACAAAGCACTCAGCACAGCGCAAACACCTAGGAAGTGCACAATAAATGTTAATTTCTTGGCCTTCCTCATCTTGAACACAAACAGCCTTTTGGATACTGAGAGAGATGAACACAAATGTTCTTTTCACAGCTTGGGAAAGTACCAACAAAAATAACTCTCCATCACCAAAATTTAGCCTGCTGATCTGAAATGTCCACAGAAGGACCATTTATTATTCTTTTTGTTGCTGTTTTCCAGGATATTCCCGATGTCAAGTCATCTAACTCTATGTCATAAGAAAGGTCATTTGTTAATTAAGTTGAAATAATTTTTATGCCTCTGCTACAGTTTTCCAATGTGTTTCTCAATCACATCTAACCAACACTTAGTTCAGATAATATTGCCCCCAATGTGTATCTATGATTGTATACAAGATTCATGTTATCCCTTTCACCTATTAAAAATCCACATGAGGCTTCACTTGGGAAAGATAAAGGCGGTCACTACCTGAACAAAAG
The DNA here is from genome assembly GCF_028564815.1 of Eubalaena glacialis. NCBI lineage: Eukaryota > Metazoa > Chordata > Mammalia > Artiodactyla > Balaenidae > Eubalaena > Eubalaena glacialis. Next base: position 80,182,047 of record NC_083732.1, read on the forward strand.
GTATGAAAAATGCCATCTATACATAACTGGATGCAGAGAAACTATAGAGACCCTAAAGAGAGGACCCCAGAGCCAGGACCTCCAAATGGTTGGGGTGATTCATCCATGCATGCTGTGTGTAACTGAGTATTGGAGGCCAGATGAGGACCTTAAGGGAAAAATTAATTTAAAAAGAACCAACAACATTAAGTCTGTCTTGGAAGATAAAATTTAAAAAGATGACTTGGCCTCCACGGGTTGCAGACAACAGAAGAGATAACAAAGGTAATATCCTGCGGTACAGACAGTCCAGGCTCCGACTGACACAGACAGAGCAAGGGCTGCTCCACGGGGAGATTTTAAGACCTTTTGTCCCCAAACAGCCCCACCCCACCCTAGTCCTGTCCAAATGTCTGAAATTGTTCATTACCTACACAGTGAAGAGGTCTAGAGTTTTCACATATTTAGTTTTAATTCCCAAATGATATGCTTGACTGATCTGTTGCTACTTCAAGTGATAGATGTTGAAATAATCAACTACATAAAACGCAGGAAAAGTCTGAGTCTCACTGGGGCGAAGAGTTCCTGGCTGATGGGCAGACCTTGTATGTCTTTGGTGTCCTTGGGGTCTGTAGTGGGTGATTAATAATAACAGCTAACTATATATCAGGAAGTGTTCCCGAGACTTCAAATGCATCATCTCAGGTAATTCTCACCCAACCCAAGGAGTATGAGGTAAATATTATTATTCATCCTCCCATGCAGATGAGGAAAAAGAGGCTCAGAGAGACCAAGTCACATGGTAATAACATAGAGCTGGAATCCCAACCCATGTAATTTGACTCTAGGGAGTAAGCTATTGACCACCACATTACACATGTTTGTGAGTGGGTAGGTGGAGATATGGAAGGAAGAAAGGAAGAGAGGGAGGGAAGGATGGAGGGAGGGATGAAGGAAGTAGGGAGGGAAGGAAGGAAGGAAGGATGAACAGATAGGATAGGTGGAAAGACGGTTGAATAAATGCCTGAATGGATGGATAATGAGATGGACCAACAGAGGGATGGATGGATAAATGGATGGATGGATGGAGAGCTGAACATATGGATATTCATTTGTCTTAGGCTCCGTAAAAAACATGAACTTCCCAGAGGACTAGCGACAGTGATTTAATATTGACTCTCACATTATTTTAACCCAGTTTCACATGCAGGAATGACTCACCAGTTATTGCAATGCTGTGCCTCTTATTATGTGAAGGCTGGGTTCTGTGTTGCATGAATCACAGTGATGCAATTGACCTTGAGGACTGGTCAGGCCTGAAGAGGGAGGCCCATAGAAAGGTCAGGTCTTCAGACTGGGTGTTGAAGGGGAAGGCACTGGCGGGGAGGAGGGCTCTATTTCTTCAGGTCTTGATGATCAAAGAGTCATGATGTGTAGGACGATGCTCGAGAGACTGGGTGATCAGATGCTATCTGGCAGGTGCCAGCAAACAAATGACAGGCAGGGATCTCTGTCCCTTCAGGTCTCATGTGAATTGGGACAGAGCTGATGAGCTCTGGAAAGGACCAGAACTCTCTCCTTTGTAAATGACATTACTGAAAGATTCCTCACAGGCTCTGAGATGATTCTTCTAATGTTCTCCCTTAGTGTTCAGTAAGGTTGTTTGGAAAGACAGAGTTTATTCCAGTGATGCTGGAAAGAGAAAGGGGTTTAGGATTTTGTGGGCCATTATTATCGGGAACAGTGCTTCTGTGGGGGACACCTTAAGTTGAAAAGAAGAATCAGAGAGAGAAAGAAAATCCAAACTGACGTGTTAGGCAGTACAGCATCAGGGATTTTTGGTCCTATGGGTCCTTTCCACTGGGAAATTCTCATTCTGGGGCTAAACTTTCCAGATTTTGAGATTTATTTCATAATCCAGAGAAACACCTCCATAAGCACTCGTGGAATACCTGAATGATCAGGTGCTCTATATTTTCTAAACTGTAAACATCTAGACTTATGGCTGACCCTACAGCCCGATGCTGGTCACACTGGCGGCTGCCCACCACCAGGCACTGTCCCTCTGAGATGGTGTTTTTACGCACTCCTTCTCCATAGGCGTGTGGAACAAATGAACAGGTGGTGAAAGTAATAATTTTTATATTTGAGCAACAATTCCAAGTCAGGTATTTTATATACATTTTCTCTATTCCTTAAAACTATTGGGCACTTGAAATGCGGTTAGTGTGACTGAGGAACTGAATTTTAAATTTTATTTAACTAACTTTGATTCATTTAAATTTAAACAGTCACACGTGGTGGCTGGGGGGGGGGGTCATACTGGGCAGTGTGGAATAGAACATTCCCACCACCACAGAAAATCCTACTGGACAGTGTTCACTTCACCCAGTAAGACAAACTGTGTAGGCAGCCGAGTCAGGATGTGAACTCGGGTCTTTGTGACTCCAAAGCCTCAGAAAACTCTGATTTCATGGACAATTTGCTGCTCACCATTTTAGTGGGTGGGGATCCAAAAGAGTTTAATGTGGCTTTTTCTAGAACCTTTCCCATTAGAGCACAAATACAAACTAACTTTATGTCGTAAATATATTCTAAATTATATATCAGTGGCTCAGTCATGTAGGATAATTTATGCTACTGTAACACACAATCTCCACATCTTTGTGGCTTAACGTGATGAAAGTCTATTTGTGTCTTACTCATGTTACAAGTCCTGTGTGGGTCTGAGCAGAGGTTATGCTGAGGGAGGCTACAGTGCCACCTGACCTTCTGCAGTCCCCCCGATACCTGGCTCTAAAGCCACCAACCAGGACCGATAAGGTGGCACAGACCCCCTCAAAGGGTGCGGATGGGGGTGGGATAAGCAGTGAAATTACCGATGACTTCTACAAGCAACTTACTGTCTTGGTATTTGACTCTTTCTCCTAAACGTGTATTTTAAGTTACGCAAGCTCTTTGGTCATTCCGATTCTGAAATCACAAACGTTTACGCTTTGCTCTCAAGAGGTTATATTGGAGCCTGTGTCCTCGGCTCTGTGTTAGGGGAGGACCATGTGAGGGGGAGCCTTCTGGCTAGCAGGAGATGCGCATGGGAAATCAACCATCCTGATTTGCCCAGGATGGAGGAGTTTCCCAAGGCATGAGACTCTTAAGTGTTAAAAGTAGGACAGCCCTCTGCAAACTATGATGATTTGGCCAACCTAGGGTAAGAGCAAGCAGAGGGCAAAGCCAGGTGGGACTGAAGCCTTGCAGCAGGAGCCAAGGATGCCTTGGACCAGGGAGTGGCAAACTTTTTTCTGTAAAGGGCCAGACAGTAAATGTCTTGGGCTGTGTGGGCTGCAGTGTCTCGGTCGCCACTACTCGAATCCCACATGGTAGCATGGAAGCAGCCACAGGCAACGTATAAACAAACGGGTGTGGCTGTGTGCCAGTAAAGCTTTGCTTACAAAGAGACGGGGTGGCCCATGGGCTGTAGTTTGAGCACCTCTGTCTTGGACTCTTAAGGATAAGATGTGTTTCAGTAGTCAGTGACGGGGAGCAGTAGACACTCCCTTTCTAGTGCTGACCGGTCTGTCACTGTCCAATCTTCATTTACTGAGCACCCACCTCATTGAAGGGGCCAGATCTGAGGGACGCTACAGGTAATACCTTAGGAGTGATCTCTTTTCACTGGAGTATGAGATTTGATGGGCACCCTATCCAGGTGAACAGACCACTGCAGTCCTGCATGAGAGAATTACGATGGGGAGAGCATGGGATATTTTGGAAGAAGAGAGGCGGAAAGGTGGTGGGACTTCCCTGGTGGCGCGGTGGTTTACAAATCCGCCTGCCAATGCAGGGGACACGGGTTCGAGCCCTGGGCCGGGAAGATCCCACATGCTGTGGAACAACGGAGCCCGTGCGCCACGACTACTGAGCCTGCACTCTAGAGCCCCGCGAGCAACAACTACTGAGCCCGCGTGCCGCAACTACTGAAACCCATGCGCCTAGAGCCCGTACTCTGCAACAAGAGAAGCCACCGCAATGAGAAGCCCGCGCACCGCAACGATGAGTAGCCCCCGCTCGCCGCAACTAGAGAAAAGCCCGCGCGCAGCAAAGAAAACCCAACACGGCCAAAAAAAAACCAAAAAACAAAAAAAACAAAAGGTGGTGATGGTGGGTACCAATCTAGGTGTGGGCATGAAAGGTTTCTGGAGGGGAAGTGTGTACCAGGCAGAGGAAACTGCTCCTGCAAATGCACAGAGGCCAGAGAGAACACGTCTCATTCAGAGAATTGCAAATAGTCAAGGATAGCTAGTGTATAGAATTGGAGGTTGGTACCTTAACATATTGGAAGAAAGGTCTGCAGATTATTTAATTAATTTATTTACTTATTTATTTTTAATTCTAATTAAAATTATTTTGAAATGAGCATACATTCAAATGGCACAGTATTGAGTGGCGTATAGCAGTAAGTCTCCCTCCTACTCTGCTATTTAGACAACTGTTCCCATTTCCACTGGCAACCAATGCTTCTAGCTTCTTATATATCCTTACAGACATATTCTGTGCAGATACAAAAAAAAAATATGCACATTGTTCTCCTCCCCAAATTGTTTCCCACACAAATGTTACCAGACTACACACTTCTCTACATTTTGCTTTCATCACTTAAAAATCTAAACTGGAGGTGGTTCCAGAGCATTTGTATTCATAGGGAAGCTAGATTCTTGAGAGACTCTGATGGACATCCAGGGTTAAGACGCATGGGAGAAATCTGCTATTTATCTGTGTATGCCCTGTGCCAGCAGTGTTCATGGCAAATTCGCACTGGATGGATCGAGAGAACAAATGAATAAATAAATGAAGTGGGAGAAGGGAAAATGCATTTTAAAATGAGATAAGGATGGAAAAAAGGAAGGAAGGATCCTATTAATATTTAATCCCTTGGAGGCATCTTGCTCCAAGATCTGAGAAGTGGCATGTCCTCGTTTTGGAAAGTGGAATATAATTAGGGAGGTGCCCCGGCTTTCAGCCTGTAGGTCCCATGGCCTCTTGCAGAATCGGGTGCACAACTTTCTAAAAGTCTCAATCAAGCAGTCCTTTCCTGCCTCTCTGAAAAATGAAGCAATTTAAATTCTGTTTATAAGGTCAAAGAATTGAGCCCAAGGCCAGGCAATGATGGAAATTGTCTCCCTGTTGGCAGAGGGGATACTGGCTTATACAGAGGCCATGTGCCCCTTTTCTCTGCCCTCTCAGAGCTCTCTGGGCATCCTTCCATCCCAGCACCTACAAGCCCTGACTGTCAATACCTGTTTATATGTCTGTCTCTCTGACTAGTAGGAAGCCATCTGTGGGCAGGGATGTCTGTCCCCTATAACACTCCAGGGACATACTAACACATAAAATAACCTGGGTCCTATTGCAATGGGGAATGAATGGAAAAATGTGTGTATTATGGGATGGAAAGAAAACAAAAGAGAAAGAAAATAAAAGACAAGAATAGACCACAGATCATTCCATCATGGAAAAGTGACAGTTTTTTGCTTTTTTTATTTTTCATTTTCTCTTCCTGACAGGGAAAGTCCTTTGCTGCCATTTCAAGTGGCAGGATGTTGGAAGCAACTTCTGCCCATTTGTCAGGAGTGCCCCGCACAGAGATAAGAATACATGGATTTGTTTCACGATTTCTGTTTTTGTTCCCGGTAGGAAGGGCTATTTCTGTCTTATCTTTGCGGGGCCACTTAAGGCAGGCACAACGATGCGCTCACAGGCTGTCAGTAAGTGGCAGGTTTTAAAACCGGGTACCTGCTGAGAGGTGCCCCAGAGGCCTTTTCAGGGATGTGAGACGGCAGAGGGAAGTCCAGATCTGGGACCCATCAGCACCTGGTGCCATGACCCCATGACTGTAACACCAGAGCCAGGCTGGGTCTCAGGCCCAGGCAGGGTGGGGAAGCGTTGTGGTTTCCAAGACTACCTGGGGAAGACAGCCCTATCCATCACACACTAAAACAGAATCTCGGGGGAACTGCACCCAAAAAACTATGTTTTAAACTGAATCTCAGGTAATGGTTCCACCTGCCTGGGACCCCCCACCTGCCTGGCCTCGGGTATATTAATTCTCCTCCAGGACCCTAGTGGCCTCATCTGTAGAGGAATCAGGAATGGCACCACTGATGACGAGGCAGGCTTGGCGTGGAAATCAGAGAAGATGGTGAACAAGCACTTTGTCCTCTGGAAGCATTCACAAGGGTTCACCAGCCTCAGGATGCTGACAATTATTTTTACCCACTTGCTGTTATAACAAGGGATCAAGCCAGCCAAAGAAGAATGAGAATGTTGCCAGCTTAGCCAATTTTTTTTCTTTCCACTTTCCTCGAGAGAAGGCTCACTGTCAGCTCGTGCTTAGCAAGTCGGACTAAAAGGTGATGGGTTCCCTTGGTCTCTCTCCTCCTTTCTGCACACTCCACACCCCTGTGATACCCAAACTCTTCCTTCAAACACTGTCTCTGCCCAGACATACCCTGGAGTCCACATGCCTTGTGGCTGCCCCAGTTTCCAATGGACTCCACGCCCATAGTTCATGCTTTGAGCCTTCCCCACCCTTTGCTTGTCTTATGTCCTGTTCCCTCTTACTTGGGGCATGGAAACACGAATCTCCTGCTCAAGAACCAGCCAAGGCTCTCTATATCATTTTTTTTTTTTTCCCAAACCTTTTTTTTTAATACCAGACCCTGAACTTCTGACAACTCAACACACCTTTTCATTGCATAGTCAGCTCTTACAATTGCTCTTCGGATCTCTACCAAACATTTTAAAAGCATTTCTGTTGTTTCTGTTGTTGGTTTGTTTACTTGTTTTGGAGCTTCAAGGCTTGTTTGTTTTTTAAACTTTTTATTTTATATCGGAGTATAGTTGATTAACAATGTTGTGATAGTTTCAGGTGTACAGCAAAGTGATTCAGTTATACATATACATGTATCTATTCTTTTTCATATTCTTTTTTTTTTTTTTTTTAATGTCCTATCTGGCCTTCTCAGGAACGCTTATCTCTGCCATCTTTTTATTCATTCATTCATTCATTTATTTATTTATTTATTTATTTATGGCTGTGTTGGGTCTTCGTTTCTGTGCGAGGGCTTTCTCTAGTTGCGGCAAGTGGGGGCCGCTCTTCATCGCGGTGCGCGGGCCTCTCACTATCGCGGCCTCTCCCGTTGCGGAGCACAGGCTCCAGACACGCAGGCTCAGTAGTTGTGGCTCACGGGCTTAGTTGCTCCGCGGCATGTGGGATCGTCCCAGACCAGGGCTCGAACCCGTGTCCCCTGCATTGGCAGGCAGATTCTCAACCACTACGCCACCAGGGAAGCCCTTTTTCATATTCTTTTCCCATTTAGGTCGTTACTTAATATTGAGCAGAGTTCCCTGTGCTATACAGTAGGTCCTTGTTGGTTATCCATTTTAAATACAGCAGTGTGTACATAGCCTATGAATATCTTCTTGAGGTTTCCAGGCCCTCCAACTATGAACCTTTTGGCTCATTCCCCTCTGTCTACTATCCCGTAATACTCCACCCCAGTCAGGCCGACGATCCCTGCTTGCTGTAAAATGGCCCTGCTAATTCCAGCCACCATTCCCCCCTCCCTGCCTGTCACACCTTCTTTTGCCACCTGACCGTCAGCCTACCCAGACAGTACAGCCCTGCTCAATTCCATTTTTCTCAGGGGTCTTCCCAGAGTTTTGTGCAGTTTACCGAAATCTGACATGAAAACAGGCCCACAGTTAAACAATTCATTAAGGAAGCGTTTACTGACCACATACTAAGGACAGCTTGGACTAACTGAGAGGGATGGTGATTAAACGGACATACTGAAAGGAGGTCTTGCTTGGTCATTGACAGGATGTGGAAAGAGAGGTAAATGAAGGAATCTAAGATGACTCTCTTATTTCTAGCCTGAGAACTGGATGAGGGTGCTGCCCTTCACTGAGATGAAGACATATGAACGGGATTAGGCTTGCAGGAGGACGCAGATCAGTTCCAATCAGGACACTTTGCACCTTGGCTGCCGTGATGCACTTGGGGAACGGGGTCCCGCAGAAAGCTGGCTATGTGCAATGTGTAGTCCCGGAGCTCAAGAGTCTAATTGAGGCAACCCCAAAATAAAGTAGCAAATGCAATACACAAGGTGGAAACAAAGCTAAGGGAGCCAGAGGAAGGAACAGATGCCTGGGGATGTCAGGAGACTTCTAGAGGAGGTGACAATTGAGCTGGTCCTGGAAGGACCAGTACAGGCTTAACATATAAATGGGAGGGAAAAGGAATTCTGGGATGAAGGAACAGCATGTGCAAAGGTACCATGGTGTGAATGACGATGGAGTGTTCAGGCCTGCCCGCCTCCCTCTTGGGCAGTTGATAGCTCTGGCTGAGAGTATTTTAAGGCTGCTGCCCTTTTGACTTGAGTCTTTCATCCCCGCTAGTCAAAATGGCAGAAGAGTAGAGTATATGAAGGAATCCAGGGCAATGGAGCTGGGGCAGATGAAGGGGCAGAAAAATAACAGCCCTTGGACCAAATCTGATCCAGAGATATGCTTTACTTGGTCCACAAAGTATTATAAGAAACTAGATATTTTACACCAAAATCCAGATTTCCCTCTTCTAATAAAAGAAAAAGGAAAGCCTGGACTCTCATTCTCTCGTATGACAATAGGCCAGTGGAGCAGTGGCTGGTCCCTCTCAACAGCCATGGACTTTCCAATTTCCCAAATTCTCCAAACTGCTACTTTACTCTTGGTATCATCCACCTGGCCCTTGTTGGCATCTGAGACTTGACCTACTGCTGCCCCTAGAAAACAGTGCTAAGGAGTTTAGACTTATTTCTGGGGGCAATGCAGAGCTGGTCATAGGGGACAAGATAATGAAGACACAAGGGCAAGGTTATTTCCTTTGAGTCCCTTCTCCTGAGAGGTTTGACCACAAACTGGTTTTGAATAGATACCATCAAAATGTTCTCTGGTCTTTGAAGTCAGTTTCCTAGGACTAAGCTTTCTTTCCTTTCTCTCCTGCCCTCTCAGTTCTCAAACCCATCTGTAACAATGCTGTGTCCCAGGTATTGAGTCAAAATGCCTCTATCCGATTTTACCAGGGAATTCATCCACCCCAGGACCCCTCTGTTCAGCGGTCCTTTGGCTCATGGCTGCCCTGGACATCCAGAGATGTATGTGTCTGTCCAGCAGGCAGCTGGCCATTTTTGCATGCTGCTCAGGAGAACCTATTGAATTATATCACAATCTCCAGGCACCGCTGACCCACCACCCTGCTGGGGAGGCATGCAAGGCAATGTGTAATGACTCGGGGAAGAAAGACTCAAGTCAAAGGGCAGCAGGCTTAAAATACTCTCCGCCAGAGCCATCAGTCGCCCAAGAGGGAGGCGGGCAGGCCTGAATTTTCTCTCAGCAGAGATCATGTTCATCTATAGAATTTAAACCTATTAAGGAAACAGATGAGATTAGCACCAATAAGCCCCATGCTACAGCCTTACCATTTCAGTGCTATGAAACCCATGAAGGCAGCAATGATGGCAAAGCACTCATTTGCCAAACTTATTCTTTATACCTACTATGCATCATACCTACTGTGAGGTCATCCTCAAAGACCTCACACTCTATTAAGAAATGTAAGTAACTAAACAGATAACTGCAATACAATGTGAAAGATACACCGGAGGAGATACTGACTAAGTATAACGTTGACATGTCTTCAAAACTTTGCGTGGGGATTATAGAGACTTCATGGAGGAGGAGAGAGTTGAGTTGGATTTTGAAGGATGAGTAGGAGTTGGCTGAGAGGATGAGAATAAGGCTATCTGGGCAGAGGGAACAGTCGTGGTATAAAGCTGAGTGTCTTTGGGGCCAGTGAGAACAGGGCTCCTGTCCTGACTCCATCATTTACCAGCCAAGTCATCATGGGCATGCTACTTAACCTTGCCAGGACTCAGTTTTCTCATATCTAAAATGCAGATAAAGAGAACCCCTTTCAGGGCTATTTACTTAACAGAGTAGCCCGAGCCTCTAAATCAAGTGCAAATTAACTAAAATTAAAACTCCAGCTCATTATTCACTGTAGTCATAGCTTGATAGCCACATGCGGCTAACAGCTACCATACTGGACCATGCAGAAAGTTCTGTTGGACAGTGCTGATTTAGAGGCTGAGACTTCTGGGTATAAAAGACATCCTGTATAAAAATGTTCAATAACATATAATAATGGATTATTTATATATTATATTTTAATTTATACAATACAATATATATTCTATTTATACAATACAGTTATAATTTGCAAAGGCTTAGAGCAGTAATTCCCAAAGTGTGAAATGACTGGAGGCAAGAGTGATAGATTGTAGTGACACAGATGAAGAAGAATTAACATCAGTTGGGAAATGAAGAAATGAGGGAGGGGGAGAAGAAAGGAAAAGGGGCAGGCTGGCAGGTAAGGGTGCTGGTTCTTCTACATTTGTCCCCCAGAGCCATTTCTCTTTCCTGTCCTGCCCAGTGCCTGGGAGACTGATCTCTGAAGACCATCTCATCAGGGCTCCCTTGCCGGCTGCCTTCTGGTTTGGTTTGGCTAATGGGAGTGAGAAATAAAACAGAAACCAATTTGCAAAATGAACGCTGACCCTAAGAAGGGATAATCTGAACCAGCCCTGACATGCAACACAAATTAAGCTCAAAGCGTTTTAAAACCAGCTCGTTCAGTCCCATACGTTCCAAGATAAGACCACAAATTGATGTAGCAATGAACTCATATGTTCCAGAGATAAGACCACTGACTGTTCCAGGAACCTACCTAGTTCATAAATTCTGGTCAAGCTCTGTCCAGACCATGCTTACTACCATCTGCCCTCAAACCCTCCTATGACTCACTCCAGCCCCACAACCAGACAAGTACTTTCCCTAACGCTTCTCCTTTGAGATAGTCTTGAAATTCTGTTTTGGGGCTGCTCGACCCTGCTCATCATGTTTCATAAACCCAGCTTGGGAAGATCACAAGTTTTCCCTAGACAAGCCAGGAAGAGTTAGTGTGAAGCAGAAGTTAGTTTAAAGGGTAACAAAATCTTCCTAGATAGATGGAACTGGTAGCCTTAGAAAGACTGCTATTTAGGGCAGAGTCTCATGAGTGATATCCTTTAGTTATATACACATACACACTGTTCTGGAGGAAGAGGATAATGGAATATTACCTGGCTTAATAAAGGTAGACCCTTGACAACATCCCTTTATATCTCAAGCTGGGAGGTGGTGAAATAATCTGCCCAAAGAGTCATGGGATTCTAGATGGGAATAAACCAAGACAGGATACAAAGTGGCTCAGAGTCTGGGGGGAGTCTTGGTCAGTGACATAGATTTCATACATGAACCATAGAATCTGTGAGAAAAGGTTGGTTCCCGTATTACAAGCAGCTAAAGTTGATCCAGCCGTAGAATTATTCGTTACCGATCAATGACTGAGCATATAAGCATGCAATTAAATAGGTGAAATCTTGGAACCTAAGTTTACAGCATCTTGGAAGCAAGTATAGGATTTGGGCCAGCAATAGCTCCAGTGCAGGGTAAACAAAGCAGCCACTGGACTGTACAGGACCTGTGTTCAACAGTGACACCATGTGGCAGTGAGAAGTTACAGCAAGAGTGGACTGAGTAGCTGTCCCCAATTTTTTTTTTTTTGCCAGGGAGCATTAAGAGTACGACTGGCTCCTTTTTGAACTACGTAAGCCCTTTGAGATTGTGGCTATTTCTAGAAGAACTTAATGGTCTTCCTGCTAATAAGTAATAAATTGGGAAGGCAGAAGTGAAGTAGGTTGTAACAGTCACCTTGGGAAACCCAGAGCTTAATTCCAGTCACTTGCTGTGTGTGACTTGGACCAAATCACTTCTCTTCTCTGGGCTTAATCATCTCATTTTTAAAACATCTTTTCCAGATCTGAGACTCCTCAGAGGACTGTAAGCTCCATAACAACAGGACCAATGTTTTGTTCATCACAGAATCCCCAGAGCCCGGTGGTGTACAAAGCACTCACTCATAAATGCTCATTTAATTGAACTAAATTAATGATCTCAGTATGATCTATTCCTCAGTGAGGTTCGCCTTGAGGCAAATGTAAAAGAAAAATCAGCTCTGGGTCAAGATATTGATCACTAACAGATTCACGGTGGTGCTGAGTATATGGAAGACACTGATAAACGTCCATCCCTTTATCTGTTCTTTCCCCTACCTGTCTTCGTAACTGTTAGTGTAAGTTTTAGTCTCATACATTCTTGGGCATGGAGTGAGACATATAAATGATCTTGTTCAGAGGCATTTAAAATTTTTTAAAAGCCAAATAGTCCTATCTTGTAAAGGAAAAGCCTAGAGGAAAGCTCAGTATGTAAAACACTTTAGTTAGAGCTATTCTGATTGGCTGTGTAAGAAAGGAGAAGCCTCTGTGATTGGCAGGGTCAGAAGGGGTGGGGCTTCCATGACTGGCAGGGTAAGAAGGGGAGGAGCCTCTGTGATTGGCAGGGTCAGAAGGCAAGGATTCTCTCCTTGGCTATGGGACTCTCCCGTCTTTCCATCCTGGGGGCTGAATTTGCCTGGAGAATGCTTTGAACTCTGCTGAACACAGTCGGAAAACTGCTCTTCTAATGCAAGGCTTAAGTCTTACAGCTGAGGAAACAGAAGATCAGAGAAGTCACGTGACTCTTGCGGAGTCACACAGGCCCCCAAGCTTCCCTTAGGGTTGTCTTTATGCTCCCTGGTGACAGAAATGTGTCCACCAGCTTCTTTTCTCCCTGGGCCAGCTGGTTCCTCCCATGAGAGCCTGTCTCCTCCTCTGGCCCCCTGAGGATGGCAACACTTGCCTTCTGTCCTAGAAACAAGCTCTAAGGCTTCCTGGGGCTTCCTGAGATCTTTCAGTGTCAGGCCCGCAGGGAGCCACAGGCAGGAAGGCAAGAGAACAAAGAAAGGCAGGACATCTCCAGGGAACTCACAACAGAAGCAGTCCTAGGATTTTGGTTGAAAAAATATACAGCTGGGCTCCGTGGCTCCCCTTGGCTTTGAGCCTGGGTCTCTTTCTTTCTCTATGGTCTCCTGGGTCCCTGGGCTTTCTTCTTTATCAGTGGCTCCAACTGCAGTCCCTCCAGGTCCAGTGAGGAGGAGCGCAGATGAAGAGACATCTCAGCATCCGTGGTGATAACCACGATTGCAGAGAGGCTGCTGGAGCACAGAGAAGGGGGCGATGGACTCAGCCTGCTGGGGAAGGGCTGGGCGAGGGACCTGGCTCTGGAGGGAAAGTAGACAAGGATAAGGTGGGAAGGCATTTCTGGGAAGACTATATAATTAGCAGGGAGAAAAGGAGATTTCCCAAAACTACTATTAAGGATTCACGTGGGGGGCATACGTGAGGCAGGTGTACGAACCACGCACTGTAATTCAGGAACTGCCTGTATTTATTTTAAAATCATTATTATCATCAATGGGAATAATAATAACCACAAGACGTAACACTTACTGAGGGCTTGCGATGGGGCAGGTACAGTGACCGACATGGTTTGCTTGCTCATATAAGTCATATGTCGCATCACAATAACCCCGTGACATAAGAATGTTATCATCCCCACTCTGCAGATAGAGAAACTGAGGCTCAGAGAGGTTAAGTGAATTGCTCAAGATCCCACAGCTGCTAAGTGGCAGAAACAGGATTCTAGACCAGATCTATCTGACTCCGGATTCTGAATTGTTAACTATTATCATCTCTTGTTGCTCATTCATTCATTGCACAAATATTTTTTAAGCAACTACTCTATGCCAGGCACTGTTCTATATTTTCTTATGTTGATTCCTGACATTTGATTTAGAGGCGAATTTCCAGGGGCACAGCGACCGTACAGAGCAATGTGCAAACTGGAAGAGGCCTGTGAGCTAATGAATGATTCAGCTCCACTCTGGCACCCCAAACACACTAGCCTGCATTGACAGGTGTGCCTCAGAACATGAAGCCAGCTTCCAGCATCAAAACCAAGCTAACTGCAACTCCCAATAGCAAGGATCACATGCCAGAGATCTGACTCTCACTGAATTCCAGCTAAAGGAATGAACTGGTAACCGCATGATAAGGATTTTGCAAACAAAAAAATGAATTGAAGAAGCATAAGCAGGCGGGACAAATCCACATCCTTTTGACGACCAAGTCTTGAAAACAGGTCCCTCTATGGCGTTTGAATCCCAACTACCTCACAGAGAGCTCTGAGCTATGAAATTCTAAACTTGGAAGGACCCTCGAATCTCTAGACCTTCCCAAATGTTGGTTGGTCAGATAGCTGATCACCATCTTTGCCTTATCCAGCAGGTACTCCCCATACTATTAATTACTTTATATTTTTAAAATCCACTTTCCTTTCCACTTAAATCCAATTACAGCATTAGAAAGGGGAACTTTATATCACAAGCTTTAAAAGGAGAGTCAGATGCCCTCACGTAAATGAGTTACTGTTAGAATAAATGTGCTGGCCCCAGGAAGTCATTAAGTTCAAAGCAACCTGAAAACTAAGGTAATAAATCTACATGTCCCCCATATTCGGGGGAGGAAAATAAGCAGCAGGGTGGGTAGGCACCCTGCCTGGATCCCTGAGTGGCCGCTGCCTGGCCGGGACTGGCCATGTAGATTCTATGTCCTCACCCAGGAATCCTTCCGTGGCCATCCCACAGTTTGATGGATGCCTTTTCTTATTTACTAGCCGCACGTCTGTCTGAATAGCTGGGCACCCCAGGCTCATCTCCATTACCCTAAAAGTTCCCCAGCTGCCATCTCCATGGCAGGCTTCTGCATGTCTTAGCATGAATCTGTTGCCTATGCCTCTCCCACTCTATTCTCCGTGGAAGTGCAGGTGAGGGGTACAAAGTGCTCCACTGGGGTCACCATGGTGAGGGCCTGGGGAAGAGTCATCTATCTATACGCGGAGCAGGTGTGATGGCGTGCCAGGAGCTGAACCCCACTGGCCTGCATTGGCTGTTTGCTCCTGTAACTGACTGACAGGAAGCTGGACCTGTGCCTCTGCTCCCATCCCCGTAAGTGAAGGCTCAGACGCAGTGGTGCTGCTCAAGGTGGGGTTGCATCACAGACACATACAGCTGGACATGCTGATAAGGCTGTGGGACATCTCCCCATTTTTGTATTATGGGCTTGGGGTGACTCAGGTGGGGCGGGGGTAGGGAAGGTGAGTCCAGAAAGCCCACCCAAAGGTAAGACCCAGTGATGAGGCTCTGACCCCAGGTCCTACCAAGAGCCTGATGATGGAAAACAAAGGCCCAGGGTAGCAGGGCTCCCAGGGTGTCTGAAACTCTACTGAACACGTGTAAGTGAAACTCACTGCTCCACCCACTAGATAACGTGGAGTCATAAAAGCGGAATATGAGCTGCATAGTCTCTATTTTTAAAAAGGGTTAAAAGTGAATTTGGAAAACTACATCTGAATAAATCTTGGAATTCTTTGAACAATTCTGCATGGTTTATTAAAGAGATGGGTTTTAGGGGGGACAAACGGTGATCACCAGGAACTAGCAAAGATTCACTATGAGCAAATTGCATCAGAGTCACCTACGTCTATATTTAATAAGACAGCTAACCTGGTAGAGTAAAGTTATTTGTTTAGTCAACAAACCTTTATGGAATATCTACAGTATGTCAGGGAGTTTGCTAGGTGTTCTCCATATGCCAGGTCACATGTATTACACAGGCACTGCGTGATGGCAAAATAAGGTGCCACCAAATAATTTGGAAATTCGGAAATAAGAGTGACCTCTGGTTAGTCATTTATTTTAAAAGTAAGCATACAGAATTGGAGGACAATTATATAAATTGTCCTTAAGGAGACAGAAAGGTCAAGGTGATGTCTGTCCAGCAGTCCCGGTCTCCTTCAATTGATACTTCTCATTAAAATACCAATGAGGACACAGGAGAAACTGGCAAAATTTCCTAACTCATAACCACACTGAAAACCAAAAGGGATAAGTAAACTTTTGCCAGAATTAGGAAAGAATTTTCATTAACAATATTTGATGAATTCAAGCATATAAAGTGCCTGGCACAAAGAAACACTAATTGTTAACCGTTATTCATTTAAAGTCAAAGGAGTTAGACTGAGAAAAAGTACTGGTGACCTTGGCGAACATTGTCTTGTGAAAGAGAGAGGCCCAACCAGGCTGAAAGGTGTGGGGAGGAGCAGTGGATTGAACGGTGCCCCTCAAAATTCACACGCACCCAGAACTTCAGAATCTGCAGACGTGACTAGTTAAGATGAGCTCACACTGTTAGGACCGGCCCTAAATTCAATGACTGGTGCCCTTATAAAACAAGGAGAGGAGACACAGACACACACAGGCAAGAGGCCATGTGCAGATGGAGGCAGAGACTGGAGTGCTGTATCTACCAGCCAAGGAACTCCAAGAAATGCCGGTAGCCACCGGAAGCTGCAAGAGGCAAGGAAGGATTCGTTGCTGGAGCCTCCCGAGGGAGCGCGGCCCTGACCACACTTTGATTTCAGACTTCTGGTCTCCGGACCTGTGAAACAATAAATTTCTGTTGTTTTAAGCCACCCAATTTGTGGTACTTTGCTACGGCACCCTAGGAAACTACTACAGGAGATGTTGACCCCCTCCTCTCCACTGGCAGAGAACCAGGGTCTGTATTCACCAGAAAAGTGGTCAGTCACCTTTCTGCTTTTGTGTGCTGCTTTATGAATCGGCCAATGCTCTGTTCAGTCACTTCCTGCTCCCAATATTTTCATCTCCAGGGAAAAGACAAAGCAGAGAGCAGCAGTGATGCAATGCATCCTGGGGGATGGGGGTCACTGCAGGAGAAACACTCCACTGGGGATGGAGATGGGACGGGTTTGGGGGCTTCGTGCGCAGGAGCTTGGTACCCTTCAGGTGCTGCACCACTGCAGACACACAGAAAGCTTTGACTGCCTGAGGATGGAAGCTCCCACCACGGTTCATCAAAACTGCACACAGCAGATGCCTGTAAGACCCCATGACCAGGGCCAGAAGGCGCTGGGCACACCAACCTCCTAGATGTACCCCTGGGAAAGGCTGTGACCATCACTCATGTGGCAGTGGCCAAGGCCAAAGGCAGTCCACGTTAAGTCTGCCTGTTGCCAAACCCTGGCCTGGAGAGACACCCCTTCTCTAGAAATGAATAAAGAGGCGGAAATAGCAAAAATAAAGCCCATGAAAAGAACAGTGTGACATGAGTGGAAGAGAACGTTATCCGGAAGTCTCTAAGGAAGAGGATACCTCTGGCAAAGGGAAGACTGAAGAATATTTTAGAAACGCAGAAAGGGCTTTTGCAATAGGACATCAGAGAACCCGGCTTCTATGAAAACGGGAATAGGGAGTTACAAGGAGATCATTTGCAATGGAAGGAGAACTGAATATGATCAAAGGCAAATACCTCCATGAAGAAGACGGCTGCAAAAGTCCTTCAGAAAAATGGTAGCATGTGGATTGCCGAAGAACATTTTAAAGGAATAACCTACAATGACTAAATAGGGTTTATGCCATGGAAGGCTACCAGGGTTTAAAATCAGCAAATCATTTCATTATTTGTATCAGTAGATCATTTGACCAAGCTTATTGTCCATTCTTGAAAAAAAAAATCTAGTAAACCGAAAATGGAAGAGTATTTTGTTGACATGAGGAACTATGGGAATGGTGAGCTATGAAATGGGATCCAACTAATGTCATGGACAAGGACACACATTATCATCAAAGTAATTTAATGCTATCCCTTTAAAAGGAGGAGTCAGGGGAATTAGAAACCAGAAATAATAGTTCTTGCGTTTGCACGTACCACTGTTTTTAGTAACATGACTGTCTATCTCCAGCAACAGCAAGAGTAACATTCACTGAAGCCTCAAAAGGACTAAACATTGGTTAACACCTTACATAAAGTTCCCAGCTGAATCTTCACAATAACCTTATGAGGCAGGTACTATCATTATACTCAATAAGCAGATAAGGAAAACGAGGAACCGAGAGGTTAATTTTTTCCAGATCACACAGTGGTAAGTAGAGAGCCAGATACATTGGCTCTGGAATCCACATCTGAATGAGAACTCCCAAGCAAATCAGCTGAAAACAAAACAAACAGCAACCAAACCAAGCAAACCAAGCATTACAACTAATAAGAGACCAGGTTGTAAAATGGCTGGATATAAAAAGAAACGCATACGCCCAAAACAGTATAAAAACAGGAAAGATAAAATTGGAAGAAATAAATCCACTGAAATTAGCAAAACCAATAATAACTCTGGCAACCAAATAATGAGGGAAAGAAAATCCTAACATGAATTACTCAGCCCTGTAGGAAGACAAACAAAGGAAAAACATGCTTCTGGAGGAAAAGACTAACTGTAAAGATCTTGATCATGTCCCAATTAATTTTAGGCTTATTATAGTTCTTACAGAACCCCAGGAGAGACCTGGTTAAATTGATGGATTTTAAAGTAAACCTGGGAGAATATACCAGAATGTTTGGAAAAACAGAGTAATGAGAAGTGCCTTGCCCTAAAAGAAAATGATAGTGAAAACTGTTAAGAGAGAAAATCATTAAGAGTTCTCGTGATGAGAAAAAACATTTCTTTCTTTTTTTTTTTTTTGCTTTCTCTTTGTATTGTATCTAAATGAGATGACGGATGCCAGCTAAACTTACTGTGTTCATCACTTCACAACATACGTCTAAGTCAAGCCATTATGCTGTACACCTGAAACTTACACAGTGATGAATGTCAATTCTATCTCAATAAAACTGGAAAAATTGTTATTAAGTATACTTAATAATAAAAAATAAGGTACAAGAATTATAACTTGTATAACAAGAATTGTTGGGTAAAGATAACCGAGCAAAATAACTGAAAAGAGGTTCCAGTAACGGGAAATTTAATTTATGGGACGGTAGCATCAGAAACAAGCGAGAAAAAAGAAAAACCCAATAAATGTTGTCCAAAACAATTAGCAAAATGAGATGTTTCCTCCATTCCAAACACCAAAATAATACCGGAAGTCCTACAGGGTGTGGTGTGAGAGAAGTCTCTGAATATGAGCAGGTTTAGGTCATATGAACAAGTAAGGTAATGACGATCATAGCAGGCAGAGAAGTTAATTGTGAATGCAGGCGTGACAGAACGAAATGTGTCCAGACATTTGCAAGAAATTGTTTAGACTGAGGATAGAGTTCCAGAATAGGGAACATAAGGAAAGAAGACCATGACGGTACACTGGATTTAGTTAGGGAGTTTAGGCTATCCTATAAGTGATGAAGAACCAACTATGGAATCATTTTAAAAAGATAAAAGACGTGGTCAGGTTAGGATTTTAGGAAGATGTTTTGGTTGGAAAAATGGAGGAGAAAGCAGAGAAATGGGAAACTGAATATTATTAGAAGGCTGCAGCAAGAGGCCAGGTGGAATACAATGAAGGTATGGAATAGGGCAGGGAGGATGCAGGGAGAAGGGTGGTCAGGTATAGAATTGAGAGATGCTTAGGTAGTAGAATCAACTAGACTAAGGCTTGCCTGGAAGGGGAAGGGTATGAGAGCAAAACTGAAGGGGAGGTCTTGGTTTCTGGTTGGTGACTCTAGGCCCACTGATAGAACTGAGGAATTCAGGAGGCAGAAGGGATAATGGTTAGAAAACGTTTATGTGACACGTGACTGAAGAGATTTGGGCTGTGACTCCTGGGGGATTAAAAGGTAAAGCTCATACTCCCAGGGTTTGACTTGTCCAATGCCTACCTTAAAGGAAAAGTTACTTTTCCCTGGCTCATCTTTTGGGGGGTCTTTGGGGTTGTAATACAGGTTTCTCTTCTGTAAGTACTTTCTTCAAGTTGGAAGATAACTTATTTCTCCTAACAGCTCAGTTCCTGTTTGTTTTCCCTTCTACAAGGGCAATCTATGTCCTTTAGTTTTCTTATATCTGAAACATTTCTATTCAATTAGCTAATTTCTCCCTGAAGTCATATCCTTCACTTTAATAAGAGGAAAATGAGGCCACTCTATGTATTATTAAACTTCATTTCAGGCCGAAATTGAATTATACACTAGCAGTAGTTCCTCTCATGTATCCCAAGTTATTGGTCTATGATTCATGCTTCTGAATGGTTTTCCATCTTTTGGAGGCAGTGGGGGAACTGTCTTAAAGGAGCCTGAATTGTAGCTCAATGAGTATTTTTGAGAAGTCTGTAATTTTGGCAATTTTTACAGAAACATTTTTACTAACAACGACCCTGGAACAGGGAATCTGCTTCAGGCTTTACACAGGTGAGTTACTGTTTGTTTCTTTGCTTATTTTCTTTTCCCAAATGTAGTGGTATTTTAAACGACCACATTTATCCCCAGATGAGGCAGGGTGATGAGATAGGCCCATTTTATCCAAACTCTCTGATTTCAGCAGTTCACTCTGGTATCATCCTTTCCTGAAAGATTATATTTAAATGCTCAGCTCACCTTGTCTGCCTTGAATAGTCCCTGCCTCTGTTTCTTCGGATTCACTCTGACTGGCACAAACTACTCACCACCTCACAGAGTTGGGTGTTAGCAAGGAGATGAGAAATGATGGTTAAGAACAAAGTCTCTAAAGTCAGACAGACCTAGTTAGAACCTTGGTTCTGCCAATTCCATGCATGGCTCTGTGATTTGGGGGCAAGCTCCTGATGTCCCGAGAGTCTGATTCCTCATTTGCAAAGAGGGGAAAGCAGAGGTTCCTTCTAGATAGGCCATTCAGGCCATTGTGAGGTTCAGTGTGTGATCCTGGAGAAGCACTAGTACGGCACCCAGCCCAGAGTAAATGTTCAATACCACACACATACACATGGCATCACGCAGTCTGGGACCAAGTACCGCTGCCGTCTAGCTGTGTGATCCCAGCTAAATCACTCACCCTCTCTGAATCTCAGTTGCCACCACATCAAAATGCCAAAATGAGGGAAATGGATGTGACTCATGCAGTGACGGAACCCATCTGCTGAGTGCCTATTCTATGTGAGACACAGAAGCATCACTTGACCCTGAATCCACTGCTCCCAGAAATGCTGGGCTCTGATCCTTAAGGATATCTAGATCCCATGACCTTGGAGAAGTGCCTTGGATTGGCAAGAGAAACATTAGGGAGTGAGTGCAGGAAGCAGCCAAGGGTTGGAGATGCAAAAAGAGATGAACGCTAAAGACCAAGAAGGAAGGTTTCAGGGAGACTGAATTATAACAAGATAGAACTATAGATAGATAGATAGATAGACAGATAGATAGATAGATAGATAGATAGATAGATAGATAGATAGATCGATCGATCCCCAAATGTCCCTGAGAAGTAAAGGGATGGGGTGAACCAAGGCAATCTGGAACCAGGGAAAATAAGTGAACGGGCAGGTTGGGAGGGGAAGGCATGTTAAGGAGATGATAACATTTCTCCATTTAACCAGGTGTTAGGAAATATCATAGAAGCCAGAGTCACTTCTGCCCAAAGGATGCAGAGATTGCTAGGGAAACTGAGGCTCAGAGAGACTGAGTAGCTTGTTCAAGCTCAAGATCACACAGCTGATGTGATGATCTGCCATCATTTTCTATTAGAAATTTTCTCCTCAATCATGAAAAACTAAAAATATGAATCCATTCACGGGCGAGACTCTCTGACCTCCCAGAGCTTGAGCTGAGCAGGGAGGCATCCTCCTTACCATCGTCCTAACTGCAAAGCCGCAGCAGGCACAGTGATGCCTGTCTATCTGTGGGCTCATTTTTTTATCCTACTTGGTGGACTCCCTGAGGGCAGGGACCTCGGTCTAACTCATCTTGTCTCCCAGCGCCCAGCAGGCTCAGGACTTAACTTGTTGAGTGAGTATAAAGAATAAATCAACACACAGGCGCCTGAAAAACACGCCAGAGATCAGAAGAGAGAACAGAGGCGGACTTTGCACTGATCCGAGACAGGCTGCCCGGGACTCTGCAAGTCTCCGTGGTTGGTCTGACCATGGTGTGATGGCCCGTGAATTAAAGAGCCGCTGAGAGCCCACCATGAAGCAGCTGTACTGCTCGGAGGTGACGGATGACGGCTACAAGTCCCTCTAGACTCCTGCGTCCTCCTCTCATGCTCATGTATGATCCCTGGATCACTGACACAGCGTGATGCAGTGGGCTTTCCATTGCTCTAATGGTCTGGCCTGTCAGTGTGGATTTATCACAACATATACGGGGACATGGGGGCATGAAGCCTACTTAGGACGCAAAGTGAAGAGTTTACTTAGGCCAACCTCAGTCTTACCCTCTCAGTTCCCCAGAAGTGACCCCACCCTCACCCTTACAGCCCTTATGGTGGCCAGACTTGGACAAACTTAGCTCCCTTCCTGAACTACATGTTGAATGAATGAACAGAATAAAATGAATAAATGCCCACTATAATTTCCAGCAAACCCACAAGACCTCATTTCCAATAAACAATAAAGCTGTCAATTTTGAAAGTACAGTATCCTTAAAAAAGTTTAATATATGGTTGGATTTGTATAGTTTCAGGTTCCCAGAACACTCACATATCACTTTATCTGGTGATCAAGACCACGGGCTCTGGAGTCCAAATGCCAAGGTTCTATTCCCGGTTCTGTCACTTATCAGCCATAGGACCTCAGAAAAGTTACTAAACTCTCAGACCTCAGTTTATTTATCTGTTAAAATGAGGATGATAATGCCTATTGGCACAGGGCTGATGCAAGGAATGGTGGGCTGATGCATCACCGTTGCTGCCTCATGTGAATGCTGGCCTTATCTTGTAGGAACGGCATTACCTGCCTATTTTACAGATAAAGCCACTAAGGCTCAGGAAGATGACATGATTTGCCCAAGGTCACAGTGTCACCAAAACCCAGGAAATCTAGCTCGCCACAGTCAGTTTCCAGCCTGAAATTGACCCAAATTGTTCACGATCCAGGTAATTCTGCCTGACCCTTTCACCCCACCTAATTCTGAGGGCAAAAAGCAGCTCACACTCAAAGGAGTAGCTGGGACTTTATCTTCCAGAAGGAAAGCTAATATATCCCGACAGCCGCATTTGCTCAGAGCCAGAGCCCCTGAAATTACATTCAGCACCAAGCGGAAGAGGGAAGTCTTAATGGATCTACGCGCTGCTGTTATTTACAGCAAATGAGAAAACCAATTGATGCTGGTGCCTGGTGAAGCTTCAGAATGCTCACAGCCTATGGGCGCCTTCGTCCGCACCTGCTGAAGACCGTCTATATCCACTTGCAACCGTAAGAACTTCCTCTTCACCCCCATTCCCTCTCACAAGTGAGTGGTTCTCAATGGAGGTGGCACATTAGAATTGCCTGGGCAACATTTGAAAAATAAACAAGCGGAAGTATGTGAGATCTACCCACAGAGAGGTCAGATTCAAAAGGTCTAAAATGGGACCTAGTCTTTGCTTTTCAAAAGCTCTAGGTGATTTAAACGTGCAGCCAGGGTTGAGAGCCACTGGGGTAGCTCGTGGTTATGGAGTGGCTGGCTGGATGGAGACATAAAGTCCTCTCACTGTGCAGAGCGCAGACAGACTCAGGAGTCACAGAAACACAGGATGCTGGATACATAATGCACCGTTCTCCCAAACTGGACCCCACCCCTCCTAGGTCCTGCCAGGTTCTTATTGCCCGACCTAAACCTGGAAGAGCCCTCCATTTTGCCCTGCTAAAACCTGGCTCTGACACCACTATCTCACCCTACTGAAACTGCCTAGGTACCACCATCTCGCCCTGCTAAAACCCTGGCCGTGGGCCACCCGCCATCTTGTCCTGCTAAAACCTAGCACTGGTACCACCATCTCGCTCTGCTAAGACTTGGCTATGGTATCACCGTCTTGTAGGAGCCCTAGGTTTACCATGAATACCATCTTCTCCCTCTGCTACTCCCTCCTTGAGGCCCTCATCACACCTTTCCTGGGCTATTGTGGGTCTCCCTGCTTCCACCTGCTCTGCTTCCACACAGAAACAGAAGGATGCATCTAAGCAGGCACTTTAATGTCACTTCCGGGCTGGACTCTGATTCCTAAAGGATAAAATGCAAACTTCTCAGCATGCCCACAACCCCAGCAAGACCTTCACAATTTCCTCTGGTTTTCTAATCACATTTTTTTGTGGCTTCTCCACATTATTTCCACCTGAGCCAAATTCACCTATATTCATTTCTAGAACACACCATTCACCACCATACCTCTGTGCTTTCGTCCAGGCTGTTCTTTTCGCCAAGAACATCCGCACACCAGTGTACCAGGTGAAATCCTACTTGCTCTTTAAGATCTATTACATATGGACAAAGAATCTAGCATCACAGAAAGTGTCCTGGGCAGGCAGTCCCCAGCAGGACCCGCCTCCCCACTCTGGGCCAGCCAGCCTCTGGGCTACATCCCCTCCAGCATTACTGTTTAAAATCCCTGCTACAGCCCTATGGAAAAGGTGTTATTATTATGTCCACATTACAGGTGGAGAAATCGGCACAAAAAGAGCATTTCTAGCACATTTTCTGGATAATGGCTTGGATGTGGCCTCAGGGCAGGCTTTGGTAGCAGTGAGCGAGCAGAGAGGGCAGTCAGGGCAGAAGGAGGAGAAAGAGGAATAGAAATGGGCCTTGGGAGGGAGGGGCTCACAGAGATATCCGGCCAATGAGCAGTTCTTGGGGATGAGCATTCATCAAATAACACAGATGTCTGATATCCAGTTTTAATGGTTTGCTGTTTAGTGCATGATTTGCCTCTCCCATCTCTGATAATATCCTTTATTCTCCATAAATTCAGCTCTCCATGCCAATGCTCCAAGGAAGGGATTTGGAAAGAAATCAAGGCAAGGGGCTTAGTGGGACGTCTCTGTTGACTCAAAGCAAAGAGGTGAGCAGGCATAGAGGGAAGGCAGGACTCAGATGGAGAGTCCATCGGAGCAGGAATCTCAGAGCCAGGTGACACATTTGCCTGTTCCCACCACTACCCCACCAAGTGGCAGAGGTATTGGGGGAACAAAAAGAACTCACTGGGTTTCCCATCATATGCGGAATAAAGATAAGTAGGTCCTATCTTTTATTTAAATCTCAAAGATAAGATACCTGTATGACGTGCCAAACCATGACTGCCCTACAGCCCAGGCCTTCAGACAGCAGAGACTGGGACAGGCAGACCAAATGTGTCTCTCTAGTCACTTGCTCAGCTCAGATACATTTGCATAGGAATCCTGGAGCAGAAAATGTGGTCTTCATCCCTAGATGCTTGCTCTGAACTGTGCAGGCTTCCAAACCTCCTTGTAACCAATTAAAAACAGGCATGTTATGAGGGCTTTTGGCCACAGTTGGTGATGACCCATCTGAGGGAATGGAATTTCCCCAAATAATTACATTTCTCCGTGCAGCCCACGGTCAAGCACAGACGGGGCCACTTGCGAGGTTGTTAGATTGGCGCACCTCGGGCCCTTTGTTTCAGAGAGCAGTGATTATGTTTGCAGGACACGCCGAGCTCCCAGCACCCTTCTCCTGTATGTGCCTTCCCCACCGATCACAGGCTGGTGAGGCTTCATCTGCCCCCAGGAAGCAAGGAAGGCAGTTTCCATTTGTACCAGCCCCTGAGCTCCATACGGAGGCACACACTCGTGCCTGACTACAAAGACAGCTGCCTTCTTCCTCCCAAACCCAATCCACCCAAGCTTAAAGCTGGAAGAAAGGCCGAGAAGAAATCTCGTGGCCTTAGGAAAGGGTAGGCATTAGGCTGACTGGTCCAAATCAGAGATCAGCAAACTACAATCCATGGATCAAACCCAGCAAATCCAGCCTGCCACACGTTTTTGTAAATAAAGTTGTATTGGAAGACAGCCACGTCCATTCATTTATGCATTATTTGTGGCTACTTTCATGCTACCATGGCAGGGCTGAGTAGCTGTGACAGTGATTGTTTGTGGTCCCCGAAGCTTAAAATATTTACTTATTATCTAGCTCTTTATAGAAAGAGATTGCTAACCTCTGGTCAGCTGAAACCATCCCGATATACTTACAGCCACCGTACTTCTCATTTAATCCCCACCGCAACCAATGGTAAGCATTACTGTCCCCATAATAGAGTAAGAGTGAAGTAACTTGCCCAAAGTCATGCAGCTAAGAGTTGAAGTCAGGATTTAAGCCCAAGACTGCCCCTGCCCTCAAGGCAATCACAACCTCCTTAGGAAAAAAGAGAACAGAGAGTCTATTAAAAGTTGGAGCCAAAAGAGGCCTTTGAGATCATCCTAGGTCAACCCCTCACTTTGCAGCAGTGATGCCAAGGCCCAGGTGAGGTGTGTGTATCCCGCCTTTGCTCGGTCCACTCAGCTGGAGTGGTGCTTCGTACCCCCTGAAGGCTCAGCCCTTCCCAACCAGGACGTTGAGTAGCCCAGAGCCCCCGGGCCCACCAGATAGAAGGGTCTAGGGTAAGTTATGTTGGTCTGTTTCCTGGTTTCTGAGATGAGCTTTGGGTTGTCTCATTAGCTGTGAAGTTTCTGACTCTACGGTGAGGCTACTACTTCAAGGATTGACTCAGCCCTCTAGTCATCATCGACCTCTCTGCTATGACCCCAGCCTGGCAGGCCTGGCACGCTGGCTTGAACCAGGCTCTGCCCCGCGTTGCTGGGCATCCTTCCAAAGCGGAACCGCCACAAGGGTCCTGCGCTTGAGGAACTGGCCTCCTGAAACCACGGTGTCTTGTACACACCACCCGACCCGGACTCTGCAGCAGCTCCCACCCTCAGAATGGACTTCCTTGGACATCAACACCCCCAAGACCAGGACTGTCTCACTTTCAACACTCTGTGAGCATCAGGTTTCCCAGAATACTCTTCTCAGTCTCCGTAACCTCCGTCTTCTTCCTCTCCTGTATCGTCAACTGCAATCCTTGTATTGATGACTTCCAATCTCTCTTGTTAGCCTTGATCACTGTGCTGAGCTCCAGACACATCTCTACAGTTTGCACATGCTTCAGTTTTTATACCTTTATCTCATGATAATGTCTTTCACTGCATTCTTTCTTCGCAGCAAAACTATACAGTTTTTGAGAGCAAGACCTTATTTATTTATCTCTGTGTCCCTAATCTCTAGACACAACATCTCAAAATCAGTAGATATTTGTTAACTGGATGAAGTGAAAACATGCACAATGAACGAATGGGTGGGTGCAGACAGCCTTTGGCCCTTACTTTCCCATGTAAGAAAACTCCCCTCTCATCTTTTCCTTACCCCGTTAGCTATATCTCTAAGGAAGGACCACACTTGAGGAAAAGTCAAGTGAACACAGTTTAAGGTGAGAACTAAGGATAGTTACCAAACAGTATTTCCCTTTTTATTAAGGAACCATTTTTGGAGCCTCTACTAGGTACCAAATATTGTGCCAAGTACACAATAGGATGTGAAGGATGATGGGTTATCAGCTCCACTTTTACAGAATGAGAAGACTGAGGCTAGATGGCAACCTTCCCAGAGTTTCCCAGCTGGCGAGTGATGGCACAGAGGGAGGGGCCCAGCCCTCCAGCTGTTGTCATTACAACACACCCCCTTCCTGAGCTTTCCTGCGATTCTGCTCCCCTGTTATTTCACTGATTTGTGAAGCAAAGTTAGAGGCTTCCCAGACTGAACAAACCCAGAATAATATCGTTATGGCCTAGTTAATTTTTTTTAAGGAAAAAATAAATAAGGGCAGCGTGTTCCCTGGCCTCCATCCCATAGTTTCCAGGATCGCCAGCCACCACAGCTCAGCAGGAGCTCAGAGTGGGCGGAACCAACACCCACACAGCGACAGGCTGGCTTTCTCCAGCCCCTTCCCGAGGCCCTGGAGGGACGGGATGGGGGAAGATGAGGACTCACCCAGTTACGAGAGGAGAGACCGGCCGAGGAAGAGCAACAGGTGGGTCTCCGAAAACATGATCACATCGTCACGTGGGATGGAGAGGGAAGAACAGTGTGCCGGGCGCAAAAAAACTGGCTCCCTTCTAAATTCCAACACAGAGCTGGGACCTTAGTCAAGACCCTCCCCTACTTTTGGCCTCAGTTTCCACATCTGGGAAAGGAGATGGTGGCTGGTGTCATGGGCTGAACTGTGTGCCCCACAAATGCGTATCAAGTCCCAGTACCTCAGAATGTGACCATACTAGGGAGATAAGGTCTTCACAGAGGAAATTAAATTAAAATGAGGTCAAATGGGTGGGCCCTAATCCAATATGACTGGTGCCTTTACAAGAAGAGGAAATTAAGACGCAGACACACAGAGGGAAGACCTTGTGGAAACACAGGAAGGGGAAGATGACCATCTACAAGCCGAAGAGAACAGCCTCAGAAGGAACCAACGCTGTAAACATCTTGATCTTGGACTTCAAACCTCCAGAACTGTCAGAAAATAAACTTTGGAGGTTGAAGCCACCCAACCTGTGTCATGGCGGCCTGAACAGACTCATACAGCTTGACAGGATGGACATCTGGTTTCTGCTCCAGCTATGACACGCAGGTGGGTGTGTCCAATACCGTGGTGCCAACTGAAGAGAGGAGGGTTACGAGAGGCCAACAAAGGTGGCCAGATACGGAACTGGGGCTGTTTACACTGGAGAAGGAATCACAACCATGGAGGAAACACAACCTTTCCTTCTCACAACACTTACTGGGTGAGGAAATTTGTTTGAGTCAGTTAGGGCTGCTATAACAAAAATACCACAGGATGGGGGGCTTAAACCACACACATTTATTCCTGACAGTCCTGGAGGCTGGGAAGTGCAAGATCAGGGTGCGGGCAGATTCGGTGTCTGATAAAGTCCCACTTCCTGGTTTGCAGGCATCTGTCTTCTCGCTGTGTCCTCACGTGGCAGAGAGGTATCATCTCTCTACCTCCTCTTTTCTCATAATCCCATGAGCTAATCACCTCCCAAAGGCCCCACCTCCACATAGCATCACCTTGAGGATTAGGTTACAACATGTGAATTTGGTGGGGGTGGGGGGGACATGAACTTTCAGTCCACAGCAGAGCTGGTCACCCTGAATGGAAGCAGCAGGGGGGGGACAAATGTCACCATGGGCGTTCCTCAGGGTCATGAGCTTCCCATCTCTGGGGGTATTTAAGCAGAAACCCAAATTGGATATGGGGATGGTGACAAGGGCTCAGGCTGGATCATGGCAGAAGAAAGTTGACGCAGCATACAATGTAACATTTGAAAGCTTTCTCAAAAGGGAGATATAGCTGTCCAAGAAATCATGGGATTCCCATGCCTGGAGACGATCCAACAGGGTCCCAAGGCCACCTGCAGGGTTGCAGAGATTCCCACCCCTGGTCAAAGTTTATACTAATAGACCTGCACTCATCCATAGAAGAAACTTTTTGAGCATCCACTGTCAGGCATAATGCAAGAGGCTTAGTGACACAGCAGAGACAAGACCAAGTCCCTGCCCTCAGATGGTTAATGTTCACTCATTCATTCACTCACTCATTTCCCTCTTTGAAGAGCCTTCCCTGGACATCTCACCTAAAACAGTGCCTCCAGACCGCCTTTCTTGTTTTACGTTTTACTGGAGCACTTAGAACCTCCAGCCACAATCTACATGTGCTGCTTGTTTGTTTGTCAATCTCACTCACTAAAATGAAAGCACCAGACAAAGGGGATTTGACTCTTTTACTAATGTATTCCTTGCTGTGCCCAGATTCCAGGAAGTCAACAAGTAATTATTGAGTCCAACTCCACACAAGGCACCAAGGCAGGTGCTGGGCGAACAGTGGTGTATCTCACAAATCTGGTTCTTGTCTGTATGGCCAAGAAACACACCAACCCGAGGAACTGAGAAAATAGCATGAGCTAACACTTACTTCCTGTGTGCCAGGCACCCGAAGACCTTCTATATCTTATTTCTTTGAAGTTATGTGCTATTATTATCCCTGTGTTACAGGTAAGTCAACTGAGGTTCAGAGAGATTAAATAACTTGCTCTAAACCACATGGTAATAGGCAGGAGTGGGGTTTGAACCCAGCTTTGTGGGCAGTATGGTCCCTAGGGCTGGGCACCCAGGGTCCCTGTCCTGGTTCTGGCTTTAGGGACCCCACTAGGATCCTCCTTCTACCGTGTTCCCTGCCCCTGCACAGAAGGATTCTGCAAGACCAAGACAATGTGCCAGTCTGAAGCTCACGTCCCCACTCTGTCCCACCAAGGACCATGCAATTCCCCTGCCCAACACCGCAAAGGTTTCCGGGGCAGGGCAGGCCTCATCTTGCCTCTGGGTTCCCTAGAGCAGCCCAGGCTCCTGCGGGCACATGAGGGGGTCTAAGGTGAAGCTGGAGGGAGGGCCTAAATGGGTGGGGATGGAGGAGCTTGGATGTGCGAGCCGGGGGTCCAGGGGCATGCATGCACACAAGCCCCTCATGGTCTGGGCTGCAGCTGGGGCAGGGAGGTGGGGGACAGCCGTGGTCTGGAGGGCCCCGTTCATACTTCAGCCCCTGCCTCACAAATGTTAGAGGCGGGCCTGTCTGTGGGACTCCAGGCTCGGACCCTTAATTTCCGTGCTGTATCCCACAATGATGACATCTTACCCAGCCCAGAGCCAAACTGGGGTAGGACAAGCAGGATGCCTGCTCTCCAAGCTCACGCAGGACAGCTGAGGTGCCACACGGCATGTTCACCTGGGAAGGGAACATGCCATGTGGGGAAGGGGCTGAATTCAGACGGCTGGGAGGACGTGCCCGCAGGTCCAAAGGGGAAGTGACACAAGGCACAGGGTTCCACCGCTCCACTCAGCCTAACCAGCCTCCTGCCCCAGAGCATGGCACCACCTGCTGGTGTCACAGTCGTGCTGCCTGGGAGTGGAGAGCAGGGGCAACTGGACCCCGGAGTTACAGGAGAGATGACCAAATCCCTCCTTCATCAACCTTACTGGCAGTTCTGTCTGCTTATGTCTGTCTGTCTCCCTTCTCACTGCCTTGCCCTTTATAAGAAATGAAGATAGACTATTTTTAAATGTTTGCTCCATCTCTTAAATACACCTTTATGTTCCATATTTTAATCAAAATCCGATGAGTTTCAAAATACTATAAAGTGCTGAATGAGTATATGAAATTGTCCATACGAAACAGTCAGGAAGAAAATGCACTGGGATGGATGGCTCTGGGTGGTGGGTTTATGCGTTCTATGTCATCCATCACCTTGTTTAGGCTTTTCTGTATTGTGTAAACTCCAAGTCAGAACTCTGACTTGCTTTTCTAACCACTTTCAGGTGAATGAAATTTCAATGATTCAAGTATCTTCTTTTTCTTTACTGAGAAATCCCTAGCAAGATTAAGCAACTCATTTCTTTAGTATGAACCACTGATTGTTCCCATGGGATGGTAAAAAGACTAGATTCCCCATCTTTGCCTTAAATAGGCATAAGGGAATTGGAATTTTTAATCCCTTAAATGGAAACAAGCCCAATTTCAAGAATGCTATAAAATAAGAATCAAGAGAAACACAGGTAAGAGTGAGAAATAGGTAACACCAGGTGAGTAAAGTGATCTGGAGCTGTATGGGGTGGGGTGGGCCATGGGGGAGGGACAGCTGGGACCCTGTTGACCTTGTCAACAGGTCGAAGTCTGGCTCCACCACTTACTTCTAATTATGAAAGTTGGGGTGAAACTCGACTTTTCTGAGCCTTACTTTTCTCATCTTTAAATGGGGATAATAACCCTGAACTTCCTTTTTTCCCCCTTCACACCTTCTATCTTTCCCCTGGCTAATTCCCATTCTTCCTTTAATTTCAGTTTATGTGTTGCTTCCTCCAGGGAGCCCTTCCTGCCATCCTGGCCCAAGCCGCATGGCCCTGTGAGATGGGGTCCCACAGCTCACAGGCTACCTGTTCACCTGTATGTCCACTGTGAGTCTTCACAGATAACTGGTTTTAAATGGTCTGTTTCCTCGTTAATTGGTGAGCTCCTGGGCAGGTGACAGCTAAAAACTATATCCCCCAAATCTAGTAGTTTCTCACTAAGCGTTTGCTGAAGGATGGTAGCCCGCAAGACGTAGCACTGTTGTTTCAAACAACAAATATTTATTGTGTTACAGTTTGCCTGGGTCAGGAGTCTGGGTGTGGCTTACTTGAGTGTCTCTGACTCAAGGACTCTTATGTGTTGCCGTCAAGCTGTCTGCTGAGGCTGCAGTCTCATGTAATGGCTAGAGTGGGGAGGGAGCGTCTGAGTCCAGGCTCACTCACGTGGTCCTTGGCAGGCTTCTTGCTAGATGCCCCTCGTGGTGCAGTACCTCAGGGGGATAGGAATGCCTGTCTCCGGTGCCGCCCCCAAGCTGCAGGCCATAGAGCAATGCTTACAGGTGGGACAATCTCAGAAATACCTAATGGGGGCAGGGGGACTCAATAGGACATTCAAGAGCATTTCTTTCTGGGAAGACTGCATCCCTGGCTTTCATTCCCAGCGAGACCCTTCCCCCTGCAACTGTGCACACATGGTTATTTAACTTATAGCCCCACTGCCACTACCCTACTTCAGACTCCCACTATCTCAGACCTGGATTTCACAGCAGTCTCCACACTCTGACCTATCACTGCCCCATTTACTTTAAGTCCCCATCTTTCAGCCAAAGTGGTCTTTCTAAAATTACAAATCTAAAACCAGAGCATCGTAAATATTTTTCAACGGCTGTCCACTGACTTGCACCCCAGGCTTTCCATGACAGTCCCAACTTCTCTCGAGTTTCACTGTCTCCTCTGTGACTACACCCTCTCACTTTTTAATAACTATTCACTCTGTGCCTACAAAGGGCCAGCGACTGTCATCATTGATGTGGATACGTGGCAGGAAGGCATAACTCCTGCCCCCAGGGAGCTCGAGGTCTGATGGAGCAATCAGAGGATGACAGTCTGGGTGACAAGCATCCAGCAGAGGTGTGAGCAGGGCAAGGCACCCATTCCAGAGCTCCCTTCTTTTCATTTAAAGCTTTTATCCCTTCACACCGATCACAAGACCTATTCCCAAAGAGATTGATCTAGACTCCAAATGCAAAATCAGAGAGAAACCTTCTAGGAGTTTCAAGCAGTGGTATTTAGAGACGTGTATGGGGGAGGGGTGGAAGGGTGGGGAAGAGAACCTACATCCTCTTTGTTCTGTGTCACTTGTTTTTATGTGTTTCCCCTCCCCTCCCCGCAGCGGTCTCATTTATTCAACTTCAAGCCTTAAGAGTCTCACCGTGAGCTCCTTGGGCTGGGACCTTGTCTACTCCCCTCTGCAGACCCAAGACTAATTCCTGGAGAAGAGGCTCCTTCTTCATAAACAGAGCTGGACGTGTAGAAGGGAGCTGGCCTCACAGCAGTGGGAAAGCAGGGCCACCATCACATCACCTGAGCTCTCATCCCATTTCCCTGCCTCCCCCACCTGACTAGAGGTTCCCAAAGGGCAGGTGCCGGTCTGGGCATGCGTGGACTGACCCCCGACAAGGCTGGCGGGGTTTCCAGAGACAGATCACCTGCATTACAAGCAGGGCTCGGCGGTGCCTTCACCTCTCCCTCTGTGCAGACTCAGCACCACCCGCCACCTTGGAAGTCACTGGTTGCTTTCAAATCATGGCTCTATTCCACGTGCAAAGGGTAAGGCACTCAGGAGTGATACAGTTTCCTCATCGGTTCATCTCAGGTAGAAGGTACCTATCTGATCCGACGGGGAGGGAAAGGACAGCGTTGAAGGCTAATCCCGTGGGGCTCCAGACACGGAGCAGGTGGTGATTACAGACATGTACTGACCTCCCACTCCATGCCAGACACTATTCTAATGGCTTCATATGCACTATCTTTTTTAAGCTCAGAAACACCCTGTGAGTTAGGATCTTTATCCTCCCTTTACAGATAAGGAACCTAGACAGAGACCATTAAGGAGGATGCCCAAGAGGTATACGGGGATCTGACGCCAGGCAGCTTGCCTCTGGGTCCACGTGCCCGCACAGCGTGTCCTCCGCCTCCCCTTGTCTATCATGTTCATCTCCATGTTCCTGGAGGTCGGCAGATGAACTGGCCTCCTGGTTAAGCGTGTTGTACGAATAATGTTCCCTTCTCTCGGCAGTGATCAGGTTTGCAAGTTCTAATATGCTACACTGTACACTTATTTTTGCCCACATATGGAGAGATTGCAGAAATAATTTTTAAATCCCCTACATAATAAAAGACATTGTTGCCTGGTCTGAAAAAAAAAAAAAAGTCCAGTGAACTGTCATACACAGCCACAGTGTTTGCTCCATCCCCTTCCTCATACTTATTCTCTGTATGGGGCACCCTTCATCTTATCACCATGACTAATAAATCTTTTTGGATCAGAGATGCCTCCATGCAACCCATAGACCCCCCTCACTCAAAACGATCATATTTACAGGCAACAATGCACAGGGTGTCCCCAAAGGTTGTTCAGGTTGTGCACTGCATAAGGGCACCAGGCTAAGGGGCCTCCGGCCGAGGCTGAAATCCAGCCCACACTCCAGTCAGCAAGCCCTGACCCTGGAGAGGGCATCCAGGAGGAAGGGGACAATCTTGATGATGGATCTGCCCAGAGAAGAAGACCCTTTTGCAGTTTTTCCTCCTGAAAATGTTGGGCATCGCCTTTTTCTAATTTGTATAAAGTCCTCTTTTGAGCTAGAACTGGCCTCGGCACTTACATGTAATTCAAGGAGAGCAGAGTCCCCAGAAGCCCAACAGTGGACAGACCAGGGGCATGACGGTTCCTCAGGCCAAGAACTGTAGAGTCAGCTCCCGCCTTGTGAATGATGGGCTGGTACCAACAGGCTCCCTATTGGTCAATAGTTTGGGCTCAGAACACATTTCTACAGACAAAGAATTCACAAGGTGTCAAGGGCTCAGCACAGCCCCCTAAGCTACTGACCTTGCAGTTCAGGAATCACGGTGCAGTCGTAGTCATGGCTACGACTAAATGCATTTGGGCTCGTTTATGAGGATTAAAACCAACGTGCCGGCCCCATGTCTGGCATATAATAAATACTCATATACCCTGCCCCCGCGCTTTTTGGGGTTGATTCTGTGCCAGAATGCCAAACTTGGACAGTGTAAAAATGAGCTTTGCAAAACACTTGTCAAGGGAAACCTCATAAAATACACGTTCTATTCTTATCATCCAAATATTTTTTTTCTAAATCAACCTAACATTGGAAGATAGGAACCACCTCGGGGCCATGTAGGGATGAGCCGGGTAAGGATAAAAGTGTAGTGGCAGGTCTCAGACGGTGGAAGGCTGGAGAAACAAATGCCTTCTGTAATTGTCTTTCTCTTCAAATTTATTGAGAACGTATGGGGTGCTGGGTAAGAGTACAGGGAAGCACTTTGCAAATGTCATCCTTTGTAATTCTCACAATGACCCTGTGACAGGGAGTATCATGACCCAGCCTGGGAGACCCTGAAGGCGGGGGTCAGGCATGGCCCCAAGGTCACACGCTAACATGTAAGGCAGAACTGAAACTGTACACCAGACCCCTGGCTCCACTACACCTCCTGCATGGCTGGGAGCACAGATCTGGGAGTCATACCGTCTGGGTTTGAATCCAGACTCTGCCATATCCTAACTGTGCGAGTTTGGACAACCCCATTAACCCCATGTAATAAAATGGGGATAATTGTAGCACCCACCTCAGAGGGTTGCTGGATGATTAATTAATCTCTGATAACATTTAGATGAGTGCCTGCCACTTGCATACTGTTCATTTCACTATCATGGCTGTCACTCTGATCACTGCTCTTTGAGGG
Organism: Eubalaena glacialis; assembly: GCF_028564815.1. Lineage (NCBI taxonomy): Eukaryota > Metazoa > Chordata > Mammalia > Artiodactyla > Balaenidae > Eubalaena > Eubalaena glacialis. The sequence continues at coordinate 80,217,821 of NC_083732.1, forward strand.
TTGGTGGTTTGACAGTGGTGTGTGCAGGGAAACCGAAGGTGCGGGGGGAACACTTGCTAGCCTCAGCCCCGATGGCGCCCGCCTGTCCAGAATTCCCATCTGTGCTCTGAGGAACATGCCAGTTGTTTGTCAGCAAATGCCCTTTCCTGTTGAGGGGATGTCGACACAGAAAAAAATCGAGCTGTTTCTGGCAGGAGATAGTCAGGCAGAAACTGGCTCTGGGGGTGAGTGATGGATGGTTGTTGAGACTTTACAGAGATGTGACTCCAAGGTCGCCTTCATGCCTCCTCAATGAGCTTTCTCCTAATAGAGCTTATCTAATGTTCTGGGGAGGCCAGCCTGGCAAAACTCAGGAGAAGCCAGTGTAGAGCATGAGGAGGGACCACAGAGCAAACCCATCAAAGGAGGTGCATCCTGAAAAATCCCATTTTCCACGTTACAGGAGCACCTGGAATACGATGGAAAAGACATCAGAATCAGAGTGGGGGGATGGACCTAGAGATTGTCATACTGAGTGAAGTAAGTCAGACACAGAAAGACAAATATCATATGATATCGCTTATATGTGGAATCTAACAAAAAGGTACAAATGAACTTATTTACAGAACAGAAGTAGAGTCACAGATGTAGAAAACAAACTTATGGTTACCAGGGGATAAGAGGGAGGAGGGATAAACTGGGAGATTGGGACTGACATATACACACTACTACATACAAAATAGATAACTAATAAGAACCTGCTGTATAGCACAGGGAGTTCTACTCAATACCCTGTAATGGCCTATATGGGAAAAGAATCTAAAAAAAGAGTGGATAGATGTATATGCATAACTGATTCACTTTGCTGTACACCTGAAACTAACACAACACTGTAAATCAACTATATTCCAATAAATGTTTAAAAAAAAAAAAAGAATCAGAGTGGGGGGACCCAGACTCCAGCTTGTGTCCTACCATTAATCAGGCAGCTGTGTGGCCTCGGGTCACTCTCTTCCCCTCTCTGGGCCTCAGGTGCCTCCTCTGAATAATGTAGGGGCTGGACCAGAGCCTGGACCAGGGTCCTTCCAGATATGAAATGATGAATTTTTTAAGAGAACAAGAATCTACGTTGTGTCTTATCTTTTAACTCTTCCCCTTCACTCATCCATTCACTAACTTATGCATTCTCTCCACCAATTCAGACTGGCCAAGCAGAAGACCCCTTCACCCCTCAAAAATCCAAACAGAACAAATTTGTCCTCAGCAACCCCAAATGCCTGGGAATTCAACACGCTCCCTCAGAGACCTGCTCCCAAGATCTGAATGTTTGTGTCTCCCACAAATTCACATGTTGGAATCCTAACAAACAATGTGATGGTGTTGGGAGATAAGGACTTTGGGAGATGATTAGGTCATGGGGTGGAGCCCTCATGAGTGGGATTAGTGTCCTTATGAAAGAGACCCCAGAGAGATCCCTCACCCCTTCTGCCATGTGAGGACACCGCAAGAAGCTGGCCACCTGGAAGAGGGCTCTCACCCAACCATGCTGGCACCCTGATCTATCTCAGGCTTCCAGCCTCCAGAACAGTGAGCAATAAACTTCTGTTGTTTATAACCTACCCAGTCCGTGGTGTACTGTTATAGCAGCCTGCGTGGACTAAGGCACCTGCTATTCCCCAGGACTTCCTGCAGGGTGGGGTCTCTGCTTTATTGTGCACCCCCAGGTACAATGGTCAGCCCTTCACTTTCTTCCAAAAATCCACTCACACGAAACATTTTATCAGCTTGGATCTTTAAGATTCGAGTGGAGGGTTATATGACAAGCAAATGATCCCCGTCTGCTCTGCTCTGTCTCCTATCATCACCAGAAAGCCCACATTTTTCTGCCTCTGTTAGAGTAGCTTCCCCTTTCCCCAAAGCCTGGGTTTCTGGCTATACCCAGACCTTGAGAATATGGATGGGGCACCTTCTACTGGCCAACTTGTAAAGCCAAATCCACGAGAGCAGGCGCTCAGCGATACAAAGGTCTTCTCTGTAAAGACATTCACTCTTCTTAAGAAGCAGCCTAGATTTTAAGCAGCAAAAAATAGTTTCCTTCATTGCACCTATACTGAGCATCTACCAAGCGCCAGGAACTAGGCAAGAACACAGAGTTGCAAGGAGTTCTATTAGCCACATTGTCTAAATTTAAATTAATTACGATTAAAAATTCAGTTCCTCAGTCACAGTAGCCACATTTCAAGTACTCGACAGTCAGATGCAGCTAGTGGTTACCATATTGAACAGAGCAGAAAGTTCTACTGGATCGCTCTGGTCCAGAAGGAGCAAAGAGAAAGGGAAGAAAAAGCTCTATCAGTCAAGAGGCAAAGCGTCAAACACGGATGAAGAGAACTCCTTCCGAGCACAGCATTAATGCCTAACTGCCCCACAGGCAGGAGCCACTCGCTGATAACCCTTAATGGGAGAGGTGTTTGCTGAAGAGTTGGCACGTTCCATCTTGTTCAGCCTTAAAGTAAGATGGGAGTGTCATCTATACGGCTGAAGGCAAATCCTCTCCATGTCGAGAGTTTCAACTCAAATGCCTCCTCTTCCCAGATGCTTCTCTCCTTAACTCCTGAGATAGTCATCTTTTTCACCCCTGCCATGTCCATACACATTCTACCTTGGATCACGGTCATGGGTGTATGTGTCTTACAGTCCTTTCCAGCTGTGAGCTCCTTCTCTATCCTCGGGCCCTAGCACGGAACTTTGATAACTGAGTGAACGAATGAGTCAGTGAAAAGTGAATGAAGAAATGAATGAATGAAAAAATGAATGAATGCACACACTATGGCCCTTCCACTATGGGCTTAAACCAGACCTGGTATCTCTGTTGTAAACCTCTCCATTCACTGTTGAACTTGGAGAGTCGAAGGTTCTATGTCAGCTGTCTGGTTACCATCTCTCTAATCTTGGAAATCTATGGGAACTAAAGAGAGGGCTTATCTACCTCTCATCGTCCAGAGCAACACCGATACAAAACTCTCACGCAACCATGAAGTTTTCACTAGACAAAAATAATTCACATGAGTCACATTTTTTCTCTAATAAATGGGATGGTTTTGCCTGCACAGAAACATCCTGACTCTTCTAGCCACACCCTCTTCTTCCTATTCCTGTTCCCTCCAGACTTGGAGGAGGAGTGTCCTCTCTGTTTGTTGAAGCAACCTCTCTCCATGTGTCCTTGACCTAATCAATAACCTCCTATTTCCAGTGGGCATTGATCCATTGTTCACCGTCCCCTCTCCTGCCCAATTCCTCGTCCATCATCGCTCATGGCTGGTTTTCCGTAAATTCAGACGGAGGATGCCGATCCCTCAGCACCGTTCTAACACACCCTGAACTCATTTGATTGTCCCTGGCTCAAGTCCAAACCATGACCCTTCCTGTTTTTCTTTCCACCATCAAATCTCTTAAAAGATGCACCACGCCTTCACATATTGCTCTCACGTAACTGTCAAGCAGACTAAATGAGACTGTGTAGAGCACCAGTCATATTTAGAGCTGAATAAAACAGACATTTACTGAGTTTGTTGTAGGGGCCAAACACTGTCCAGAGCACTTCACACATCCGGACTATGGACTCCTCAAGAAAACCCTAGGAAGTGGTGCCGTTATGATCCCCATCCTGTAGATGAGGAAACCGAGGCCCAGAAGAAATGCACCCAGGATCACACAGCTCATCAGGGGCGGAACCTGATTTGCATTTGAATCTAGAGCCCAGGAAACTAACACATAGCAAGTGACTTTGTTGTACTCCTGGAAAAGACCACAACATAGGCTACAGGTGCAGGGAGTAGACAGCTCCCGGGGACACTTGCATGGAGGCTATGGATAAAGTCAAGGCCAGTTGCAGTAGGAGCAAAAGGGAGATTGGGGGGAAGCAAATTGGTGGGTCCAGTGATGAGGAGGAGGCTGAGCTCTGACGGCGGGCAACGTGATGCAGTTGAAGAAGGAAAGAAGATGTCAAGAGACAAAGGCTGTGAGGTGACCCAAGGAAGAGGACGAAGAGCTGAGAAAGGCACTTCCCTGGTGGTCCAGCGGGTAAGACTCTGCGCTTCCACTGCAGGGGGTGCAGGTTCGATCACTGGTTGGGGAACTAAGATCCCGCATGCCCCGTGGCTTGGCCAAAAATTTTTTTAAAAAATAAAAAAGAAGAAGAGCTGAGATAAAGTGACCAATTTCTCAAGGTCAGCCTAGCTGGCAACATACAGCTCCACGGGGTCGGTGGTGCATTTTTGCTAGACCGTGTTCGCATCGATGGACTGATCAAGGGGCACAGCACGGTGACTGTAACTTGCTTTGGGTGAGTCCCTGCTCCCCTGTGTCCCTCAGAACACTTACAAATATGACCCAGATGAAATTTAGAATAGCACTGAATCAGAGGTTCTGGCTAAAGCACAGAGTAGCTACATTCACTTGGCATCTCTCATTGGTTTAATGTAGTCACTCAGACCCAGCCTGCCTCCCTGTCTTAGGTCTGCCTGACGAATTAAAATAATAATAATTATATACGTGAAGGTGGATACATTTGGAACCTTGGAAAGAATAAAATTGAGGGAGTGTGCTGCTCCAGGAGTTTGTTCGAACAGTTAGTTGGTACTGAGCACCTACCCAGGCCTGGGTAGGCACTGGGGATGCAGCTGTGAACAAGGCGATGCTCATTCGGGACAGCCACCTCAGGCCAGGAAGACTGCTACTACATGAATAACCACTGGAGTACAGCTGTGATAAATACTGATGAAAGAATCCCACATACAGTGAGAGCACCCTTTGGAGCAAGTCACACAGTCTGGGTTGAATCCTATCCTCTCCAATTGAGAAATGTTTTTCTTTCCTTTTTTTTTTTTTTTTTGGCCCATTACATAAATCACTGAATCTCAGTGGCCGTATCTCTAAAGTGCCAGAGCCTTGGAGAGTGGTGGAAAAATGAGATGATACGCACAGAACTTGACAACAATAAGAGCTCAATAAATTGTTATTATTTATCATCACTAAAGGCTATAACAGCATTGACAGTGATGATGATGGGAATGATGATGATGGTGACGGTGATAATCTGATGAGAGTGACAATGATGGTGACGGTGATGATAACTGATGATGCTGATGGTGATTAAAATATGATGGTGACAATGACAGTGATGGTAATGATGATGATGTGATAATGATTGTGACATTGATGGTGACAACAATGGTGACAATAGTGACGATGATGGTGATGATAACGGTGGTGATGGTGATGATGGTGTGATAATCATGGTGATGGTCACAATGATGGTGACAACAATAGTGGGATGATGGTGGCAGTGAGGCTTATGTCATGGCATGACCTTAACGGATCCCACTCTCCCCAGCACTGAGGACCCATAGTGGCTACTCGACAAGTAAACCTGGAACTTGAAGCCACGTGGGTACCCTGCGCTGGCTGTCAAGATCCAAAAAGAGCAGACTGGCATTTCCACGCTGGTTTTCTCCAGCTACATTTCCACTTCTGGCCTCTGCTCATGCAAGCGTCACCTCACTCTGAGAAAATGCCAGCCTCTTCAAGGTGAGCTGGGGCCTAGGGAGGCGGGGGCAGGAGCATCGCCAAAGGTCAGGATGACTCAGCCGTCTTCTAAGCTGCTGGTGATAGGGGAGGGTGGTGCTGTCAGCACAGGGAATGTCTAGAGCCCTCTCCACCACGCTCTCCATCACACTGAAGAAGCTTGACTCACCATTTCTTTTGCCTCTTCTGCAAGTCTAATGTGGGAACCTAGGTGATGTGTATAGTTGAGCTGCCACTGACTGTTCAAAACTGCAAAACCATGGAGCAAATTCCTCCACGTCTGCCTGGAAAAATCTCCCAGGAGGCCTTGGCTGGAAGGCACAAGAAGCTGCAGGTGCTCCCACCAGCCAATCTTGCTCATCGCCTATATAGCACTGTACTGTAATAGGTTTATAATACTTCGCACACAAATAATACATAAAAAACAAACACACAAAAAATAAAGAAAACATTCTTAATCTTACAGTACAGTACCTTGAAAAGTGCAGTAGTACAGTACAACAGCTGGCATAAAGGGGCTGGCCACAGCTGACCAACAGCTGGCATACAGGGGCTGGCATCGAGTGAACAGGCAAGAAAAGTTATTGACTGGAGGAGGGAGAGGAGGTGGGAGACGGTAGAGCTGAAGGATCATCAACAACAGGAGATGGAGGGCAAGCTGCAATTTCACTCACGCCTGATGCCGATGGCACAGGTTCTGGTTCCTTGCTGGATTTAGTTCTATCTACCCTCTTGAAAAAATGATCCAGGATGTCTGGGTAGTAGCTCTTTTTTTCTCATCATAGATGACACGTGGCACTGGATTGCATTCTGAACGGCTGCTGCAACCTTCATGTACCATTCTACGTTCAGGTCCTATGCCTCAAAAACTAACAGTGCCTTCTCAAATAAAGAAAATCCCCTTGTCATTTCCTGCATCATGAATCGCTTCGGTTCTTCAGCAGTAGCAGCTACATCACTGCTGCTTTTACGCTTGCTTCCGGACATCCTGGGCTTGAAGTAAAGATACTGTACTACTGTACTCGCTACAGTACTGTAAAGTACACAAAAGCAGAACTTCTTGTAGATGATGCACGCATGTGACAACGTATGCCAGACACATGAACTAACTTACACGATTGGACACACGAATGCACGTTTGCATCTTTGAGAGTTCGCAATTTGAAGGTTCGTATGTAGGGGGCTTACTGTATATATGTATATATATAACTGAATTGCTGTGCTGTACACCTGAAACTAACACAATATTGTAAATCAACTGTATTTCAATACAAAAAAAATCTCTGTGTAAATTCACATCAGAGGGTTTGCTGGTTTGCATAAGGTCTGTTAGAAATAAGTTTTCATGAGGGTGTTTACTTTACAATCTAGGCTCTCCATGCTTCGTGGAGGTCCAGTGCGGCACCATCCAGGACTTTCGGTGATGGGGGACCCATTCTATAGCTGTACTGTTAACATGGTGTCACCAGCTACACGCAACTTCGGAGCACGTGGAAAGTGGCTAGTGAAGGATGAAGAAACTGAATTTTTAATTGTATTCAATTTTAATTAAGTTCAATGTAAACAGCCACATGTGGCCAGTGGCTAGCCTACTGGACAGCGCAGGTCCAGAGCCTGCCTAATCCATCTTTCCTCCCTTTCATGAAAGGCTCCACCACCTCATTAGACCACAAGGCTGGCAAGACCTGCTTCAAACTGTCATCACGTCCACCTCAAAGTGACCCTTTCTTGACTTTCCAGACTTACCAGGCTACAAAGAATTATCAAGCTCAAAATATCAATGCTGCTGAGGCTGAGAAACCCTGACAATTTAAGGTACACAAAACAAGGCTCACATAGGAAAGTCACTGCCCAGAGCTGCTGTGATGATGAAGTCAGGTGCTGCCCATGGGCCCAGAGAGAGCATAATGTTTAGGAGGAAGCAAGTAGGGACTGGGGTTGTTACTTAGCTCTGGGAGTGACAGATCTAACCACAAGATGGCGATAGTAAGTGGCAATGGTTACATGCCAACATGCTCATTTTTTTTCTTTGATTTCATTTTTTCATTTTAATGGAGATTATGCTATTTTAACCTGTTAGGGCAAAAATACTCGCTGACTCATGTGTCAAGATCTGCATAGCTGGTTTTGTGAATTTTTGACAGCTCTATCATGGTTCCTAGAGTTAAGGATTATTTTCTCTTTGGGGAGTTTAGGGATCTGTGTCCACTTCCCACTTTCCTGACCCCAGCTGCATACTTGGCATGATGTCCGATATATGCTTGTCTGGATTCATGGAAGGGACAGCATGAGAGCTGAGGACAAAAAGTAGGATTTTGACTGGCAGATCTGGCAGGATGCAGAGGGCAGAAAGAAGGGAAGGATTTTCAGGCAGAAAAACTATCAGAAAAAAAAAAGTGATAGACAACTAGGGACAGCTATTGGCACGTGGAGAGGGTTAAAACTGGGAAGCGTGGACACATGTGTTCAAATCTTGGCTCTTTCACTGACGAGGGACCTTGGGCAGACCTGGTAATCTCTCTTGGCCTCATTTCCTCATCTGTAGTTTGATTTAACAATACCTACTTTGAAAAACCTTGAATTTTTATAGCAAGAAGGTGAGATCACAGGCAAGAGAGAATGCTGTAAGCTCAAAAATGGCAACGGGGGAGGTTATCAATGCCTTGTGGTTATGAGTGTGTGTTCCCTATCTGTCTACTAGGTCCCTGGGGCCGTGACCATGTTCTCATTGTCTTGCATTCCTTGCAGCACCTGGCTCAGGGCTTTGAACAAGAGAGGGTTGGAACTGTGTATGTTCTGTGAGATGCAGGAGCCTGTCTGCTTTTCCTTCTAGTGCCCAACTTGTGCTGAGCGCTCACTGAACTTCCACTGTCCATGTTTGAAGAAAAGCTAAAAAGGATATCTATAGGAGAGGCGGCTGGCTGCCATGAGACCTCACAGGATAAAATTTAGCATTAGTGTTATTTGCCATTTTCCAGGCCTCCTCTTCCCTTAGGTAGACTCACATTAACCAGACTCAAAGAGACTGATGTATAAACCAGCATGCCAAGTGATTACTGCACAGGGAAAACAACTGTCAAGGATACCAGACAATACTTCTTTAGGTCGGGATCAGCTGTAAACCAGAAGTTGGCTTCGTGAGACAGGAATCAAAACAAAGGCACTAGTTACATTATTTGAGTGTTTCCTGGCACTGAGCAAGCCTGACATTTCCATCTCCATCACAAGGATACACAGTCACTAAAACCAGAACACGTTCTTGGGTCAGCACGCGCTCTCCCCTAGACAATGCTCAGAAGGCACTTTCCACTCTGCTCCCCAGACTCTCCATATTCAGACTTCCATGGTGGGCCAAACCCACTGTGGTGGGGAAAATTCTTTCTTCAAAGATGTTCCTACCTTCTATGAGAAGGCAGCCTGGTCTTGCTCTGGACTGAGCCATTCTGCCTTGCAGGTCCCAGATGTCCCCATCTGGAGGATGAATTCCTAGCTAATCCCTCCTTGTCTCCTTTATTGCTGGGCTTGTGGAGTGGGTGGGGCACCCCCGATAATCCCTGGTAGCCTCTACACTTTACATGTCTCAGCAGACGGCCTGCTGACATAGGGATGGGTTGGGTGTGGAGGTTCAGCATCCCTGCAGCCTGCCTGGAGTATCACCCTGCCACTGTCTCCACTACTGTCCCCAGGATACAGCCCTGGAGGGAAATCAGCAAACAGTGCCTGTTCTAAAACGGTCTCCAGGGCAGCAAAAAGCTCGAGGTGAAGATAGAATGCACCTTGTTCTTTACGCTACTTAATTAAGAACTGATCTATTTGTGGAAATGTCACAAAGCACCTCTAGAAACCTGATTGAGGTCAGGATTTAGAATGCTTCCGTTTACCTTACTGCAGAGCTGTGGGCATGGTGAGCATAATGACTGCTATAAAGAGACCTCAAAGCTATTTGTTACCCATGGTGGGCAAGGATCACACACCTAGTAAGAGCTCTCTCTCCCTGTTTCTAGTAGGCACTGGGATGCCACCTGGACCCTCAGTGCCTCTCCACCACCAGGCACCATCACAGGCTTGTTTGCAGAGCTGCCACCCTGATGGAGCTGGCCATGCCCCTCCAGACTTACATGTCCAGGGAGAGGCCCCTGACCCCAGGTGGGCCAATCATAAAGCCCCACCTCTCTAACACAGTGATAGGTCCAAAGATTGGCATGTGACCACAAGCCTGCCAATCAGAACTCTTCCTTGGGAATTTTCAATGAGAGTTGAAGAGGAAGAGGCCAAAGCAATTAGACTTTTTCAGCAATTAGACTGGTAGCAAGCATATTTCCACACTTGTGGGAAAGCTGGTCTAAAAGAATGAAGCTGGCAAAGCAGAAAGAAGTGGGGAAGTGAGAGGGAATGCTGATGGTTTCTGAGTGCTTTCAACTGAGCCTGCCCATCACGTGGGCTGCTGACATGAGCTAACATAATCCCTTTTGTGCTTAAGTGATGATTCTGTCACTTGCAACCAAGGAGTCTAGGATCATTGACTTCTGAGGCACATTCACCCCCAAAAATGTTTGAGCCAAGTCCCTTAACCACCCTGATCCTCAATGTGCTTTCAGGAACCAAGACTTCACGGATTCTCAGATGGTCCTCTCAGCTCAGGGGGAAGTGGAGCAGCAAAAGGCAGTGATCATCTGGGTCCAGGGAGTCAGGTAAGCAGGGCTTTGAGGGCAGGCTGAGTCTGAATGGCAGTGCATCCCCTTATGAGGGTGATAACTCAGGCAATCACGCTTCCTCTCTGAGCCTCAGTTTCCTCATCTGTATAATGGGGACATCACAGGGCTGTTGATGGGTTTCATGACTCTCAGCATAGTGCCAGGCACTAAGTGGAGGCTCCACCAAGGTTAGTTCCTTGCTATTCAAAAAGCAGCAGAAGAGACACCTGCTCTGAGGCTGCTCACCCTCAGCCATCAGGTTGTTATCGTGGAAAAAAAAATTAACTGTCCATTCAAAGCCACATTTCTACAAGAAAAATGTACTAGGAAGAATGCTAGCTTGAGGCAGAAGGCCTGGTCCTGAGCTGACAGAAAGAGCGAGTCCTGTGCTGTGAAACCCAGCCTCACTTCTTGTAAACTGAGGGAGCACGTGGAGTATCTTTGAAGCCCCTCAGCCCCCAAATGCTGTAATTTTCAGGGCAAGTGACGTAATACCTGCTAACAGTTACTGAGAGTTGGCAAACAGCTAAGCCCTTTCTGTCCATTGCCTCATTTAGTCCTCACCATAGCCACATGAAGAAGGGACTCTTTTCTCCCCACTTTGCAGACAGGTAAACTGAGGCAAAGAGATACTAAGTGGCTTCTTTAAGTTTGAGCAGGAAGAAAGCGCTCAAAGTGGAACCAGGATTCATTGCCAGTCTGACTCCAGAACCTGCAAATTAAGCCTTGCAACTATACTGCACACACACATATGCACACGCACACGTTTCTCCTGCATACTGGTAAGAGTGCTGATGCACAGAGCAGCCAGCACTGCTGCTCACCCAAGGTTGTCCAGAACAGCGGCATGAGGGCTGCCTCAGCCCCTTCCCACTGCCCTCCTCCCCCGCCTCGGCTGCCAGGCTGAGGCTCCTGCCTGAGCACACTTTCCGGCACAGCCCCTCCTGCCTGGTCCCATCAGCCTGGGGACTGAGGAGCCCCACCAGGGACACAGGCCTGTCATCCTCTGGCCAGGCAGGTGTGGCACCCGATGGTCTAGTTTTGTTTTCCTGGATTTTTCCTTTGCCTCCTCCCCAGAGGTCTCTAAGGGACTGTCCTCAGGAGATGGCATGGCGCTCAGGGGACAGCGCGGGTCTGGGAAGCAGGGCACCTTGATTCCAGCTCCTGTGCCTCTTCTTGGCTGCTCTGTAGGCTCGGGCTATCATGTCACATTTCAGGGCCTCAGTTTCCACATCTGTAAGATGAGGGCATGAAGTTGGGTTCAACCAGGGTTTCGAGACCTCAGCATTCCTGACATTTGGGACCAGATATTTCCTTGTTGTGGGGACTGCCCTTGGTATTGTAAGATGGTGAGCACCATCCCAGCCTCTACTCACGAGATGCCAGTAGCACCCTCTCCCAGTTCAATCACAAACGTCTTCAGACTTTGCCAAAGGTCTCCTGGGGGCAGAATTGCCTCCAGCTGAGAACCACTGGGTGAAATGATGTCCAAGGATCTAACGCTCTGGGCTCAACATCACCGTCATGTTCTCCTTTATCTACCTTCTCACAGCACCCTGTGCCTGCCTTCTGTCCCTCCAGATGCTGGGCATTGGGGCAGGTCACAGACTGTCCGTCGTGCTCTCCACTCCATCCCTTCATCAACATAGTCTCTGAGACTGGGTTGGGAGTGGCAGGACCTTTTATTAGCTCTTTCCTTACAGTCCCCAAAACACAAGGGCATCTCTACTTGGTCCCCAGGACAGGTCAACATTGAAGACATGTTCCTTGGTCTCTCCCAGCCCCTTACTTGCTTTCCCTCCTAGGGAGGAGTGACGGGCTGAGTGGGTGAGATGGCTGCAGTCTGAAAGGCATTGGTACCCAATTCTCTACAAAGCAGGAATGATGCTTTCCAGACCACACACAAGAGCATCTTCCCACTTTGGGGACCTAGGTCCTTGTACATGAGTGCAGTCAGGTAGACCCCAATCCTCCACAGACTTGGCCAGATGTGTGCTCACCCTGCAGACCTGTCTCTCCCCTTAGGAATGTCCTATGGTCTGCATGTGGAAAGAGAAATATTAGGAAGCTCTTTGGGCTCAGGACAAAGCCCCATTTCCTAATGAATTTTTACCATCAACCAAGCTGGGCCATGGCCCTATCTGACTTCTGTGCGATTTCTCAAATGCCTTACAACCTATAGGATACAGGGTGATGATTAATGCTCTTCTCACATAAATCTTTGTTGAGTTGATTTGTTGAGTGATAGCCCAGGAACTGGATGGTCTGTGAGGCAGTGAGTTCCCATTGGCAAGAGGAAAAACAACAGAGGGTGATGGCCACACAAGAGAAATGATACGGAGGCAATTTTAAGGATGAGTTTAGAATTGGATTAGATATCTTTAAAAATATGTGCCAGGTTTGGGGTTCTACAGTCCTGTGGCTTGGGAGAAAATGAAGTAAATCCAAAATAATTATATTAATAATTATAGTAATAAAAGGCCCTGGGATTCCGGGAGTTGAGTCACTTATCCAGGGAGCACCGAGAACATCTTGAAAATCCTCCCTTTTTAAATGAGGCAGAGAATACTGTGTTACTCACCCAGCCAGACCATCTGGCATTAGATTCACTCGAGATAAAACAAAAACATCACCCACTTGCTTTGATGTCCTCTCTTAGTTTGGGTTTCCCCAAAAGAAAAGGACCTGGGTGGGTGATTCATCTGGAGGGCAACTCCAGGAAGCAAGAGTGAGGGAGCGAGTGGAGGGGTGGGCAGGCAGGGAGGACAGCCAATGTGAACATGCGCTGTAGGCATCAGGGGCTCGATTCCCTCAAAACCACCGGAGATGCTTACAGAATCTCTCAGAATTCTCTGCATGAAGGTCAGGAGGCTGGAGCACTTACCCACATCTCCTGGCTTGGCACCAAGGTGGCTCAATGCCCTGCCCTGTGGACCACGCCAGGTCCATCTGCAACTCTGAGCTCACACTGGGCTGCCCCAGCAGACGCAGCTGAAATGAGATGTGGGGCAAGGGGACGGGACCTGGGGCACCAGAAGCAGCTGCAGCCCCCAACTCTCCGTGTCCAGCCTCTCACTAGTCTCCAGTGCTCCAAACTCACGGCCCTGCATACTTATTGAGTTGAATTGTAATTTGTGTGTCAGTGTCCCCATGAAATAGGAGCCTCTTGAGGTCAGAGACAAGGTCTTATGCCCTATGTGGGATGGGACCTGGTATGAAGGAGACAGCGATTATTGCAGGAGGAAAGGATGACTCGGGTAAACTGTCTTCAATGCCTCTAAGCTTCTTCCACTTCAGAATGAGGAAAGGGGCTGAGCGAATCAGTTTCCTGAGAAGCACCAGACCTGCGAGGTGCTTCTAGAGAGAATGCATTCTGAGGCCTAATGAATTAGGGAGACGCTCCATCCTTGGCCCCATCTTTGGGCATCACTGTGGCTCCACCGAGAATCCTGGTCAGCACCGTTTCAATCAGCCATGTCCAGACTCATTCAGCCACAGAAAGCCTTTGTTGTAAAACCCAATCATGTCGAGAGGAAGTGGAATATCCAAGAAGGCACGTTGCGTAAAGTTTGCCTAGAGATGCCTCTGGTTCCTTTCAGCTCAAGAATTCTATAATCATCATGAACTTCTGACTAAACTGAGCATGACAGACTTACTTGATTCGGGAAAAAATGTTATCCCAGCGCGTCCAAATGTGAGGAGGTGGGGAGCATACAATCATGACTGGAGTTGTTCCAAAAGAATAAATGAGCCCAGTCCTGTGCGGGTGACATCGACGTGGAATTCAAATACGGGGATCGCACAATATCAGAGGATCTTCATGCGGGATCCATGTTTGTGCTTGAGTGGTGGGTATGAACCCCTGAAATTTACACTGATTTGTGTGAATGCATACTTTTCCTGGATAAGGACTCAGCACTTTCAATAGATTCCTAAAGGGGTGAGTGAACCCCCCAAGGCTAAAGCCCCCCAGACTCCACGATGGTCCAGACTGGCAGTCCCCACTTCCACGGGAAATGCACAGCCAGACACCATCAGCCGTGGGGGGGAGAACAGTGGGTCTGGGTCATCCCTGTCCATTGCTGGAATTCCGCTTCCAGTATACTCATTAACCAGTTCTCTGCCCGAACTCCCGTCATGCTTGTCATCTCTTTGACCTTGGCCCCTACTTGACCTCTCCATGCCCTCCTTTCCTTATCTGTCAGTTGGGAACAGCACAGTATAATTGTGAGGGTCAAAGAGGATGACAGAGCATCACAAACATGCTAGTTTAATTGTAGTGGGGCATTCAACCAAATTACCCACCCTTTCTTTCAAAAACAGGAAAACCCTCACTCCCTGGTTGAAAGCTAAGAGGCAGAAATGCTTCATCTTTGATTCAGATCGGGGAGCTCCTGCTAGGCAACCCATAGCTAATATCTGATAACTAAACACTTTCCAGTCTTCAGAACTGTTTCCAGCTTGGCGTGTTGCTCATTGCCCTTTATCTCTGATGGACTTGTCACTCTTGCTTTTCCAGGGTCTGTCCTGCTGGGATCTCTGGGGAAAAGGGGTCTGCCATCCCCTCAGCCCCCTCTGCTTGGGTCAAGCCATCAGTGATGCCTTCACTGTGGAAGCTTTACGATGCTCCTTGGACACTTGGGGGGTCTTTGGACAGGTTAGCGGGTTAGAGGTCTGTGGGTGGTGGCAGGGCTACCAGTTGAATCTGATCACATACCCCAGAGTCCTTGAGACAAATCCAGCCATCCCTTGTGCGACAAGGTGAAAGAGTTTCCTAATCGTATCAGTGGTCCTTAGAGAAACTAGTGATGACGCCATTGACAAATAACGGGAGTTAACAAAGCACCTTTATATTCATTTCATTCTTTGGGTTCTCCTTGGCAAACCCAGGTCAAGGTACCCACCAGTGAACAAGGAAGGTGTGGTTCAAAGGAAGCCCAGGCCCATTCACTGCAATATCCGCAGACTTTTCTCCTGCTTCCCACCTACTCCTGGCCTGTGTTTACCCAGCTTCTGAGTCTCATCCACATTTCTGGATCTGCACTGGCCCCCTTGGATCTGATACCGATTTAGCTTTTCAGACCTGAACCTGGGCACCCCCGTGTCCCTGACAACACCTACCCTTGACCTGTGATTCTAGCTTCTCCTGTTACAAATGTCCAACACGGCCCCAGTTCTGAAGACTCTTAAGAACTTGGGGAGTCCAGCATGTAATGAAGTCCTTTGTCGTGGCCTGTGAAGCTCTGATCTCCCAGGGCTCTCTGATCACATCTCCTGTTTCCCTCCAGCCAGGCTGGCTTCCTCGCTGTTCCTGAAATTAGCCAAGCAACTCCTCTGTCTAGATTCCTGTGTGGCTCCCACCCTCAAGCCCCATCCTCTTCCCTCTGTCCCTCTGTTTATTCAGTTTCATGGCACTTTTGCTCACCTGACCTATGACGCTGGGTTTGTTTGTTACAGATCCGCCTCCTCCCACTAGAATGTAAGCTTCCTGATGGCTGAGACTTTGCCTTGTTTACTGCTACTGCCCAGCGCAGGAGCAGAGCCTGGCAAAGAGGAGGTGCTCGAGAGCTGCTGGTGGGATGAGTGGAGGGTGCACCTTAAACTTCACAGGGGCGCTTTGGAAGAGCAGTCAGCTCCAGCCCCCTGCTCCCATCCCCTCCTACTCCCAGAGGAGGCGTTACACTCAGAGAAGAGCTGGTGGCCATTCTTCCGGCACTGCTCCCCCGCCCTCCACACCAGGCTCTCACTGACATCTCGACTCCCCGTACCTCCCAGGGACGTCACTCCATTTATTCCTTCTCATCTATTTTCATAGTCTGTACCTCCCTTGTTTCTTCTTTTATTTTCTCCTTGAGTCTCTCTGTTTTACTCTCTAGAATGTGTCATGAAGGTAGGACCTTTGTTTGTATCCCCGGGGTCCTGGACAGTGCTTGGCGAGGAGGGAAGGGAGGGAAGGGGCTGACCTGGCTTCAGCTTCACTGCTTAGACCGTCAAGGTGATGCTTCCATCAAGCTTCAGTCCAGAATGCACTTTATTTGATCTTGCTTATCTCTTCGGTTTTCATTCCATCCCCTCGCCTAGCACCCAATGCAAGTTCCCCAAGTTGCAGCCCACAGATGGCCTTCCCAGGCCCCCGCAGACACAGGAGCACTTTGGACAAAGGGCATTAACATCACTCAACCGTCTAACAACCTGTAAGAGCTGCGTCCAGGCCCTCTGATGGTACACCCTATAGGCTGGCCTCCATGCTGTTTTCTAACTTACATATTGAACATCTTCAATGTATTTATGGTCTGTGGACAGGACCTATCATCAGGGAAAAGCACACAGAAGCTGTGTTTGAAACCTGCCCCTCCTCCAAGGTGGAGCATTCCACATCCCATACCTACAAGACCTCTCTTGAAATGTTAGCCTCCGTTGTTGGAGATGGTCTACTGATTAGCCCAGTGGCTATGCAGAGCTTAGGAACAGGATGTGATTTTTTTTTTTCTCTTTTTTCGGCCACGTCGTGCGGCTTGTGGGATCTTAATTCTCCAACCAGGGATTGAACCTGAGGCCACAGCAGTGAAAGCGCCGAGTCCTAACCACTGGACCACCAGGGAACTCCCTGGATGTGAAATTTGATGAGAGTTTCCAATTCCAAGGGCAGAGTGAAGGAATTCACAACCACTCAACCAATAAATAATTCTGAACCCTTCCAATGCCCTTTTACATACACCAGCCCACTCAATTTTCAGGTAAGTATCCTTGTTCAGTCTGAATTCTTTTGTCAAATGCATATTGACCACTGTGCTAGAAGAAAAAAAGAAAAAACATGATACTAATGTCAAGAGGATGAAAGAGACCATATAGGAAGTGACCTAACCTATTTAGGGGGATGGAGGAGGCTACAGAAGAGGGATGTTGAGTCTGAGTCTTGAGGGCATAAGCCAAGGTTAAATGGCAGCAACTGAGGCTCCAGAGAGGGAGTGCTAGTCCCAAGGTCACCTTGCTAGAAAATGCAAGAATAAGAATTCAAGGTGATGATGAGATGGTACCTGCCCTACAAGTTAGTGTGAAAACAGTAGAACAGCAGATATGAAAGTATTTCCAGATAACTGGAATGCCCTCCAAGAATGTAAGGGTTTACGATTCCTCTAGGTCCATCAGAGGAATTTGGGGTCATTTGCCAGGGACCCTTAACCAACAGATTGCTCAAGAAGTAGGAGAACAAGTCGGTTCTAAAACCAAGTCAGGGAACAGCTAGCGTAAATTCCTATCTAGATACTGTCTACTGCGTTGGGCACTTTCTATGTAACTCCTTTAATCCTCACACCAGCCTGTTGCCCCATTTTACAGATAAGGAAGCTGAGGCACAAAGCAATGAAGTTACTGCTCTCTGATACATAGCTAATAAGCTGGGATGCTGGATTCCAAAGTCCAGTCTCCTGACCATCATCCAGGGCCTCTTGGAAGCCAGGCAGTTTGGTTATAAATGGAATTGCACCAGAGAACATCCCACTCAAAGTAGAATTCCTGGCCTCACCTGAAATTTGTACTGGATAAACCTCCCCAACCCCTCACTTCCAGATTCCCAGAGCAAAACTCCCCCAATGTCCCTGTCTGGTAGCTCCAAAGCAGAGATCTTTTATACCTAATGTATTTTTTTATGTATTGAACTTTTGAAAATCAATAGAATATTTTTTATCTTCTGAATTTCTCCTGTGCTGACTTCCTGATCATTGTTTTAATTGTGTCTTAGAATAGCAACTCTGTCTTTCAGACTGTGAAATTTCAACTCTGTTTCTCAGACTGTGAAATTTCTGCCTGTGGGAAATCTCTCTAAAACATAAATACATAAAGCAACTTGAACAGACAATAAAATATCTAAAATAGTCACTATTAATAGTAATCAAAGAAAGAGAAATGAAATAAGCTTTCTTTTTCACCTATAAAAGTATAAAAGTCAAGAGGGCAGTAAAACAGAATTCTTCGTTACTGATTAAGGAAGAGTACACTGGTAATTATCTTTTATAAACTGATTCAGGCAAATTTAGACCTTTAAACTATTTATATGTCTAAAACTAAGTCAGAGATATAAGCCCAGCAAAGTCCTTCAGTATTATTTATAATAATGTAATAGTGGAAAACAGTAATCTCCTTATACTAAATGCAGGAGAAAGAATATTATGCAGCCATTAAAATTACATTAACAAAATTATGTTAGCAAATAGTAAAATACTTATGTTTTACATAAATGAAATGAGCAGGATTTTGAATTATGTGATGCAAACTTGAACACAGAAAAATCCTGCAAGAGACCCTCTAAAATATTAACAGTGTTTTTTCTTTCCTGTGTGGCTTGGGTGATTTTCTTTATCAATCTGTTTTCTATTATATATTTTCCAATATTTCAAAAGAGACCACTATTAATTTCATATTGGAAACATAAGTATAATTTTAAGAACCCTCAAAATATATTTGCAAACCATACAACAAGATACTTCTACGTCTTGGTTCAGGTCTACCAGAAGATTCCCAAACACAGGCTCTGCTGTGTTTTCTAAGAATGTCACATTTTTACCTGTGGAAACCCTCTAATTCTTATCACTTATCCAAATTCAAATCACGCTTGAAGGACCTGCCAAAATTCCACTTTGCCAAGTCATCTACAAACATCTACTGAGTACCTATCAGCTCCTGTGGAAACAGAAAGAAATAAACAGAAGCTGTGCCCTTGAGAAGTTCAGGTCCGCTGGGGGAAATCAGTGCTTAAACAAACAAACAAGAAATGATGACTCGCTGAAGCAAATGCTCTAACTGGAGTCTATACTGCGTGCTTATTTCTGAGAAAGCCTCAGGAAGCACTGCTAAATGGGAACGGTCACCAAGGTACCCTGATGCCAGAAAGCAGAACATTTGAGCTAGGTTAAAAATGGGGTGTGGGATTAGCCAGGCAAAGAGGAGAGTGCAAAACAAAGAAGATACTAAGGAAGTGTAAAGGCAAGCAGGCTTGAAGGGCATGTGGTCTTCAGCTCCACAGCTGGCAGGAGGGCAGATGTACTGAGTTGGGAAATGTCAAGTGGAGGCTGGGGGCTTATGACCATGCTAATGAGACTCTGTAATGAATTTGTAAGCATGGCGGACACCATGTAGCTTTGGGTTTTAGAGGTTAGAATGAAGGGGAGGCAAGAGGCAGGGAATCCCATCAGGCAAAGATTAAAGAGTGGAGGGGAAGCTGCAAACACAGGAACCATGAACACCACAGACGGATACCTGGCCGCTAGTAGACTCTCATGAAGTACTATGAATACATCAGGCAAAAGCAGTGCACAAAGTGAGAAGCCAGATTCAGAAGTAAGCCCGTCATTCGGCAAAACCTGGCCACTTGCAGGAGAGCTAACAAGATATGCTGGGCATCTCTGATCCAAATCTCTCGAAGGGCACCAAGTGGAACACTAATTCTGGAGGATATTTGTAGGTAAAAGCCCCAAATACTAAAGGGTTCCATGTGGCAAATTTGTTTGGGAAAGACTAGATGAAAGAAGAAGTCAGACTTGCTGGACTTCTCAGAGCCTTTAATAAGCTAAGGTGTACTATGACTCTCCAAATGATGGCTAAGTGTTTCCCAAATTATTTTGTCATTGAACCCTTCTTTCCTTAATTGATTAGTGTCCTTGGGAACACACTTTGGAAGATGCTACCAGGCCATGTTGTATATGTGTATATATGTGTGTGTGTGTGCTTGGTGTATAGGATATGGTTCTGATACAGATAAATATTCCCATAAGAAAGACTCATGAGCACTTGTAGTGATGTAACCCGCAAGGAGGGTTCATCATTGCAGGCCGCTCCTGTGTTCCTGAGGGCCACCTCTCAAAACGTGCTGACCCAGGGTGACCTTCTGTTTCTATGGCACTCCACCACCAACTACCCTGGATGGCTTCTTTTAGTCCAGAATCTTAGTCTAGGGCTGAAGAGCAACCCCACAGTGAATGGCTCCTGCGTGCTTACATCATTCACACTTGTTCTTTCCAAACCATGTTGCACACCTGACCCATCTCAGCCTCCACATCCCACTGGCTTGCGCTTCTTCTGCCCACCTTCCTTTCTTCCTCCCCTTTTGCACTTTCTGAGTGCCAGGGATTGGTGAATTTCATGCTGGGCTATTCTACTTTATCCTTAGCTGACCCTATATTTAAAAGCGGAATCTCTCAAAGAATCTAAACTCAAATGCAATTCGCTCTCTCTTTTAAAAAAGTCACGTGTATCACTGAAGTTTGTGTACTGCTCTTGGCTGCAACATAATTCACCTCTTCATCTGTGACGCTGATATTTGCGGAGAACTATTGTCCCCAAATGCCGTTAGTTTCAACTCCTCAGTCCATCTCTCTTGACACTTAGTCAATGATTCTCTGGCTCTAATTCATCACATCGGACATAATGCAAAAATTGAATTAAAACATTTCAGGGCAGGAGGAATACAGATTATGACACAGGATATGGTTAACATTGTGAAAGGCGATACTCGAGAAGATATAATTTGAAAACACTTAAAGAGGAAATTACTTTAGGAGGAAAAGAAAAAAAATCACCCCAATGGAGGTCTATCTAAGTGTCGGCCACACACCTACAGAACACATAGCTTTTGGTTCTGGGCTGATGACTTCACATTGTGTAGCTACAATGGATTCCCTAAGCCTTCTCCATTGAATCTGCCTTTTCACTCGGAAAAAGTTCTCTATCATCCCAAGGGGAGCCAGCCTTGTTTAGTATCTGAGGAGGGCCCAGCGAAGTAAAGTGGTGAGAGCCTGGGCTGGAGAGAGTGTCATTGCTGCTTGACTATCAATTCCAGAAGGGAAGATACAGGTATGTCTGACTTACCACTGTATGTCCAGGACCTAGCACAGATGTGGTACTAGGTACTTAATACACATTTTATAAGTGGGCTCAGTAAAGGGATGGGTAGGTGGGTGGATGGGTGGAGACATATATTGGGTTGGCTGAAAAGTTCGTTTGGGTTTTTCTGTAAGATCTTATACAGTCCACGTTAGCTCATGTCAATACTACTACGACAACAGCTACTACTGCAAATAATAATAACAATAATCATATAATAGTGAACATTGATAAATTGCCTAGGTACTTTCTTTTGGTATAGATTATCCCATTGTGTAGTAGGTACTATTATTATCTTCCTTACTTTACAAAGAAACTATGTTTTGGAGTGGAAACTTGGTCAAAATCACAGAGCTAGGAAGTGGTCTCCTATTCTCTACCTTTATCTGGTGATAAAGGCTATCAATATGACAACAATGTCAATATCAATATGGTGACATAGAATATCAATGGGAAGGTGATAAAGGCTACTCTAGCACTCCTGCTACTGACCTGGTATTGTTTTTTTGCTTTTTGTTTCTTTTATGCACTCATTCATTTAATATTTATTCCTTTTTAAATCCAGAGTTGAGCATAAAGCCTGCACACAGTAAGTGCATAATAACTCATGTTGACTACATTAGTGGGTAAGTGTTAAATCTACTTTCTGTTGGGCTCCCTCCTAGGTGAAAAGGGGCTAATGTTTATTGGGCAGCGACTCTGCACTAGGCACTATGCTAGAGGCAGTATATATGTGAAATCATTTCATCCTTACAATAATCCAATGAGGCATCCATTTTTCTAAAATTTTACCCATAAAAAAAATGAGCTGGGTGCCTATGCATGTTTTTCCTATCACAGTACCTGTTTCCTATTACTTCAAAATGAAGCACCATGGTTGAAGTGAGGGAGGGCTCTGGAGGTGAACTCCCTGGGTTTCCAGGCTGGCTCTGCCATTTTGCAACTGTGTGTGACCTTGAGCATATTACCCAACTTCTATGTGCCTCAGCTTTCACAGCTGTAAAATAGGCAGGATGATAATAACGGTATATGCCCCATGGTTTGTTATTGGATTAAATAAGTGAATGCTGGTAAAGAATGTAAACAGAATCTAGAACAAAATCAGCATTTGCTGTATAAATCTATTTGTCTAGTTCAACAAGCACCAGCATGTTTATACTGGGATTAAGTTAACTTTATAGATGAATATAGGCAGAATTGACATCTTTATATAAAAGCCTCTTAATTCAAGAGGCTTTTCCAAACCCTCTCATTTGTTTAGTGCTTTTGTTGACTACCTGTAGAGCAATTTAAAGTTCTTTTCATATAACTCTTGCAGGTTGCTTGTTACATTTATCCTTAGGTATTTTATCGTTTTTGTTACTATGGTAAGTAAGTTTGTGGTCTCATTAAAATTTGCATATTGATTTCTATGTATCAATTTTTTGCCCTGTCACCTTACTAAATCTCTTAGTATATTTAATCTGATTCTTTCAAGTTTTCCAGGCATTAACCATGTTATCTGAAAATTGCATTAATTCTACCTCCTCTTTTCTGATTTTCATACTTCCGATTCCTTTCTCTGTATAAACACATTGGCGAGTATCGCTAGTACAATGCTAAATAACAGCACTGATAGTGTATGCTCTTGCCTTTCATACTTTACTCTGAACGCCTCCAGTGTTTTCTCAGTAGGCATGATGCTGGCTTTTGAATTAAGATAAGTCTTTCAAAAAAATTTTTTTAAAAATATACATCAATTCTAATTTTACTAAGAAAAATTTCAAGAAATATATGCTGACTTTTGTTAAATGCCTTTTCAGCATCTATCAAGAAGATCATGTGCGTGTTCTCCTTAGATCGATTTACGAAGATGAAAAATGTTACAGATCTCCTAATGCTACATTCCAGAACAAATTCCATTTGATCATAAAATATTCTTTTAATGCATTGCTGAATTCTGCTAATATTTTACTTAGGATGTTTGCCATAAGTGAAATTGGACTATAGGCTTCTATTTCTGTGCAGTCTTCACTGAGTTTTGGCATCATTCTTATGATTGCTTTATAAAAAGAATTTGGAAGTATTCCTTCTTTTTCTTTCTGAGCTGCATATCTTAAAAGATGTGTAGGAATAGCCAAGGGAAAGATGTGGGGATAAAAGAAGGAGGCATTACAGCGAAGGCACAAACATAAGAAACAAACATTGGTACGTGTGAATTATTGACAGCCTGTCACCTTCTCCTCCCACTCAACCCCCAATGCCTGTTCAGAGACCGCTGAATACAACTGATCATGATATTTACTATATACGTGGGTTTTTTTTTCCTTCTTCAGCAAGATTATGAGACACTTTGTTTATCCCAGAGAAGATGTTCTTAAATTAAATTCCAGCAACACGGACTTCCCTGGTGGCGCAGTGGTTAAGAATCCACCTGCCAATGCAGGGGACACAGGTTCGAGCTCTGGTCCAGGAAGATCCCACATGTCGCGGAGCAACTAATCCCATGCGCCACAACTACTGAGTCTGTGCTCTAGAGCCCTTGAGCCACAACTACTGAGCCTGTGTGCCACAACTACTGAAGCCCAAGCGCCTAGAGCCCATGCTCCGCAACAAGAGAAGACACCGCAATGAGAAGCCTGCGCACCACAACGAAGAGTAGCCCCCGCTCGCCACAACTAGAGAAAGCCTGCGCGCAGCAACGAAGTCCCAATGCACCCAAAAATAAATTTAAAAAAAATAAATTTATTAAAAAAAAAAAATTCCAGCAACACACTGGTGTCCAAAGAACTGGACTAAGGTAAGCCAATAATAAATCGCCATTCACATATTTATTTGGTCACTCATTTGCCCAACATTTATTAAGCCTGTTGGCAAAATCTGGAAAAACAAGATACCACCCCTGTTAAAGATCTCAGAGTCTACAGTAAAGAAATAACAGTGGTCTAGTCCTAATCTGCATGACAAGTTAAGCTACTGAACGGATTTTTTTCAACTAATAAACAATTTTCCCCACAGATTTTTCTTAAACCTCTAGTGCTTGCCAGCCCAAACTCAAAGATAATATCAAACAAAAAGAAACGTTACTGAGATTAGTTGGAGGCAGTAGCAATCTCAAACTTTCACAACTACTTCTGCCAGACCTATTGCTGTGGGGTCGTCTTGTACCTTGTGCTAATGCCTTTTCGCCAGATCACTTGTCAGAATGAAATATGCTTATATGTCACTGTGCTCCATCAGAACAGCATGGCTCTCAGAAGCTCTGCTCCTCCCAGACATATTTGACAATCAGAATGTGCAATTCCCAGAGAAACAGAGCATACTGCTAGGTATACAGTAGGTGCATATTAAGAGATTACTCACAGGCTCAGATTTTGACATTCAGCTACATGAACCTTGAGTTTGCATAAGAAATATACTGCACGGCCGAAAAAGTGAGACAATGCCACCTCCTTCAAAGGGATACCATGCGGCAACAGCCCCTTCATAGGGGATTTGGGAGAACTAAGTAACAATAATGACAGTAAGAATCAACATGAATTGAGTACTTACTCTGTACACATGCTGTGTTTGGTATATAATGTCATATTTCTTTTTCACAAGAACCTTACTCGGTAATAATAGTATTACCTACATTTTACAATAAATGTTTTTGTTTAGAATAGTTATAGATTTACAGAGAACTGGTGAAGATACAGAATGCTCTCATATACCTACAACCAGTTTCCCTACTGTTGACATCTTACTTTACTATGGTACATTTGTCACAACTAATGAATTAATATTGATACATCATTATTAACTGAAGTCATACTTTATTAAGATTTCACCATTTTCCCCATCACTGTCTTTTGTTCTCTTAAAGGATACCACTCAGAATACCAGAGCACATTTATTTATGTTCCTTAGGCTTCTCTACTCTGTGAAAGTTTCTCAGATTTTGCTTATTTTTGATCATCTTAACAGTTTTGAGGCGGACTAGCCAGGCATTTTGTTGAATGTCTCTCAGTTGATGTTTTCTCGTGATGAGACTGGGGTTATGGGTTTTGAGGAGGTCAAGTGCCATTCTCATCACATCACATCAAGGGTACATGCTATCAACATTACATCCCTGTTGATGTTGACCTTGATCAGCTGGCTGAGGTCGTGTTCATCAGCTTTGTCCACTGAAAAGCTACTCCTCTTTTTCCCTCTTTATATGCTGCACTAATTGGAAGGAAATCACCACGTGCAGCCCACACTTAGGGGATGAGGAGTCATGCTCTATCTCCTTGAAGGGAATTCTCTACATAAATTATTTGGAATTTTCTGCACTGGAGATTTGTCTAGAAGCAATGACATCCCAATAGCAATGATCACACTTACCAACCAGATCTTGATTTCTAATACCACTGTCCAATAAAAGGAACTGGGAATTTTTAGCGAAAGGGCTGATTCTAGGGCTGGGGCAGGGACTATACAAGATGAGGCTGACGTACTAAATAGTGCTTAAACACACACACACACACACACACACACACACACACACCCCCCAGTAGACGTACATCAAAGGGACACAGGAGCCAGTTGAAAGAGCTCTCAATGGCTGAAGCTGAAACAATGTGAGTAACAAAATAAGGCAGAATTCAACTATAACCCAAAGTATAAAATAAACATCCACAAGTCCATACTGACATAGATAAATGATTACATTACCAGTTTTTAAAGATGAGGGAACTGTGTGATCACACAGCAAATGGAGGTGGAGCCAGGACTTAAGCCCAGACACCCTAACCCCAGAAGCAAGTCCTTAAAAGTATCTGCCAGACACAGCACTCAACACTCCTTGAGATAAGGTGAGCTCAGTGCTTAGGAAGGCAGGGGCTATGGCTAGGCTCTCAATCAATGTCTGTGGTTGTAATTACCACAATCATTATGTCCCAACTCCAGGCCTTCCCCACGCAGCCCTGTTCCCTCTGCCAGCAAGGCTCATTTCCTCCGTTTTCCCTTGCTTGAATCCCACTTGTCTTTTAAGGCTGGGCTGAAGCCTCTTCTGACTCCCGGCCAGGCTGACGCTGTCATCATGACTCTGTCAGCACTCACCTGGGCACCCACTCCACCTACTCATGGTCTCCAATGGCTCAGACGTCACAGTGTACCAAGCTGCCAGAGGGCAGGAACAATGAGCCACACACAGTAAGCACTTAATAAATATCCATTGCACGCATGCCCAGCACAGTGTTTGAGCAAAAGCAAACACAATGCGTGCTTGCCAAATGAATGGACGGGAGGATGGATAGATGGACGGATGGATGGATGAGTGAATGAATGAATGAATGAATGAATCTTCTTGCAGAAACCTGACCCATGGAAGGAACAGGCATCATTAACTGTTTCCTGTAATGCTCTCCTGGTGCCTACTTGGAAAGTGAGTCCCCTGGTGGGCCAGTGGTTGGGAGGGGCATTTGTAAGCCACTAGCCTACTCCCTCTGGCAAGCTCTCTGTGCCATTAGAGCGCCGTGTTTTCAGGCATGTTTCAAACAGCCCTGATCAATAAGAAATGGAGAGCAAGGGTGCTTGGCCGAATTCAGCCACAGAGCAATGGGGGATCCAGTTACACAGCTGGCAAGGTTGGGGAGACCCACTCCAAGTCAGGGCAGACGCCAAGGAGCAGAGACCACTGCCGGGAATGCCCTTCCTACTGGTGCTGCTGGGAATAACCATTGTGTTAATGGCAAGAGGCAGCGTTCCTGGACCACTTTACAACAGTGCAAGGCACTGTGTAAAGTGCTCTTCATGCCTGGTCCCACTTACTTCTTGTCACTGCCCAACAAGGACGTCAGGGTCACCATCTCCATTTTACAGATCAGGAAACTGAGGTACAGAGAGGTAAAGAAAATTCTCCAAGGTTACAAAACCCACAGTTTGCTAAGCAGGGAAATAAGCTCCCGAGTCCAAGCCCTTCAACCACTCCTGTAGGTTTCTCTGCCCTTTCCATTTTGCAAATCCTTGGTGAGACCCCCTCGTTTCCCAGAGGCCGCACTGGTCACTCCCAGCTGCATGTCACTGACTTCGGGCCACAGAAACATTTGTGCCGACAGTAATCTTCTCACAACCGCGCCTTATCTACCAGCTCCTCCATCTTCAATCCGACTCTCCTTGAAGGCAGGACCTGAGGTTTCTTTCTCCCTCGGCACGAAGGGAGCACTCAGTGGGTATCTAGCGCTCATTGATGGACTGGCTATTTCACCAGGCTCCTGTCGTCTCCGGGCTTCTTTGTTCCTCTGGAGTCTTTGGCACTGTGTGGAACTGTAACGTGATCTACTGCGAACGATACTGAATCCCAAAGCAGGCGCTTAATAATGTGGGTAAGTGGCTTATTCTCTCAGAAACTTTATCATTGCTCTAAATGGGACTAATAGCCTATCTGCTAGGGTTGTCGAATTGATGATACAAATATTTACTGAGCGCTGAGGCCATGCACCGAGGAGCCTGCAGCCCAGTGCAGGAGGCAGACGTGCAAGCCAAAGGCTTCAATAAAGTATGGTGAGGGCGAGAACTGAGCCACGTAGGGTGCAATGAGATGCGGGAGGGAGGGACCAAACTAGCCTGGGCAATCAGAGAAGACTTCCTGGAGGAGGAAAGGCTGGAGCCGAGTTATCAGGGATGAGGTGAAAGTGGCTGGTGGGGAAATAAGTGTCTTTATGGCCACCTTCAGCACGCTGGTCCCCACGGAAGAGTGGGATTTGTTAAAGACTAGACCCCTCTCTGAGAGCTTGCCCTGTTTAAAGCAGGAAGAAGTATTTCCAGAGGCACAGAACGTGGCATTCCTCTTCCTGCCAAGTCAGGACAACCAGGAAAAAAACAACACCACCCCCCATGAAAAAAATAAAGCCCTACCTCTGAAACTTAAGCAGCTCTGGCTGGATGCTCCCACGCAGTGGCTCCACTCTGCACAGTCAGTAATTCCAGAGTAAATATCAGCAGAGAGGCCTCCTGTTTCTTCAATCTCCCCTCTGCACATGGCAAACATTACGCCCTGCCCTTTGGTGAGCACCCGCCTTCAGCACTGGCCTGACATCCAGCCTAGAGAGCTACTCCAAGGGGACCTGTAGTCATTTAAGGCATCATCGTTCTTCACACGGTAGGTACAAAGCCAAGGTCAAGCCTGGAGGAAAGAGAATCCCAGGCCTGCCCACCGCTGTGGCTCCTGCTCCAGCCCCATGTGTCCCCAGCACCGAGTCTCCTCACTTCATGTCGCAGCCCCGGCTCCAAGAACGGGCACATCTCTAGCCTCGGAGTGGCTCAGTCTGGGCTGCCGGCTTCCCCATTCCATCCATCTCTTAGAGGTTCTGTACCAAATGCAGAGTGCCCTTTATTGCTTCCTTGAGTAAGGTCT
Source organism: Eubalaena glacialis (assembly GCF_028564815.1). NCBI lineage: Eukaryota > Metazoa > Chordata > Mammalia > Artiodactyla > Balaenidae > Eubalaena > Eubalaena glacialis. Next base: position 80,246,315 of record NC_083732.1, read on the forward strand.
TTTCTGTCCAAGACTGTGGCTTAACACTGGGCTCTGGAATCAGACTATCTGTCTCTGATGCTATCCCGCCACTGGCACTCACTAGCTAAGTGTTCTTGGGGATCTCCTGCACTTCTCCAAGCCCCGAGCTCCTCATCTGTAAAATGGGCACCCTAATAGTACCTACTCCCCCAAGGCTGTTCTGAGGTTGGAGTGAGTGAAGACATAAAAGCATTTAGAACAGAGCTGGCAGGGTGGGCTCAGGGGAGCACAGATCACTCTCCTTGGTACAACCTCATGGGCTCCTTGTGAAGCCAGGAGAAATGCACGCAAACTGTGGATGGAGTACTGCTCCTAGAAAAAAGTGCTCCATGAAGGTTGGTTTCCTGAATGGAGCAGGAAGAGAAAGGAGAGGAGAGAGAAAATGAAAGAAAGCACAAGAAAATGAGCAAAGATGTAGAATTTCCCAAAGCTGCCTTGGCCACAGCCTCTGGCTGGGGTCCTGAATCCTCCTTCCAGGTGGATGAAGGAGCCTGGGGACCCCCAGGCTCTCCTTTCTCGTTCCCAAAGATGAGCTCAGCAAATGCCCACTTTCCTGTGGTCTCTCAGCTCCAGTGCAGGCCTCTCCCATCACAGAGGCTCCTCTTAATGCAAGTAGAAGAACGTGAGTACAAAGGCATGCCGACATCCAGGCCTCCAGCATTGGAAGTGTCACTGAAAAGTTAGCCACTGCAGTCGGAATAAACAGGGAGAGATGGCCCTGGAGACCTACACCTGGGGCAAGTCAGGTTCTCTGAGCCTCCATTTATTTATCAAAATCATTGGGGCAATAACAAAACACCTAACATGTAGGGCTGTGGTGAGAATGATGTGATAAGATGTGCTTTATGCAGCTAATACATGCTAATAGGGCAGGTCATCTTAACATGTTCAGGGCAGTACAATAAAATGTTAGGAGTGACATTTGTCTAGTGCTTTCTACCTGCCAGGCCAAGACCTAAGTGCTCTAATGTATTGACCCATCTGATTCTCATGCCAACCCTACAAAGTGAGTACTTGTGTACTATCTCCATTTCACTCCCAGGAAACTGAGGCACAGAGAGGTCACGTTACATGCTCAAGGTAACACAGCCAACAAGTGGCAGGATGAGCCTTCCCAGTTGAGATCCCCCAGGGATTCCATGCAGATCTGACCTTTGCTTGCTGACTGCATTGCAAGAAGTTAACAAATATTCCTTCCCTCTCTCCTCTCTGCGCTCCCCCAATGGACCAAGCTTAGCTCCTGACACATAAACGGTACCCAGTGAGCTCTGCTGAATGACAGGGAGAAGACAGCCTGCCTTGAAGATGAGTCCTCCCCTCCCCGGCTCCCTGGGCTGCTTCTGCCCAAGGAGGAGCTCATCACTGGCTGTACATTTCCTCCCAGAAGCCCCTCCAGGCTGCAGTGACCTCCCCAGCTGAGAGCCCTTTGCCAGATGCAGTGTCTGCATTGTGCTATCAACCATGGTCAGCGTGTTCCCTCAGACACCATCAAGGACCACCCCTCAGGGCAGCCAGGGGCAGGGGGCCCATAGCCCTGAGCGGCAGTGGGGGGCTGAGACCTCAAACACCTCTCATCAATGAACATGACCCATCATGGGCGAGACCTGCAAAGGCCCCAGAGTCACACAGACCTGGGTTTGAATCCTGGCTCTGCCCGGCTTGCTCTGTGTCCTTGGCAAAGCCGCTTTCCCTCTCTGAGCCTCAGTTTCCTCATGTGTAAAATCCAAAGCCTCCAGCACCTTTTTCACAGTGATATTGCAAAGATGAGTGAGATAACAGACACAAGTGTCAGATCCAGCGGCAAAGGCTTCAGGATATGGTACCAGTTGACATCTAGAACAGACCGTGGAGAACCTCTGTTAAAGGAAGATTCCTCTTGGGCTGCCAGTTATCTCGATCCTCCACTCCCTCCTGCCCCATTTCTCCTACCCTGGGGCCAGAGGAGCCTTGACCCAGTACTGTCCCCTGCTGGCACTTCCTGACACGGGCCCCTCCCAGAAAGCGAACTAAACTAGCTATTCGTGACATTTGCCATTCTTCAATACAGTATTATAGAGGATTGCAATCAGATCTATCAACATCTACTCTACTTGAAATTAAAACTGAGATATTTTAACATATGTTTAATTCATTTAAAAATAATAATAAACTTATTACGTTAGCATAAATAACACATCTTTGATGAAAAACAGCTATATTTCGCGAAACAGATAATCACTGCACTACGCAGAAGAATAGTGCTGTTTTGGCCTTTTGGCTAAATCTCTTTTCAATGTTTGGCTCAAGAGAAGGCAGCTGGACTCTCATCTGTTTTTGCATCCAATCCATCTTGATCGCACAGGCCGTGTAACCGCTGAGAAACTCCACTGTAGGCTCACAAAAGAATGGGACTGAAAAGGCAAATGTGTCCTGAGTATGATTATGAAAATAGTTTGGCCTCTTGGATTCTCTGGAAGGGGGACGCTCGGGGTCCCCAGGCCATGCTTTGAGAACAGCTGCTTGAAACCCATTCTCTGCACCCTGGCTGCCAGGGCGATTCGGTTCCCTGATGACCTGTTCTCTGCGGGGCTGAAGTCTTTGCTGGCTCCCACGGCTCTCAGGGGAGGGCCCGAGCTTCCCCACTGGGCATCCCGTGCTCTCTCATGGGCTGGGGCACTGCCTCCCTCTCCCGGGCCCCCTCCCCCATCCACACCTCCCACCTGTGGGCCTCTCCCTGCAATACCTGTTCAGCCTCTCCTCCTGGCCCATTCCTTCTTATGCCTGCTGACTCACCACGGGTACCACTTCCCTTAGGAATTCTCTGCTGACCCCGCCACCCCCAGGCCAGGTAAGTGCTCACCTGTGCTCACCTGGCACTCTCTGCACACCTCATCCTAGCGTTCCCCACACAGGAGCAGGCTTTTCAGGTTAGAAATCAATCTCACGGACTGGGAGCTCCTTGTGGGCAGGGGCGTGACGCAGCAAGGAGCCCAGGGCCCGCCTCGTGGGAGACCCTCACAGAACATCCATGTCGGTCAGTGTGTTTTAATCTAAGTGACCTTGCTCAGCATGCCAAGTTGGTCTTCCCTACACTTCATCCATCCAAATTCCCAGTCCCACAGGTATCAGTTTAATACCTCACTTCTAAGAGATGCACTTCTCCTCACGTTACTGTATTTCTGAAATCAGAATGTCTTACACTGATGCGTACATTTAATGTTTCTAATTTTTCTTCTTCAAAGTTGTAGCTAAATTGAGGGTCTGTCTTACAATCAGCAGCATTTTACTTTACAATGATTATAGTTATCCTATTCCAAAATACGATGCTGGTAATTCAGTTGTGCATTTAACTAAGTGCTTACACCCCTCACGCTGTTCCCCCAATAATCCACCCAGGCCTGGGCGCACCAAGCATGGTCTCGTTAACTGAGGGGTTTTGCGGGCAGGAAGAAAGGAATGGAAGAATTTCAGGCAACGAAGCTTAGATGCTAAGAATTGAGAGACAGAGAGAGAGAGAGAGGGAAAGAGAGAGAGAGAGAGAGAGAGAGGGAGGAGTGGCCATTCCGCCTCAAGTCACTTGATCTAGAAAAAAATGTTTCTTTTGTAAACGTGACTTTCCAGATACCAAAGACATTGGTTCCAACCCCATCAGGTTTTGCTATTGTTGTTGTTGATATTGTTTTGTTTGGGATTTTTTTGGGGGGGGGGAGAGAGAAGTTTATTTATTTTTAATTTAATTGTGGGAAGAACACTTACCATGGGATCTACCTTCCTAACAAAGTTTTAAGTGTAGAATACAGTATGGCTGACTATAGCACAATGTTGTAAGCGGCTTTCCAGAAAGTAGTCATCTTGCTTCCCTGAAACTTTACGTCCATTGATCAGTCACTCCCCCTTTCCCCTTGTCAATGGAACCATAACGTCGAACAACTGACTTAACCAAGCCAGGATTTCTTGTTCTCTGAGATATGAAATGCCCTAGTGTCTAATTCCCCTTGGCTGAGCCATCTTTTACTTGCAGCCAGAAGCATCCTAACGATACAGGTACTATTCATAACGCGGTTTGTGCGTTTGCTTTTCACCTCCTCTATCATGTGTGGACAGCTCACCACGTCTCTGAACAGAATAATAAAAACTAATATCTATTAAGGACTTACTCCTTGCAAGCACTTTAGGAAACCTATCATCTCATTTGTGATCCCACAACAAGCCTACGTGCGCAAAAAGAGTAGCCTGCTTTCCGGATGAGAAGGGAACCAACACTTGGAAGGGAAAAGTAACATAATTCAATACAGGGACCAGAATGTGAGACCAGGTCATTCTGTCGAGAGTCTAAGTTTCTTCTCCACAACTACAGCCGCTGAGATTCAGCTCATCATTTATGATGGCTGCAAGGCATCCCGTTTTCTGTATGTAACACAAACACCGCCCAGGGATGGCCCACGCCCAGCGAGGTGAGGGCCTCTTCCCCTGCCCCGGCCCTTTCCAGCTGGTGTTCGGCATCTTCTAATTACTGATCCCTAAATATGCGAAACAATAATATTCCTCGATTGCTTCCTCCTATAATTTCATGTAACAGGTCCCCTCAAATAGAAAGTCCTTAATTTTAATTGCATATTATGTTCCGTTTCTGAGGGCAGACAGCTATTTTTTCATCCAGTTAACTGTTCGAGAGACAAAGGTGTGGTGCGTATCACACCAAATGAAGTATTTGCTAGTTGCTATTACTACTGGGGCTACATTACATTCCCCTGATTTCCATTCGAGGAGCTCCTAAAGAAATCTCGGCATCTTTTTTTTTTAAATGTTCTTTTTGGCTTATCCTACCTATGACTACATAAAGGCCAACAAACCCCAGAGTTGTACCATTAATGGTGATGATAATAGTAATTAAGACAATGTAAAGATGTACAGCCATATGTTTTACTTGCTTATTGAATACCTACTGTGTGCCAACCACTGAGCTAGGCATAAGAAGAAAATTGCCTAGTCCGTCTTCCTCATTCAAGAACTACTTAAGAGATTCTAGTATCCCCACTGTTACTGTTGAGAATTGAAGAGTAGAGAAATAAAAACACTCGTCTGCACGAGGCACACAGCTGTGTATCAGGAGGGGGGTTTTGAGCCCAGGCCAGTGTCAGCCCGAAGTGTGGGATCTTGTCCGGCTACTGTAGAGACAGAGGCCCCTTCTAGCTTCATAACTCACTCCATGAGGACGAGACAAGCATGTCAATTCCACTTTATACATGTGGTCACCTTCCTAGACAGGAAGTGATCTTCCCGACTTTGGTGGATCAAACTCAGCATCAGAAGCCACATGAAGAAGGGGTTGGTGCTCACATAAAACACCCCCTAGACTAACAGCCTGCCTCTTCCTGGCCCACTTCCCCTGCTGCCCACCCCAGAGAGTCTTCTGCTGGGTCCTCTGCACGCACACACCCTGGATCTCCCCTCTGACTCACACACACACACACACACATACACACACACACACACACACACATGGCTGTAGGAACTATAGCCACATTCATCAGACTTAGAGACTTCTGGCTTTTTTCGCAGGGGCTTCAGTCTTACAGCTGAGGGAGAGAAAATGTCCAGAGAGGAACTATCAGTTCATTTAATTCCTCTTCATTGAACACCCACCCCGTCCCAGGCAGGCCTTGTGCACACAGAGATGGGACAGACACAGATCCACCAGCTCCAGATCTCCAAGCCCCAGCGGGGGAGTCCCAGCTCATCACGACATATGGCCAAAGCTTAACTACATGGAAAAAATGGGCAGAAAGTAATGCCCTCTTACTATGGAAAAAGAAGGGAAGCAGAAAGGCGTGGAAGAGGGGAAGGGTGCCCGCACACCTGGATAGAGACTTGAAATGTAAAGCAGGGAGAACGGAGCAAAGGAAAGATGAATATTCAGAGCTGTCAAGAAACCGATTAAGCAGAAAGTAATTCTTGAGTGTCTCTGTCTGCTGAGCGAGTTACCTACTTACGTTTAATCCGCCCAATACCCTTACAAGCTCGGTCTATGACCGCTAACTTTACAGATGTGGAAACTGAGTCTCAGAGAGGTTAAGTCATTTGCCGAAGGCCACACAGCTGAGAAGTGGCGCTGCCAGGATTCAAGCCTAGATTGATCTGGCGCTAAAAATCCTCCCCTGTGCCAGACAGTCACCCACACTGGCCCAGACCAGCATGCACAGAAGTGCCACACCTGAGTCCTCACCAACGAACCACATGCTCACTGAGCCTCACAGTTCTGGATTACTAAGTGGCACAGATTTCCACTGAGAAGTGACAGCGCTTCCCAGAGAGGGGCTGATCACGTGTGGTGTCATGTCCTATAGAGGGTACTAGGGCTCCCAGACCACAGGACCCCAAAATGTTTAGAGAGAGCCAGGACTGCTATGCTGCAGGCAGAGGCGAGAACTTCCCTACAGATGGAGATTCCCCATTGGGCTAACTCCTGCTTACATCACCGTCAGCCTACAACTGGAGTTCCCTCATTCACCAAATATTTACTGAGCATCTACTATGTGCTAGGCATCTAGATGCTTGCGCTCTCTCAGTGAACAAAACAGCAGATGCTGACTTCATGGTGCTGACATCCTAGTGGTGGATGGGAGGAGCAGATCCCACCAGCATCCATCAGGCCCCGACCCCGGCCCGAGGGTCCAGGAGCCGGATACTCAGAGGGACACCATCCCTTCCCTTTGGCTCAGTCCCTCCATGTACAGCGGAGGATCAGAGAGGTCTGGGTGGGCCTTGACTGTGGTCAGGCTGAGTCAAGTGCCAGAACTGGGGTAAGAACATCCCAGGCACATAAGCGGAAGCCTACTGGGCTAGGCAGCCATGTCCTAATACGTCACCACACCAGTTCCCCGCCCCACCATGGCCCTCTGCTGCAGTAGCCAGCAGAGAGCTTGTCCCAGTCACATTAAGTAACAACCAATGCCATACGGGGTGGCGGGGGGTGCCTGAATGCATAGTTTTGAATATTTGCAGGTTTTTTTTTTTTAATTAATTAATTTATTTTCGGCTGCGTTGGGTCTTTGTTGTGGTGAGCGGCCTTCTCGTTGCGGTGGCTTCTCCTGTTGCGGAGCACAGGCTCTAGGCGCGGGGGCTTCAGTAGTTGTGGCGTGCGGGCTCAGTAGTTGTGGTGCACGGGCTTAGCTGCTCCGCTGCATGTGAGATCTTCCCAGACCAGGGCTCGAACCCGTGTCCTCTTTATTGATAGGTGGATTCTTAACCACTGAGCCACCAGGGAAGTCCTGCAGTTTTCTTTTTTTTTAATAACAGCTTTATTGAGATCTAATTCATACACCATAACATCTTACAGGGTTTTGAACCGCTTCGTTGCGGGGGTCAGGCTTTTTGAAGTGAGACATTAAGACCCGTGGCCAGGCTTCAGAGGAGAGAGATGCTGCTGAGGAGCTGGGGACAGGGGTAGGACGAGGGTGGAGGAGGGCATGCCTTCATGCCATCCTTGGTACGGTGATCCTGTGAAGAGCTTAGGGCCAAGGGGTCAGATGAGCTGCACCCAGATGCTGCCTCTACCACCTCTTAGCTTGGTTCACCTGGGCAAGTTACTGACCCTCTCTGAACCTCAGTGTTCCTATCTGTGAAATGGAGCTACAGCAAGTACCTGCCTCAGAGGGCTGTTGGGAGGATTAAATGACACAGGGTGTCTATAGTACAAAGCCTGGCTCCACGCCCAGAGCATCATCATGAGAAGCACCTAGTTCTTGCTATCACTCTCTCATTCCAAATAGACAAAAATCTAACCCCTTGTCTTCTAAGAGTGCACAGCTGAAAACACCCCATCCCCAAACCATTCTTGACCTCTTTCCCCACACATCCGGCAACTTTCCTTCGAAAACCAGGTGCTGACCTGTCTATGAGGATACAATGCAGGTGGGGAGAGAGGGGGGTGACATGATGGAGGGACGCCTCCCGCTGATGTAGAGGTGACACAGCATGCAGGGGCTGGGGAATCACATACATTTTCTAACCATACATGACTTGTGCAGCGTGTTTTATTTGCAGGGTGCAAGATTGTCATGGTGACAGGGCCAGGGTGGGGAGGGAGATGGGGACCCTGCCCGCCTGCAGGAAGCCAGAGGGGGATTGGGTGGACAGCAGAGGTGAGAGAGAGCCCGAGGCTCAAGGGGGGCAGTGAGGCGAAGAGAAGGGGGTGGTGGTTCCACTCACATCCACTCACTTAGGACTGAGATGGTGCAGCATCCTTGCATTCATGCATTCAATGAACCTTCTGAACCGCTTGTCGTATGACATCAACTAGTGACAAAGACTCTCCTTGACCAGACTTTAATCTGGCTAGTCCTGGACCTTGACCCCTGTCCTGCCTTTGGCCTGCCCAGTCCAGTCTTAGCAAAGAAACCTGCTGACTCTGTTTAGCAAGTATCCCCCCCTCTTGATACCTGATCGAGTTCCTCATGCCCCACCTTTGATGTCTAAGTCCTTGGTCTGCCTTTGGTAAGAATCTTGTTGGATCAGTTTAGCAAGAGTCTCCCTAGCTTTGAGGCCTTCTCTTAGTAATTCTCCATCCACTGGTATAAACCCTCACCCCCTCCTTTGGCTATAAAGCCCCACTTTTTTTTTTTTTTTTGGCCGTGCCAAGCAGCTTGTGGGATCTTAGTTCCCAGACCAAGGGTTGAACCCAAGCCTTCGGCTGTGAGAGCACGGAGTTCTAACCACTCGATCGCCAGGGCATTCCCCCCACTTCTCCTTGTATTCATTCAGAGCTTAGCCTGATCTCTGTCCCCTACTGCAATCACCTTGAATAAAGTTTTCCTTATTGTTTTAACAGGTGTTGGAAGGGACCACACTTTGTTCATCTCTCTTGCCCACAGCACCCAAAGTGGTGCTGACACAGAGCACATGCAAGGTATGCAGAGAGGGGCCCTGGTGGATGGGGTCAAGGGTGGGCTGGGGAAGGAGGGCTACCTGGAGGAAGAAGAACCCAGAGGCGGCTCTTTGCTGTCTCCCAATATGACACAGATTGGTCTCTGAGCCTCGGCTCTACCTTTCCCTCTGAGCATCACCAGGCAGGGAACCAAACTGTGACTCAGCCACTTCCTGGCTGTGTGACTTCAGACAAACCATGTAGCCTCTCCGGGCCTCAGTTTCTCCTCTGAAAACTAAGGATTAAATGAGTGAGCAGAGGAAAAGCATCTACAGAGTTTCTGCATTAGGCATTAGCTATGGTTCTTGTGATGGTCTTTGTCGAGCTTCCTTGACGAGACAAAAAGCCCAACTGGGGAGACTTGGAGTCAGTGCAAGAGCATCAGCATGTCACCTGACAAGCTCCTACACATCCTTCAAATCCCAAATCAGAGCTCACCTTCTACAAGGCTTTTCTTCCCCAAGCCCTGCTCCCCAGACTCAGGGAGTCTGTCTCCAGGGCACGTGCCTACCCCGAGGCAGTGTTTTACTTCCTGTCTGTCTCCTCATCCCTGTGGGCTGCTACGGCTGGCTTATCTCTGCGTACCCATCAACGGGCACTGTGTGTGGCAGGGAATGAACACACGCACATTTCAAAAGATGAATGAACAAAAGAATGAATGAGTGATTTCACCCAGGTGGAGAGCAGACAGAAGGAAAGTAAACACCTTGAAGTAATGTGATGGCATTTTTGAGATTCCAGGATGGAGACAACTCGCCAAGGACACAAGTACAAACAAAGAGGCCATGTACAGTGGAAGATGAAAGAATCGAGGCCCTAAGACTGCAAGCCGTAAACCTCAGAGGGCAACGGAACATCCACACAGAAGCTTAATGGGAAAGGTTGCAACCGAAGAATTCTATACCTGTCAGCTGGTCATTCACATGTAACAGCAACATGAGGCAGAACCAGATATGGTCATTGGAGAAACAGGTTCAAGGATATTTTCTAATACTTAAAAGGGACTGCTAGGGAAATCCAGAGCAAGGTTTATACCTTCCAGATCAACAGAAGCAGTATATTCAAGTCACACTGCCTGGGTTTGAGTACCAGTTCTTCTGTTCCTTTATTAGGGGCAAGTTCTTTACACTCTTGATGCCTCACTTTCCCATCCGTACAATGGGAATGCTGACAGTGCCTGCTTCATGGGGCTTTTGTGAAAGTTGAACCAAATAATCCATATACAGTGTTTGGTCCAGTAACTAGCGCCGGTACGCTGCATGGATATTGTGATGAGCCACTGAGATGCCCCTTCCGGAACAAAAGACTCCCTTCCTCCCCCTCCAGGTGCTGGAATGCTAGTAGAACAGCCTTGAGAGGATTGCTTCGGTTGATGAAAACTCCTCGCCCAAGATCATGTCTACAGCCAACCACTGACCAACACAGGGGTAGAGAGGCCCTGCCCGCTTGCTCCAACTTGGGACAATTCTGAAAGATCATCCCAGCTTCAAGGATCCCAGTGAAGTTGGCAGAGGCCTTTGTAGGGACTGCATGGAAGTTCTACTTCTCTCTCTGCTCAGGGCTGCTTCCTTCTCTTCCTTTCCACAGGTGCTAATTTCAAGAGCACTCCCTAACAAACATCCTGTAGGCTAATGTCCTTCTCAGAGTTTGCTTCCTGGGGATGCACCCTGCCAACAAAAAGACCAACACAGAGACCCCCATACACCACCATCATTTGAGAAGATCCACCAGCCCCTGGGAGGCAAGGCAGATACATTGTAGCCTGTCTACCCAGAATGGGTAACCATTCCATTCGGCAGGAATAGATACATATTTCAAGTATGAGTATTCCTTTCCTGCCTTCAGGACCTCAGCCAGCCCCATTACCTAAGAACTGACAGCATGTTTGATTGACCAGCACCAGATCCCACATAACATCATGTCAGACCAAGGGATCCACCTTAGATTATAAGAAGTGCAGAGGTAGGCCAACAGCAAAAAACAGAATACCAAGGAAACAGCAAGGAAATATAATGTACAGAAAGCAAAAATAAAACAAGATGGTAATGATGACAGATGATTAAATATATAATAAATGCAAATAGATTTAAATATCCTGAAAATACTCTAAGAGGGTTAAAAAAAAAAAACCCAAATCTACCAATTTGCTATCTATCAGAAACACATCTAAAACAAAGTGACAAAGAAAAAGGAAAAATAAAGAACTCTGGGATGGGGTTGGGGGTGGAGGCAGGACAGGGAAGATATTGGATTGCTTATATTGTTTAAAAAGATCCTTTAGGTGATTTTGATAGATATCTTCCTAGGGAAGCATACTTTCTGATTGAAAAGAAAATGATAATGAGCACATCTCATATCAGAATATAAAAGTAGTATCCAAAGCTGTTCTCAGAGGAAAATGTGTAGCCTTAAGTGCTGTCAATACTGGAGGAGGCTAGATTAAAATAAATGGAATGAGCTTGCAACTAAAATTTTTTTAACTATATGGAACAGCTTAATGGAATTAAAAATATAAAAGCATAAATTAAGAGTAAAGTTGAAAAATAAATTCTAAAGCTGGTTAAACATAGACAAAAATTTTAATAGAAAGTTTTTATAACCACAAATATACATTTTTAAATCACAGAAATACATTCTATATATAGTTCCGTGCTATTATCGTTTAAAAAGTTGATGAAATAGATGATGATTTTAAAGGAAAAATATGAATTACCAAAATTCATTCAAGATATTTAAAAACTCATCACAGCAGAGATACAATAAAAAATGCAAAGCTCTTTTAAACCATCAAGGAATGGATCATGACTCATTCCTCAGCTCTCAGGAAAAAATGAAAATTCTCCCAATCCATTTTGGGAAGCACAACACCATGTTGAAAACTAACAAAAATAAAATAAAGAGCATTCTTGCATATACTTACAGAAGCAAAAATCCTATATAATATCCTAGTAGGAGACTCAAGCGGCATATTAGAAGAACAAAACTTATTATGCCCTAATAGAACATTATGTTCAGTACGGCCTTTGTGCCAGGAGCATGAAAGATAGTCTGCCATTAGAAAAGTTATTAATGGGAGTCATCATTAATAAGTCAAAGGGAAAAATCCATATAATCATCTTCATAGATGACCAATGGCAATTGATCAAGTTTGATATCTGTTCATGTTGTTTTTTTAAATTAGTAGTATTGAAAGAATTCATCAAGATAGTAAAATAATTTGAAACCAATAGAAAACATCTTACTTAATGTTGAAAACCTAAAGACAGTCCCACTAAGACAACACAGGGAAGGCTTTAGGAAGCAGAAACTTAAAGTTCAACACCCCCTACACACACACACACACACACACACACACACACACAGACACAAGCTTGATAAGGTGGATTTGGTACATAATAATGTGAAACTTTTGAAGAAGAAAAAAAACAATGAATTTCAAAGAAACGTTACCATTTGGGAAATATATTTGCAATGTATCTGATAATCCGAAGATTACTGTCCTTAATAAAGAACTCTTATAAGACATTAGCAAGTTGAAAAAGAAAAAACATAAAGAGTTACATAAATAACATTTTCAAATTCACCTGAAATAAACTGAATATTAAAGTAAACATGTGATATGACTTTTTAATCCATCGAATTAGCCCAGATTGAAAAAAAATGATGGCACAAGTCTATCTGAAAATTCTGGGAAAGGGTATGTCTGAAGATTCTGAGAAAGAGGCATTGGGTTGCTTGGAGTAATTTAAATTGATTCCGAAATTTTTAAAGCAATTTGGTAATAAGTTTAAAAATACTTATAAATATTCATACCTTGATCTACTTCTAGGAATACATTCTGAAGAAATAAACTGAAAAGCACATGAGGACTTCAGGATGAAGGATGTTATTTATACTAATTAAAAATTGGAAGTAACGTACAAGTTCAACAACGGGGCACTGATTTAAAACATTCCATATATGATGAAATACCAGACAGCCATTAAAAATCACCAATTAGAAAAAAATTAATATTAGAAAATAGGCAAGAGCTATTGCTAATAAATCATGTTGCCAATAGCACGTATAGCATGACCCGAATTTGTATAAATATGCAAAGAACAAAAAAGATGGAAGGAGATAAACAAAAGTTTTCATTCACTCACTTATTCTTTATTTCTTTCAAAAAATATTGATGAAGCATCTACTAAGTATCAGGCTTGGTTGCAGGCATCGTCAAATAAAGTATGCATGAAATTAATGCATATGGTTATTTTTGGGTGGTGGGATTAGGTAGAGATTTTTATGTTCTTTGAGATGTTATTCTTTTTCCCAAATGTCCCACAAGAAACATGATTTTAAGCACAGTGCAGTAGTTGTCATCCCAGGCTATAATTTGGACTCAGCTGGGAAGCTTAAATAAACACTAATACATAAGCTGATAAAACAGATTTTTAAAAATATGTTCCTTGAAAAATCTGGTATCAATTAAAAAAGAAGATGAAACTGATTTCTACCTCACATGATACACAAAAATCAATTTCAGGTTGATGGTAGACCTTGGAATGAAAGATAAAACAATAAAACTTAGAGAAGAAAATAATGGCGAAATCTTCATGATGTTTTCATAAAGGAAATAATTCAACAATTGCACCACATTGAAATTAAGAACCCTTGCTCACAAGACAAAACAAGAGCAACAAAACGATTAAGAGAGAGAAAAGTGAAGCCACAGAGTGAGAAAAGATATCTGCTACACATATAATTAATAAAAGGCTTTTATCCAGAATACGTTTTTTTAAAAAAAAGTTGGCATCCTAATGGGAAGGTGATGTAGAAACTGTAGTACCCACATCACAAAAGAGGATATCCAAGCAGCAACGAACCAAATGAAAAGTGGGCAACCTCATAAGCCATCAGAGAAATGCAAATTGGAGCCACAATGAGATACTTCCACATGCCCATCAGAATGGCTACAATTAAAATGGCTGATAATAGGAAGGGTTTTGGGGGAGGTGGTATAGGAAGAACTCTCATACACTATTGCCAGGAGTACACACTGGTACAACTGCATTGGAAAACAGACATTAGGTATTACATTTGAAGATAAAGACCCTGGAGCCCACAATTGTACTCCTTGCCATAGACCTTGCATATGTACATATAGGCACCCAACACATGTACATATAGGCACCAAAAAGCACATACAAGAAAATTTCTAACAACATTGCTTGTAATAATCCAGTATAGAAACCAACCCAAATGTCCATCAATGGTGACTGATGCCACAGTCATACAGTGGAATTCCATACAGCGATGAAAATGAATGAGCTCAAGTGACACGCGGTAACATGGATAAAACTCACAAACATACAGCTGAAGGAAAGAAACTAGACGCAAAATAACACCTTCTATAGGGTTCCAATTAAAGTCCAAAAGCAGGTAAAAGAAACTATAGTGTTTAGGGATGAATACTTTCGTATTGAAAGTCTAAAGAAAAACAAGAATGTAATGACTGTAAACGTCAGGATAATGGTTACTTTGCGGGGAGAGTCTGGGTTGTGAGTGGAAAGGGACAGTGCAGGAGCTTTGAGGTGCTGGCAATGTCCTTACCTGTGTGGTGGCACAGCTGTTCCCTTTACGTTAATTCCATAAGCTGTACCTTTGTCTTATGCCTTTTTTTTCATGCATGTCGCAATCACAATAAAAAAGCTAATAAAGCAAGAACAACAAAAATACTGTTGCCTGGGCCCCACCCCAGACCAATCAAACAGAATCTCTGAGTGGAGAGAGTGGCATTTGCATTTTTCAAAACACTCCCTGGGTGTTTTAAAACACTCACGTGAGCTCTGAGAAGCACTGGTACAATGGGAAAAGGCAGCACAAGCTCTCCAGTCTGTGAGCTGAAATTTAAATGCTACCTCCATTTTACCTTATCTGTGTGACTCTGAGCACTTCTCTGTGCCTCGGTTTTCTCTTCTGTAAAATGGGTGCAATAACAGTATTTCTAAGTAAACTCTGAGGATTACACGTGCCAATACCCATGAAGGGTTTAGAGTGTTTCTTGGCACATTTTAAGTGCCCGATAGGTATTAGGCTGCTATCTTTATAATAATAATGTAGCAATATATATTCTTTATAATGAGATAACATGAATGAAGGGGTCAAAATAATTCCAAACATATAAAAATGTTATTACTATTAAATATTTGGTTTCTACAATCTCAGGACAAACTAGGATCATCCTCAGGTATGGAATACCTTTATCCTTTAGGACTGGGAGGATGGGTACAATTTCAGGACAGAGCAATGTCATTCAGAATCCAGGGTGATGAAGTCATTGAGGGAGTTAGGGGGTATTTCCACTTGGGGCACATCCTCTGGTTTTGTAAGTTTATTTTATGTTTTGATAATATTTTTATTGAAGTATAGTTGATTTACAATGTTGTGTAGTTTCAGGTGTACAGCAAAGTGAATCAGATATATATGAATATATTTTCTTTGTCAGATTCTCTTCCATTACAGGTTATAACTCCCCAGAGACAAAGCCCAGATCCACCTTTCCTGGATTCAGCTGACAGTGGCTACAGCGCACCCTGTGAGTGGTAATGGGCACAGATGCTCATCTGGACAGAGGTTCATTTGTTCTGTAGCTCAGACATGAGTCCTGAAGACTACGGTATCAAAAGGCCAGATCTTAAACATTCCCTCCACCTTTTACTGGCTGGGTGACTTTGGGGCAGGCACGCAACCTCTACATGCCTATGAAATGGACAGGATGACAAAAGAAGCTCTCTCCTCGTCTTAGATGTTTTGGTGAGGCTGTGCGGAGCTAAGGGATACAAAAGCCCCAAACACACTAAATGTGCTCAGCTAGAAAACACTTCGCCCCCCACATCCAGCAGGTGGCTGGGGAATGACATTGATAAAACTGATTCCGTAGGCTGACCTGGATTTTAGAAGCCCGTGGAGCTAAAACAAACACCACCAAACTGCTTTTGGAGGCTGCCATTGGGTACACAGCGCAACCAAGGGAAAACAGAGTCAGAAACATCCTTTCTTACTGGTCTATAGCAACCAGAAGAGAGAAAACATCTTCCTCTCCCGCAGCAGGAGACTCAAAAACAGCTACCCATCTCTCTTCTTTCTAACCCCCTGGAGACTTATTCTCACCCAACTGCCAGCCAGCCTCCTGCACCATATTCTATGTGGGGAGCAGCGTTCTGGAGCCACCAGTCTTGCAAAGGACTCTACTGCTTCCGAAACAGATGCTCACAGTGTCTGGGTACCACTGTCTTGGCAACTGCCTCCTGTGCTAAGAGGGGGCGGGTGTGGACACAATGTGTTTTCTTCAGCCAGAAAAAGAAAAAGAAAAAGAAAAAGAAAAATCCATTTGAAAGCCCCCATCAAATACATACTCTGATACTGACATATGAGTGGCAAGGTGTATGTGTCCACTAGCCACACCTGGGGGGGATGGTGGGCTTTTGTGTGTGCACATCTGGCTGTCTGTCGTAGACCACTGAGGACTTTCATTACCCAGCGGTTCAAAGTCAGATCCTTTTAATGCCTTCAGCATCCAGCTTCCCCCGCCAGAGAAACATATCTGGTTACAGCGTAATTCCTCAGACCTACATTGTGTCACTTCCTCTGCAAAGAGAACAGTGCCCCTTTAGTTCTTGGGTCAATTTTATTGACTTGTCTCCAACAGAAACTCTCTGGAACTCATCTTTTGCTCCTGGGTTGGGTTAAAATTTTCCAGAAGAGGATTCACCATTTTTGCTGTGATCTTCAAAATGGAGGCACTATGCTGGCCCCCAAGTCCTGTCCATGGCCCATTACCTATCTGATCTCAACTGCTAGCCCTCACCATCTTCCTACTCTGCCCCAGCCATACTTGCCTCCTTGCTGTTTCTCAGAGACACCAGGCACATTTCTACCCCAGCGCCTTTGCACTAGCTGTTTCTTTGGCCTAAAGGTTCTATGGCACATGCCTTGCATGGCTCACCCCTTCCTCTCCCTCAACTCTTCGTTTAGATGTCACCAATAACACCTACACTGATTCCCCCCTTTAAAACTACAATAATCTCCTCGCCACATTTTTCCCGCCTGGCTACTCAGTCAATTTTATCCCTTAGCACTTTTCATCTTCTAATATAATAGTCTTCAAAAATTTTTTTGGGGTAGTTCTTTATTGTCTTGGTGTCCCACACACTCTAGAATGTAAATTTCATGATGCTAGGAATTTTCCAGTTTAGTTCAAGTCTAGGTCCACAACATGAAGCACATAGTAGGTGCTTAATACTTCCGGTGTTTTTACTGCTATTTCACTTTTCCCCCCGCTGAAGTTTTCTGTCTGTGAAGAAGTCAATGGCTGAATAAGTGTCACCTCAAGAGAGAGGACACTCCAGCTAAATAACTCCTCTCTGATTTCCCATCTCCCACCATCACTGTATTCTCTTCCTGAACTTATCACCCCGGCACTACCCAATGTAAGAAGCACAGAGTTTTGTCTTTGTCATTGTTCGTGGCTCTATCCCAACCATCTAGAAAAGAGTTCGGCAAACTTCTTTACAGGAAAGGCCAGAGGGTAAATATTTTAGGCTTTACAAGCCATAATGCCTTTGTCTCAATTATTCAACTCTTCCTCGTAAAGCAAAGCTTCCATAGACAGTAGGTAAGCAAACGAGTATGACTGTGTTCCAATACAAGTTGTGGGCTGGAATTGGCCTGCAGGCCATAGTTTGCTGACCCCTGATCTAGAACAACACCTGGCACATAGTAGGTGTTCAATAAACATTTGCTGAACACAGGAATGACCTGAGTAATTTATCAAGTGCGTACTCTGTGTCAGGCACCATGCTCAGGCTTTCTTTCAAATATTTCATTTTAGCCACAGAACCACCTATTAAACTCAGGACGGTTATCCTCAATTTAGAGGTCAAAGGACAGACGCTAAAGGAGGCCCTGTGATTTTTCCTAAAGCCATCATGATTAAGTGACAACGTGGGGACTGCAATCCAGGTCTTCCAGGCCCCAGATCGTTCCACCACTGACACGTATCCTGCGTTCTTGTTGCACGTTCCATGAAAATGCCAAGTCATGATGAGGATGATGGCTATAATTCTTCATCACCTGTTGCATATATATTCTTCCACTCATCTGTCCAGCCAGGGTGTGCCAAGTACCCACCGTGTCCCTTCATCTGCTCCGTGTGATACAAGCTCTAGTCAGACTCAAGTCCACGTTCAGGCAAAGGAGCCACCAGCATGCGGCAAATACGGACCATGTGCCAGGCACCAGGCTGTGGGCATTAAAAACCGTGATTCTGACTCGGGGTCTGCCTTCCAAAGGAAAGGCAAGAAGTGCAAGTACTCAGAGGGCCTTCCCTGTGCCAGCCACCGTGCAGCATCCTTCCCTGCCACGCTAGGAAGAAGGTGACAGGTACCATTAGAAGATCCAGGCAAAGGTCGGGGGAGCTCTGAGAAATCAGAGTGGACTTTGACCTTGGGGCTCAGGGAAGGCTTTAGCAGAAGGTCACTGCTGAGTCATGGGTTTGGGGGAGCCAGACCTGGAACCAATTTCCATTCCTGCCACTTAATAGCCATGGAGACCCTGGGCATATGACCCAGTTTCTCCCTGACCCAGAAAACAGGGATAAAAATAGTATAAACCCCCATCACCAAAGAATTTTTTAGAAAATTAAATGAGCTAATATACGTAAAGTGATTGCTTGATCCGGAGTAAGTACTTAAAATGTGGCCCCAACTGTCGCCCTCGTTGTCATGATTTGATGGGGTCCTTGAAGATGTGATGACCATGGGGTGGTGAGAGAAACTCAGGGACTGGCCCAGCCCATGAGGCCCGTGTTAATTAAATAGTCCGAAGCCAGGAAAGTCCCCAGATCGGATCGTTTGCTGGTTTAACCAGCATCAGGCACCACGGAAGGGTTCCATCTGTTGCTAAGACGTGGTCTGGTACACCCTGGCCCCGGCTGCCTGGATGCCCTGGGGAGACAAACTGTGCTTCTGCTCAGAGGTGCACCTTAAAGTACAACCGAGGACCAGCTCCGATGGCACAGGATGTGGAAACTGATCTCCTACTGCGGTAATGGGACCTGCCTCCTTGCAACCAATCCGAACTCAATGAGTCAGCCCAAGCATCGCCCACTCAGAGCGCACAGGGGGGCGTGAGGCACTAATAGGTGCTTCATTAACATCCCCTTCTGGTCCCTGCTGTTTTTCCTGGAACTCCCCATCCACACCAGGCTCTGCCAGAAGCACCGGTGGTGGCGGGGTGGGGTCTAACTCAATAGCAAAGAGGTGGCTTCGAGTCTGATTTCACATAATGCAGCTCAAATCAAAGTGGTCGCCTAGTCCATTAAGTATTCAGTCCAAGTCTACATTTTAGAGAGAGAACCTTATTTTCCCATTGCTATTTTCAACATCCTAGGAAGTGGGTAAGTTCTAGGCAGTGTTGTCAGGTGGGGATGGGCAGCTGGAGAGCAGAAAGGTTTCCACACAGCGTCCAGCCCTGGCGAGCCCTGGGTTCCTGTGGATTTCCCACTGGTTCCCCTTGGTGATCTTTAGAAGGCCTTAGCCCTAGTGTTTCCGGTCCTAAAACCTTCCATCTCCTCCACATCTCTGTATCTACAGCCCCATTTCCACCCAACTTCTAAACCAACTGGTCTACACAGGGTACCCTAATCTTCACCTCCCATTCAATTTTTTTTTCCTCCAACTTTTTATTTTGAAATTTTTCAAACTGACAAAGAAGTTGAGAGAAAACAGCGAACACTTATATGCCCTTCACCTAGATTTATCCAATGTTAACATTTTGTCCCCTTTTGCTTTATTTACACTTTTTAAAAATTATGATACATTGGAAAGTAAGTGGGAGACATCATGACTGTGGGGTGGAATGATGGCCCTCAAAGAGGTCCTCATCTAATTCTAAGAGCCTGTGAATATTTTAGGTAACATGGCAAAGGGGAATTAAGTTTGCAGGTGGACTTTAGATTGCTCATCAGCTGACCTTAAGATGGAGAGATTTTCCTGGTATCCTGGATAATATCTAGATTTTAGCCCTATGAGACCCATTTCAGACTTTTAATTTTCAGAACTATAAGCCGATAAATTTGTATTGCTTTAAGCCACGAAATTTGTGGTAATTTGTTACAGCAGCAATAGGACACTAATATAATAACCGTTCCTCTAAATTCTTCAGCATCTCTTAATAACAAGGACATTTTCCTTTATAACCACAATGTCATTATCACACCCAGGAAAATTAACAAAAATTCCATAATATCATCTAATACGAAATCCACATTAGCATTTCTCTAATTGTCTCAAAAATGTTTAGTCATATTTAAAAATCCAGGATCTAATCAAGGTACATGATGGAATCTGGTTATGTTCCTTTATTCTCTTTGAATCAAGAACAGTTTCTTGGGGTTGGGGGACGTTTTTCATGTCACCGACATTTTTAAAGAGTCAGGCCAGTTGCCATACAGAGTAACTCACATTCTGGATTTGTCGGGTAGCTTACTCTTAATGAGAACCAGATTAAGCCTCTTCGGTAAGACTATCTCATGGAGGATATTGTAATCCTCCACTCACTCTTCAACGAACGACTCAAGTCACCAGTGCCTTCCACATTTCTTAATCTAACTGACACATTTCTTTCCTCGTATAAGACTTTCTCAGTAGCATTTGACAGATTGATCACTGTGTCTCCAAAAAACATTCTCTTCTTCTCAGCTTTTATGACACTTAGCTATTCTAGTTTTCCCCCTACTTCTTTCTAAGATCCTTTTTGGTCAACTCTATGGGCTGATTTTCCCCTACTCAACCTTTAGACACTGGAGTTACTCAGGTTCAATGCCCTCTTTCTCCTTCTCTGTGTCTTCACCTGGGCAAGCTCATCCACACCCACGGCTCCTATTTGCTGATGGCTCCCAAGTTCATGACCTCAACTTGGCCCATTCCTCTGACAGCTGGGCTCACAGAGCCACCTGTCTACCTGACATCACCAGGATGTTTCCATGGCATCTCTAAGAAGTTGAAAACGAAACTCTCAATTTTCCTTCCAAAGCTTTTGATCCCCAGTCTCCCATCTTGGGAAAAAGCACCAGCTCCTTCATTGTTGTTACAACTGGAACCCAGGGAATCATTCCTCATTGCTCCCTCCATTTGCTGTCACAATTAACCTGTGTTCAAAGTCCTTGGACACCATCACTTATGCCAGTCACTCACTTCTATCCATCCTCCAGTCTAAGTTACTATGATCTCATGTCTGGCCCAGGTGATGGGATTAGACAGTCAGCAAGACAGCAAAATCCCTCAGTTTCCTCTTTGTAAAATAGACTGGTGTAGTAACTAAATTAGATAACACATAAAAAGTCCTTGGCATAATGTCTGCCTTACAGTAAATATTCAATCAATGTTACGTTTAAGGGGAAAAGAACCTAGAGTAAGTAAAGCAGTGGACAGGTAGGGGTAGAAAGGAACAGTCATCACTGGGAGAAAGAAAATAAACAAAATAAGATGAAATTAGAAAATGAAGTTCTTTCTGGATGTCAGAGTTTCAAGTCCATCTGAGTTCCCTAATGATCAAGGCAAAGAGAAAAACAAGATTAGGTGCAAGAATCGTAGTGTTCAAAAGACAAAAACCAGGTGATAACAGCCCTCTCTACTGAGCACCCATTGTGTGCTAGACATTCCAATAGGCCCTGGAGGTATAAAGATGGATGAGATGATTTATCCCCATCTCACACTGGGCCTACCCTCAATTAACTCTAGTTCAAATTCTTAATAATACTATTATTATTAGAATTTACTTTATTCTAACAATAATTATGGTTATGAATATTACTACTTATTATTATCCAGTGCCTCTGCCTCTGAGATGACGAGAGCTTCGTTATGCCACCTTCTGACAGTTCAGCCCATTTATTTTCCAAGTGGTTTATTATTATCACTGCAGTTTTCATAAAAAGCCCCACGACCAAAGGCACACAT
This sequence comes from Eubalaena glacialis, assembly GCF_028564815.1. Lineage (NCBI taxonomy): Eukaryota > Metazoa > Chordata > Mammalia > Artiodactyla > Balaenidae > Eubalaena > Eubalaena glacialis. The sequence continues at coordinate 80,268,242 of NC_083732.1, forward strand.
TAAATTCAGTTGATCTGGTTGGATGGTGGCTTTGTGGGCTGAAATCTCATTCTACCAGATCACTACTTGAAGCTTCACTACTCAGTCTGGGAGGCTGAGCTGGGCCGCCTGGGCCCCATGTGAGCATCTTGCCTGATGCCGACCTCGGTGGTCCCTCTCAATGCACAGTGAGCTGGAAGGGGGCCGTCTTAGAGCAAAGCCTCCTCCTCCCTGCCTGGGTTACCTCGGCAAGTTGCTGAACCTCCCTGGGCCTCAGCTGCTTCTTCTGCAATAAGGTAGTCATGACAAGAGTATATACACCGCATAGGGCTGGGGTAGGAATCATGTAAAATCTCACACAGAACGCCTGGTACAAAGCACAGGATCAGGAAATGCTCTGTTTTCTGACAGGGATCCCTGAGGGAAGGACCTGTTTTCCAGAGCATATCAGTTGTGAATTAAAACAGGTTGTCAACAAATGATGCTCAACAAATTATGCTCATATGGCCTGCCTATGTTTAGCGGCCTCTGTATGGGTGGCCCAGGGAACCACCTTGGCTCTTAGAATATTTAGATTGAAAGATCCTTTCTTTTAATAATTATATTTCTAAAGGTCAAAAAATACTTCCCAAAGAAGTAATTTGTTTAAGGGCACACGGAAGGTACAGGACTCAAAATCATTATCACCTCAATCCAAGTTCAAGAATTTTTTTTCTTCACATTTAGCTAAATGCCAACTATCTACCCTTGTGTCTGTCTATCTGTCTGCCTATCTATCTAAGTCCTAGGATTGTCTTTTAAAGAAAAGCATATCTACTATGAAAAGGTCAAACTTATAAAATATTTACTCCTGGTGCAAAAGCCTCACAGGGTTATTTTGTGTCTGCGTATTTGGGTGGGTACGCAGGGATGGTGGGCGAGACAGATGGTGTCAGGGGCAAACACTGAGCATCAAACTCTAGAGTGACACCAAATTCCACATCAGTTTTGAAAAATCTCTCTTTCGAGAGAAATCATCTTGTCTTCAAATTGAACACAAGTCCAAAATACAGTCTTTATTCTCTGCAAACGGTTTCTGCTGAACCAAACAAAACACGAGAGCAAACGGCTTCAGGTCTCTGCCATTCTTTGACTCTTCGGTTAATTTTTATTTTCATTTTTTGGTGCAATATGGTCTCTCCCAATTATGGAGCTTCTTGGTGTTGCTTTTGACTTTTATGCATTTTTGGAAAATGTATTAGACTCGAACAGAATGGAAGAAACCAACTTATAGTGGCTTTTTATTTTTTAAATAGCATTCTCTAAAATAACTTGCTCATTATTTCCATTTTCTAAATTCTCTAAGTACCTTCCTCTGCCAAAAAAAAATGTCTCAAATGTCAGAATCTTATTTGGGGTGCCCCAAGAACTCAACACTTTATTAAAGGTTACTTGCATAAGCCTTTTCCCTTATTAAAATGCTATTTTAGTATTTTGTTGAGGATTTTTGCATCTATGTTCATCAGTAATATTGGCCTGTAGTTTTCTTTCTTTGTGACATCTTTGTCTGGTTTTGGTATCAAGGTGATGGTGGCCTCACAGAATGAGTTTGGGAGTGTTCCTCCTTCTGCTATATTTTGGAAGAGTTTGAGAAGGATAGGTGTTAGCTCTTCTCTAAATGTTTGATAGAATTCGCCTGTGAAGCCATCTGGTCCTGGGCTTTTGTTTGCTGGAAGATTTTTAAGCACAGTCTCAATTTCAGTGTTTGTGATTGGTCTGTTTATATTTTCTATTTCTTCCTGGTTCAGTCTTGGAAGGTTGTGCTTTTCTAAGAATTTGTCCATTTCTTCCAGGTTGTCCATTTTATGGGCATATAGTTGCTTCTAGTAATCTCTCATGATCCTTTGTATTTCTGCAGTGTCAGTTGTTACTTCTCCTTTTTCATTTCAACAAAATACTAGCAAACAGAATCCAACAGCACATTAAAAGGACCATACACCATGATCGAGTGGGGTTTATCCCAGGAATGCAAGAATTCTTCAATATATGCAAATCAATCAATGTGATAAACCATATTAACAAACTGAAGGAGAAAAACCATATGATCATCTCAATAGATGCAGAAAAAGCTTTTGACAAAATTCAACACCCATTTAGGATAAAAACCCTTCAGAAAGTAGGCATAGAGGGAACTTACCTCAACATAATAAAGGCCATATATGACAAACCCATAACCAACATAGTTCTCAATGGTGAAAAACTGAAACTATTTCCTCTAAGATCAGGAACAAGACGAGGTTGTCCACTCTCACCACTATTATTCAACATAGTTTTGGAAGTTTTAGCCACAGCAATCAGAGAAGAAAAAGAAATAAAAGGAATCCAAATTGGAAAAGAAGTAAAACTATCACTTTTTGCAGATGACATGATACTATACATAGAGAATTCTAAAGATGCCACCAGAAAACTACTAGAGCTAATCAATGAATTTGGTAAAGTAGCAGGATACAAAATTAATGCACAGAAATCTCTTGCATTCCTATACACTAATGATGAAAAATCTGAAAGAGAAATTAAGGAAACACTCCCATTTACCATTGCAACAAAAAGAATAAAATGCCTAGGAATAAACCTACTTAAGGAGACAAAAGACCTGTATGCAGAAAACTATAAGACACTGATGAAAGAAATTAAAGATGATACAAACAGATGGAGAGATATACCATGTTCTTGTATTGGAAGAATCAACATTGTGAAAATGACTACACTACCCAAAGCAATCTACAGATTCAAAGCAATCTACAGATTCAATGCAATCCCTATCAAACTACCGATGGCATTTTTCACAGAACTAGAACAAAAAATTTCACAATTTGTATGGAAACACAAAAGACCCCGAATAGCCAAAGCAATCTTGAGAAAGAAAAACGGAGCTGGAGGAATCAGGCTCCCAAATTTCAGACTATACTACAAAACTACAGTAATCAAGACAGTATGGTAGTGGCACAAAAACAGAAATATAGATCAATGGAACAGGATAGAAAGCCCAGAGACAAACCCATGCACATACGGTCACCTTATTTTTGATAAAGGAGGCAAGAATATACAATGGAGAAAAGACAGCCTCTTCAATAAGTGGTGCTGGGAAAACTGGACAGCTACACGTACAAGAATGAAATTAGTACACTCCCTAACACCATAGACAAAAATAAACTCAAAATGGATTAAAGACCTAATTGGAAGGCCAGATACTATCAAAATCTTAGAGGAAAAATAGGCAGAGCACTTTATGACATAAATCACAGCAAGATCCTTTTTGACCCACCTCCTAGAGAAATGGAAATGAAAACAAAAATAAACAAATGGGACCTAATGAAACTTCAAAGCTTTTGCACAGCAAAGGAAACCATAAACAAGATGAAAAGACAACCCTCGGAATGGGAAAAAATATTTGCAAATGAAGCAACTGACAAAGCATTAATCTTCAAAATTTACAAGCAGTTCATACAGGTCAATATGAAAAAAACAAACAACCCAATCCAAAAATGGGCAGAAGACCTAAATAGACATTTCTCCAAAGAAGATATACAGATTTCCAACAAACACATGAAAGGATGCTCAACATCACTAATCATTAGAAAAATGCAAATCAAAACTACAATGAGGTATCACCTCACACCAGTCAGAATGGCCATCATCAAAAAATCTACAAACAATAAATGCTGGAGAGGGTGTGGAGAAAAGGGAACCCTCTTGCACTGTTGGTGGGAATGTAGGTTGATACAGCCAGTATGGAGAACAGTATGGAGGTTCCTTAAAAAACTAAAAATAGAACTACCATACGACCCAGCAATCCCACTACTGGGCATATACCCTGAGAAAACCATAATTCAAAAAGAGTCATGTACCACAATGTTCACTGTAGCTCTATTTACAATAGCCAGGACATGGAAGCAACCTAAGTGTCCATCGACAGACGAACAGATAAAGAAGATGTGGCACATATATACAATGGAATATTACTCAGCCATAAAAAGGAACGAAATTGAGTTATTGTAGTGAGGTGGATCGACCTAGAGTCTGTCATACAGAGTGAAGTCAGAAAGAGAAAAACAAATACCGTATGCTAACACATATATATAGAATCTAAAAAAAAAAAAAAAAGGTTCTGAAGAACCTTTTATTCCTGTCCTGAAGGACAGGAATAAAGACGCAGATGTAGAGAATGGACTTGAGGACACGGGGAGTGGGAAGGGTAAGCTGGGATGAAGTGAGAGAGTGGCATGGACATATATACACTACCAAATGTAAAATAGATAGCTAGTGGGAAGCAGCCACATAGCACAGGGAGATCAGCTCAGTGCTTTGTGACCACCTAGAAGGGTGGGATAGGGAGGGTGGGAGGGAGATGCAAGAGGGAGGAGATATGGGAATATATGTATAAGTATAGCTGATTCACTTTGTTATAAAGCAGAAACTAACACACCATTGTAAAGCAATTATACTCCAATAAAGATGTTTAAAAAATGCTATTTTAATTTTGCTATTTATACAAATAGCATAAATAGTACAGGTTAAGTGGCTGGATACAGTAAGAGACTGAATGATGCTAAAAATGCAGAGGTGGTACACAGAGAGGGCAGTGAAGGGAGAAAGGGACAAAGAGAGGCTGGGAAGATGAGCCAGGAGAAAAAGGAGAGAAGGAAGGAAGCAAATAAAACACACAGCATATCTGAGAGATTGAATGGACTTTCTCAGAACCCCAGGTGATGCTGGCATCTGCCCCAAAAGGAAGGAGCTGAACGTCAGACCGCATCCCCATATGGCACAAGCTACGGGCTGCAACAGCAAGCTCTGGCTCACACCTCCTCTGATCACAGAGTGAGGCCACCTGCACGCATCGGCCTGCACATACCTGAAGATGCGTTCAGTGCAGCCATTTATCAAGTGCCCTTTGAGCCGGGCCATCCTAGAAATCCACCAACAAAACGGGAGGTCTTCTCCGGACCTCTGTCCAAATAATGGGAGGTGTCCACAAGGTGCTGGAGGACAAACCAATGGTGTAACATGCACTTAAGATTTATACATTTAGGGGCTTCCCTGGTGGCGCAGTGGGTGACAGTCTGCCTGCTAATGCGGGGGACACGGGTTCGATCCCTGGTCTGGGAAGATCCCACATGCCGCGGAGCAACTAGGCCCGTGAGCCACAACTACTGAGCCTGCGCGTCTGGAGCCTGTGCTCCGCAACAAGAGAGGCCGCGATAGTGAGAGGCCCGCGCACCGCGATGAAGAGTGGCCCCTGCTTGCCGCAACTAGAGAAAGCCCTCGCACAGAAACGAAGACCCAACACAGCCAAAAAAAAAAATTAATTAATTTAAAAAAAAAGATTTATACATTTATTCATAGGCTTTGTCTCTGTCTGTGCAGTAGAATCAACCTGCTTCACAAGTTTTAACAACGTTGCAATAAAAACTCTTGTAATGAGTTACAGAAATAGCTCTCACCTCTGTGCGCCCACAGAGCAGCCTAAGCCTCAGACTGTTTTTGTCATTTTTTTTCCAGTGCATTTGAACATTTCTGCAGCTCTCACAGGAAGCTGTTCTATTAGCAGACAAGCAACAAGCTGCCAGCACCTCAGGAAGACAACTCTCCTGATATACCTGGTGGCCTGTTTCTCTTATCCCATCCTTGCCATCCTAGCCTTCAGGAGCCATTTTACATCCGAGGCCCACAGAGATAGGAAAAGAGAGAGAAAAGGGGGCAAAAGAATCCTAAGATTTCAATAACCCCTTACGTTGTCCAAATTACCAAGCATCCATAAAGACGGAAGAACTTTTGGGGCACCCCCCATAAGGCCATTATTACATCCCTGTCTGTGCACATGAGATGCTGAGAAACCTCAGAACAGGACGATCCTGCCCATCCCTAGGTTCCCAGGGCCTGCCCCTTCACCAGTTATTGGACTTCAGATAAACTCTCTTTCTGAGCCTCAGTTTTCTCTTCTGTAAAATGGAAACATTCCGTTCTATGGTCTGTTTTCAGCCTAGGAGCCAGAGAGATGCTACTAAAACCTAAAGTCAGCTTGTATCACTCTCTCAGAACCCTCCAGGAGCATCTCAAATTCCCCAGAGTGAAGGTCCAGGCCCTAGATGGCCTCCAAGGTTCTGGTGATCTCAGCATCCTCTCTTCTCTCTGACTGCGTGTCCCACGTCATGTTCTCACCATCTGGACCGCGCTGGTCTCCTGGCCGCTCCCAGAACACGCGAGACCCTTTCCTCCGTCAGCACGGCATGCTCCGTGTTCTTCTCCTCATCGCCCCCTCCCTCCCTTCCATGAACTCTGCTTCCAGGGCCCTTTGGATAAGGCTTCATCATCACCCAGCACCCAACAGCAAGCCACCCTTCCCCGCACCCAGCCCCTGCTTGTCTTCCTCCCGAGTGATATGACCACTCAGCCCCACCTGTTTGGCTTATTTGCTTTTCTCCCCCTACCCTAACTGAAACCTGAGCTCTGCAAGGATGGGGATTTTAACCTGCTTTGTGACGGCTGTATCCACAGTGCCTAGGACAGTGCCTGACACCTACCAGGTACGTAATCACTCTTTCCTGAAGGCAAGCTTATTTCAAATGAGAGTCAACAAGCCCTACACGGAGTATGAACGCATTTTATCAGTGTGAGAGCAGAGAGCAAGGGACAAGCCATGACTTCTCAGGAGGTCCTTTCTGCTTCCTTCTTGATTTTGCAAGTACTCAGGATAGTTGATGAAAGCCATGTCCAGACGCCCTCTCCCCCACAGGGCAGGCAGGCTGTCTCCTGGTGGAGATGGTCACTGAAGCTGGAACGGTGTCTATACTTGGTAACCTTATAACAAGGAAGATGTAAACATCTAGTGGTGGCCATCAGAGGAAGTTTCCCAGAGCAGCAGGAATGTGCAATGGGCTTTAGAGGATGTGCAAGATGGCAGTGAACAGAGAGGTCAGGGAAGGATATTCTGGTTCAGAACAACATGTACAAAGGTGGTGAGACAGGAGAGCAGAGCGCCTTTATTGATCTGTTCAAGCATCTTGCATTGACCATCTACCCTGTGTCCTGTCCTGTGCTCAGAGCTGGGTGGACTCTGGAAACAGAGTCCGGTTAAGAGCATCACATGGTTTGTGGTTGCAATGAGGCAGGAAGAGGAAAGACCGTTTTAGGACCCTGTTGGTATGGTACTCATGTTGGGTGATGGAATAGCCAATGGAAGCACTAAGGAAAGGCATGACACTGGCTTTAGTAAGAAAGAAGGGAGACAGGGCAATGTCAATGTCTCAACAGTGGGGCATGCATGTGTGAGGGTCTGCAGAGGTAGCAGATGGGGCAGGAGACCAGTGCAAAGGTCCCGGGGAGAACAAGGGTCTGAGCTGAGATGGTAAAAAAAAAAATTCCAGAAAAGAATTCTGGTCTTACTATAGACCTCCCTGCCCCCCAGATGCTCAAGGGATTCTCTTGCCACCCCTCCCGGCATCCAGCCTAGCAGCAAGCCTCATCAATTCCACCCTAAAACACATCCCATATGGATCCCATATGGATGGCGAGAAGGAGCACGGGCTTGGCAACTAAGCTTCCTAGATGCACATCTTGGCTCCTCTACTTCCCAGCTCCGTGTCCTTCAGCAAGTGATTTCTTTAAGCCTCTGTTCTCTAAGTCTCACCCATGACTTGGGAACAGTAATAGAACCGATGCAATAAAGCTGCTGGCAGTGTTTCATGAGTTACTCCAGCATATGTGCTTAATAAATATTAGACATTATTACCATGAACGCTACCCCTGGTCCAAGCCTATCAACCTCTCATCTGGAACTGTGAAGAATCATGCTAAGTGGTACCCCAGCTTCAATTTTTGCCCCTCTTCAACCCATTTTTCACAACATCTCTTCCCACAACCCTCAGCATTGAGAACTCCAAAGGAAATGAAAAACAAGCCAATTCCCCCCATGTCTTCCTGCTGCACTTAGAATAAAATCCACGGCTCTCCCTGCATGATCAGCAGGTTTTCCAACCTCACCCCACGTCACCCTCCCCCTTAACCACGTGGCCTTTAAATAAGTTCCTCCAACACGCCAAGTCCTTCCTGCCTCAGGACCTTTGCATTTACTGTTCTCTCTACACACAAGGATAACCAACTCCCTGGCATAAGATCTGGCCCAAAGATCAACTCCTCAGAAAGACCTTTCTGACTGTCCTATCTACAAAGCTGCTCACTCCAGGAATTAGGGCTTACCTATTCTATTTATTTCCTTTCATATTTGTTAAATTAATTCAGTGATCTCCCCACTCTAGATTCTAGCTCCATTAGGGCAGAAGTTCTCTATCTTGCCTGGTGTTGAATTTCCAGCTTAGCATCTAATAGGAGCCCAATAAATATTTGCCAAAAAAATGAATAAATATACCAATTTCAGAGCTAGTGTCAAGGAAGAGAGTGTCTACTATCTCTCAGCATCACTGAACAAAATTATAGTAGCTTCCAGAGATTTAGTCGTTCAGCCCAGTTTGGCTTCAACCACCCAATTGTTCATTTGTTCATTCATTTATTCATTCATTCCCTTGGCAAGTAGTCTACTGTCTACGCTAGGAGCCAGGCACTGCTGGAGACAAAATAATAAGACACGGCCCTGCCCCCCAGGCACTCATAGTCTGCTGGAGGAGACAGTCGTGTAAATAGGCAAATACAATGTGCAAAGACACATGCTAAGGAAGAGGCACATGCAGAAGAACCCTACCTGGCAGTCAGGGAGGGCTTCCCAGAGGCAACGGCACTTAGAGCTCAACCGTGAGTTGGACCTAGCCCGGTGAAGGAGGTTGTGTGCAGGGCATGAGACAGATACATATATATATGCTACTCAACCATGCATTTATTAATATATTCAACACACAGTTATCTGGCATCCAGCTGTGCACCTTCTCTGTGGAATCTGCCTCCTTCTTTGTGAAATGAGGGGGTTGAACTAAAACGCAGTTCGACTCCCATCCGCCTCTAAGTTACCCGTTTGTTTCAGCACAGGGCCCGGTTCATGGCTCATGTGATCCTGGTCTGATTTCCAGGCACAGAGCCAACCCCCAGGTCTGGCTTTCCATATAGCCTTGTGCTCAAGTACCCAGCCTGTGTCATAACCCAGATAAAAGTGACATTTGATCAACTTGGAACAACAGACTCTCAACAGGATGGCCCCACATGGTGCAGGCTGCACAGGCGAGGAGCCAGCTCCCCGGCCCTGGTGGTCCCACACCAGCTCCGACTCTGGCTGCCAAGGAAGCCCAGGTGGACGGAGGGAAGCAGCAGAGATGCCCGCCTGCAAGAATCTCCTCTCCTGCATCATAACCGTCAGGAAATCAATCACAATCATGCACGTGGGGCGAGACAGTCCGTGAGAAACAGGGCACGGAGAAACAGAGCGGTAAGGCTCTCCAGTGCTCTGGCTGCTGTGCGTTTATGTCCCGGGCCTCCCTGTGCCTGGCCACGATGGCGTTACATTCTAGCACCTTCCCTTTGTTCTTCTCTACGTGGTCTCACTTACTCTTTCACCAGGACCTGGAAAGGCAGGTGGTGGTGTTACTTTCACATCTGCAGGACTGAGGCTCCAAGCGGGCCTTGCCCAGGCCTCTGACACTGACGCAGAGGGCAGGGGAGCTGGGAAACCCTTAACTCGGCTTCACAAAATTCACGCAGGAAGGTTGGGACCAGGGTTGGGCTTGGGGAGGGCCCCAGAGCCGGGTGCCACCCCACTCTGCATCGTGTCTGGTAGCAAACAACGTCTTCTGCTTGGTGAGCACTTAGAGTCCTCTTAATTCTTCCTTAAACAAGATTAACCACAGATAAACACAAACCACCAGCACATTTTAATTCAGAGAAGCAACGAAGGCTGTTATTATGGGGTCTGGTCTTTCACAGGTCTCCTGGCAGGGCCCAGAATGACCTGAGAGGTTGTTTACAAATGCCCTCCTGGGCTCCTTGAAAGGCTGTGCATCCTCTTTCATGCAAGCTCCACCTGACTTCTAGCAGGGGGAGCACAGGGGACCTGGGGGGGCGGGGGGGCAGTGAAGCGATTCTACATGATACTGTCATGGTGGATACAGGACTTTATGCGTTTGGCAAAACCCAAAGAACTGTACAACACCAAGAGTGAAGCATGCTGTAAACTACGGGCTTTAGTGAATGACAATGTACCACTATTGGTTCATCCACTGTAACAAACATGCCAACTAAGGCAAGATGTTAAAAATAGGAGAAACTGTGTGTAGACAGAGGTCTACAGAAACTCTCTGCATTCTCTGCCTAATTGTTCTGTAAACTTAAAACTGCATTTAAAAAAAAGTCTGTTAATTAAAAAAAATTAAAAATTAAGCAAGAAGTCCAATACACAATGGAATATTACTCAGCCATAAAAAAGAATGAAATAATACCATTTGCAGCAACATGGATGGACCCAGAGACTATCACACTAAGTGAAGTACTAAGTCAGACAGAAAAAGACAAATATCATATGATATCACTTATATGTGGAATCTAAAAAAAACGATACAAATGAACTTGTTTACAAAACAGAAACTGACTCACAGGCTTAGAAAACAAACTTACGGTTACCAAAGGGGAAAGGAGGGGGAGATAAATTAGGAGGCTGGGATTAACATATACACACTATTATATATAAAATAGATAAACAACAAGGACCTACTTCATAGCACAGGGAACTCTACTCAATACTCTGTAATAACCTATAGGGGAAAAGAATCTGAAAAAGAATAGATACCTGTATATGTATAACTAAATCACTTTGTTGTTCTCCTGAAACTAACACAACACTGTAAATCAAATATACTCTAATATAAAAAATAAAGAAAAAAAGAAAGCAAGAAAATGTCCAAATGAGGATTTGTCGCAAAGAGAGCCGTGACCTGGGGCTCTCCTGCGGATCCTGGGAGCTCCTGGGCCCTTAGCACCCCCTCCCCCAGACCCTGTAGTGGGGACAGTGGCCCTGCCCCAGCCCGAGCCTTCTGCGTACAGACCCTCAGCCCATCCCTGCTCTCCGGGGAGCAAGCTGCTCCAAATGCCGAGTCTGGCACATTCAAGCAAGCTCGGTTTGGGGTTCATTAATTAGCAGCTGGATGTTTAAACGGCACGCAGGCATGGGCTGCAAGCGTGAATCCTGCCTGCCTCCCAAGCCTCAGAAATACCTGCTGATGCGGATACCAATTCTCCACCCCAAGCCGTGTAGATGTCAAACTTTAAAAGCCTCAAGGAAAAAAATGTCATCATTGCTTTTCCACTGGCCAATGTCTATGAATCCTTCAGGACTCAGTCACCTTCTCTGGAAGCTTCTGGACCCACACAACTGGGGCTCACGATTTTCTCCTGCTGCTCTGCTGAGCGCCCCACATTTACCATTCTGGGGAAAACTGTTCCTGCGTCTGTCTCCTCTGCAGCCTGGTGGATCCTGCAGAGAACAGGGACCTACTTTTATTCATCCTTTGGACGCCTCAGGAAACATGCTGTAGCTGGATGTTAGTAGCTGAGTTTTCAGCTACTAAGGCCTCCCCATGAGGCCAGGCTACAGGGGAGGGAAGGACACTGTCCTCTCCCCATGGGCCGCTCCTGAATCACTTCTCCCTGAAACCTGTGAAATCGCTTCTCTTCCAGAACCTGTGGCCAAATGCCACCAGGAACTCCTCAGTTGACCTGCAAGTTGGCCAACACGGCTCAGACTTGCCCCACTTTCGCTCCTCTTCCACAAAATTCACAGCAAATAGAAAGACATTGACAGGGGAGTTTCGATTAGGGAGGAGCGAAGTAGGACAAAGAAGTGTTCTGCAGACCAGTGGTTCTAGATGGGAAGAAAGGTCACATATCAAAGCTCCAGGGGAAGGAGAGCTCTGTCATTTGAGAAAGTTCCCCTGAAGCTCTGAGCTTCAGAGTTCTCAGTCCCTCAGAGAGCTCTCCTCTCTCCCCTGGTTAAGAACTGGGGTGGTTTTTTGATTGTTAACTTGGCTAAGTACCACCTCCAGTTACACAGTCAAACACAAAGTGCTTCCTTGAAGGTATTTTATAGATGTGATTAAAGTCCCTAATCAGTTGATTTCAAATAAGGGAGCTCACTTTGTATATGATAAGCATTTATCTTAATGTTCACAATAACCCCACTCTCCTGATTTTCCAGATGAGGAAAAGAGAAGATTCCTGAGTGACTCACCCACAATCCCAGTTATAGAGACAGAACAAGGGTTTGAATGCGTGTCTCCATGACTGAGGAGCCTGTATTCTCCTGACATACCAAGGGCCGGGGTGAGGTGAGGGGAGAGCCTGGGCAGAGTGAGGGCGGAGCTGTGGAAAGGGACAGGAGACACCGCAGAAGCAGATGATACAAGCCCTTGGTTAATTTCCCATTCTTCAAAAGTTTGTCATGGAGCTGCCACTGGGCAAAAGTTCAGAAAGTGGCCAGAGACAAGATATTGGCTACTTCTGAATACGCACAGACCCTACCCACGAGCCATCAGTCCACAAAGTACAGGGTAAGCTTGTCCAGGTGCATGAAATGGCCATCCCCATAAAGAACAACTCTGAGATTCTCCAAGTCATGCGGTCCCCCGGCTCACTCTCCCTCTAGTACCCAGCCTCTTCGTGGCACTAAAAATACAGGTTGTTTCTGAAAGAGCCCTTCTTGCATTTGGTTTCAGGGTAAGAGACCTGCTAAGGCACATTTTCCCACTATCCGGAAGGTGAAGACTTCAAGACGTGGTTGACTGGGGGTTACGCCACCCTATCAAAGAACTCTGGAAAAGCACCCACACCATGCAGTACCAGGGGCTGTGCTGGGGCAACAAGGTGGGGTGCAAAGATGAGCAGACAGGGGTCCTGCCTTCCAGGAATTTGCAGTTTAGGCTGGAGACTGACAAGTTCAAAAACAACTCTGGCTGTTTCAAGACAAGATCAGCGCTGCAGCCGGGTCCAATCATTTCTTCATTCAACCAACATTTCTTTATGCAGCAAACACACAGATTTAGCTTTGGAGGGCCTCTACCAGGGATAGGACATCACAACAAAGATGGAGGAGGGGACTCCCAAAAGGCACCCCAGGGGGAGGCTCCTCCCAGAAAATAAAACCGCTTCCTCTGAAAACTTCACTCCCAAATAGCCTCCAGGTCAAGAAAGGCAATGCTGAAGGCAACACTCAGCCTCAGAGAATGAGAAACCAGGCAGAAATGTCCCAGGTGGGTGGCCACGTGTGGGTGATTTCAATTCTCTGTGCAACAGTTGCAACACTTGTGAATTGGGAGTAATAATACCAAATTTTCCAATTTCACAAGGCTATGGTGGAGATTAAACCTTCTAATTGAAGAAAGGATGCTGTTTCAAAATATTTAACCCCGGGTTTTGTCTGGATACTGATTAATCAGAACAGATGGTGGCCTTGGGGCATCTTGGGTGCCAGTAATCAACACTTTTCTTGCTGGATCGAGTGGAGTTTGGGACAGACGATTAGGGGTTAGGGGTGAGAGAGGGGGTCAGGGACTCAGGAGCCTGGGGCAGCAACTGCCCCCCAAAACTGCAGAGAAGAACTTCAGTATTTTAACTGGGGTCGCCCACTCATTATAAGCTCTGTTCCAAAGGCTTCCCCTTGCTCTAAGCATAACATTAATTTTAAAATCTCGCCTTGCCTACTTTGTAGGCATCATCTCCTTCACAACTCTGTACCCGAGCCCCATTTGCCCAATGTACAACACAGACACACACGTACAGACAGACACACAGGCCCTTGAACAGACATACACACGCAGAGACACACACAGAGACACATACAGAAACACAGGCACACACACACACACACAAACACACCAATACTAAACTAGTATGTTCCCTCAGTTCCGGACACCAAAAGTATAAGAAACACTATGAATTTAACAACAGGTCAGAACTCGGGGGCTTGGGGTAGGAGATACTAACATTAAACATACAAACTGATCTCAGGAGTCAACTTGGATTCAGAAATCAGGTCAACGCTTCTCCACTTTCGTAGGCTTCAAGTGAAAAAACTGTGTGCATGTGATGAGAGAAAGGGGGAAAGACAATCTCGTGTGTGGGAAGAGAATGTAATAACTTACGAAGGAGACAGAAAATGAGGGGTTCTTTTTCCTCCCCTTTTTACAAACCAAGCCAGGCTGGGCACCTCTGCTTCCCATGCCAGGTGTAAGCCAGCAGTCAACACCCCCACCCAGGCCCGTGTCCCCGCCATCCTCAGAGGAGGTGCTGACTGACGGAGGTGAGGGGGGTGGGCGAGGGCAGGGCTGGTTCCACAGGAGGCAGGGACCCTTCCCGCTAGGGAGGCGACAAGCCCTACAAAGGGAGCAAACAGCCCTGCCCCGCAGCTCTGCAGACTCGCCCTCGCAAAGGGACCAGTGGCCTCATTCTTTTGGCTCTGCACTATCTCTGATGGGGAAAGAGAACGACTCCCCAAATAAATCACAGATTGAGTTTTCTCTCCACCCTGGAAAGTAGGGGTTTAGAGTTAGCTTCACCCGGAGCCTGCCAGGTTAAACTAGATTCAGAGTAAATCAATGTGGCTACACTTCAATCCCAGAATCCAGGCAGCACAGTACTTTTAGTTCCTGGCCATCTCCGTTTTCTCTCTCTCCTGGCCTCTTCTGATGCTAATCCTTCTCCCTGGAACAATGGCCCCCTCCTGTCCCCACCGCCTTCCTTCTCCCTGGAACAAGGTCCACCTCCTGTCCCCACCCACCGCCTTCCTCCATCGCAGCAAGGGACACACAGAACGGAAGTGCCTGCTTGCTGCTCTGTCTCCCCAGCACCACTGGGCTCACGGGTCTCATGCTTCCACTGCCCTCAACTATCCGGGAAGCTTGCAAAACTCACATATTCCTGGTGCCACATCCAGGCGGTCTAGTTCAGTGGGTCTGTAGCAGAGTGCAGAAATCTGCATGTTTCACATGCTCCCCAGGTAACCCAAGTTCAAGCACCCCTCGGAGCACACCGAAGGAACCCTGGGCCACAGTAAGAGCCAGGGACGGTGTGGTTTCTTAGCACCGGTGCTCATCACAGCAGGGGGAGTGGGCTTTTGACAAAGGATGTTGGCTACTGGCTGCAGGAGTTGCTAGGTGAGTGGATGAAGAAATGAGTGAGTAAATAGGTTAATTCAGTGATAATGAACTTATTCACAAACTTGCTCACCCACCCATCCACTGAAATTAATTAAGCTCTGGACCAAAGGGCTGTAAAAAGTATTATGCGGACTATGTCAGGTAATAATTTAAAAAAATGTTTTTAATCATCATGGACTAAATTCAGCAACCAGCTACTCATGTGCTCAATGTGGAATGGTTTCCATAAAATTCTCCCTAGAAAATCGTCAGCATAATACTCTACGGAGATATCTGCAAGAATCCAACAGGGTCTCAAGGCTATTTGCCAAATACTGGTGCAGTGAGTTTGAGTCCTGCTTCTACCGCCTGGGGTGTGTTTCTGGGTGTATGAAATCTTCTCTGTGCCCTGCTCTGGTCCTCCAGGCAGTTCCCTTACCTTCAGTAAAGCAAATACCTGGCCCTGTACCCTGTGAATTAAACATGGGCCCTGCGGTAGGCAGATTTCCAAGATGGCCCCAGGTGTACACCCTGTATAATCCCCTCCTCTGGAATATCAGTAGGACTTGTGACTATGAGAGAACGGCACTTCTATGGTTATTTCACCTTATGTGACAGAAAGGATTCTGCAGATATAATTAAGGTCCCAGATGACTTTGAGTTACTCAAAAGGGAGATTATCCTGGGTGCGGCTGACCTAACCTGGCAAGTCCATAAAAGAGGTGAGAGAGGAGCAAGGTGCCATGTGATGGAGAGGGCTCAGTGGGAAGGAAAGTGGATGGCATCTAGGAGCTGAGAATGGACCCTGGTTGACAGCCAGCAAGAGAGCAGAGCCTCAGTCCTACAACCTCAAGGAAGTGAATTCTGCCAACAGCAAGTGAGCTTGGAAGAGAACCGAGTCTCAGATGAGAACACAGCCCTGGCCGACACCTCAACTGTGCCTTGAGATCCTGAGCAGAGAGGACAACCACACTGTGCCAGGAACTGAACCTACAATATCTGTAAGGTAATAAGTGGGTGTTTTCAGCTGTTAAATGTGTTAATAGTATTTCACAAAAAACTTCAGAGAATCCCTTCCCCCAAGGAGCTCACAAGCACCAAGGGATGATGAACATGAGCAGTAATTACTATGTTGTGTTATTTTCAAGGTTAGAGCAACTCTGCCACCACCAGAGAAAAAGAAGCGGAAACATCAGGGCCACACATAAAAGGCCGTCTGCTCCCCACCTCCCTTCCTCTCGAAGTTCGCACTCACAGCCGAAGCCCCAGGACCCAGCACACTGCTTCCTAAAAGTGACATCGTCCCGAGATTCCACGCGACTGCAGGACTTCTGAGTCTCCAGGTGCACAGATAAGCCTGCCGAGGGTCCATGGGGGATGGAGCCCCAGCTCCCAAGAGTGGGTTGAAATGGACAAGTGGAGGATGAATGGAGCTCCTGCTCATGCCCCGAGCTTCCATCCTGTTCAATGAACTACTTCATCGCCCACCTTTGAGCACTGATTCAGTGCCTGCATCAGATGTAGACATCTACTGGCCTCAGGCGATTGAGGTTTGAACCCCAGCTTCACCCCCTTACTTACAGCATAAAATAGAGGACCCCCTCCACCATCCTCTGGGGCAGGAGTGAGAATGAAATAAGCCCACTGCATGACACGTGGTTCAGGAATAGTGCTTTGCTGATTCCAGGAGAAAAAAACAAAAGCTCTGTGCTTTAAAATGGTACCTCTCAGAAGACATGAAAGAGCTTCAGAATCACCAGACACCAAAGGTGGTGATTAAAAATGCAAGTTCCCCGGCTCCCCACCCCCGCTCCAGGAAATTCTAATTCAGTTAAGGCTGCCTGGGGCTCCGGAACCTGCCTTTTAACCCTTACCCCAGGCGATCCTGATTCAGGTGGATCCATAAAGCACAGCCTTTTGAGGAAAAGATGCTCAGGAAGGATACCAGAAGGGGAGGAAGCGGACTGGAAATTTCTGCCCCACAGGAGTACCAAGGCATCTCCAAGCAGAGTCCAACCGGGACCTGTGGGTTTTGGCAATGTTTTAGGCATGGAATAGAAACCCTTTCGCAAACTTCACTGGCCACCTGAGCTTGTTAAGGTAAAAGAGGTGTATGCATATGTGCATTTGTGCATCTCGACAGCAGTGCCACGGCAAGCGGCACAGAACAGGCGTTAGATGCCCCAGGGGGATTCTGGGAGCAAAGAGAGGACAGCACAGCCACCTCTCCTGCCTCAGGACAGTGCGTAAAGAACCACCCGTCGCTGTCCAGCAGCACACGTGGGGTGGCACGCAGTGTCTGTGGATGGACCCCAACTGTGCAGCAGGGTCCTTCTGCAGGTTCTGATCAGACCAAGAGCTTCGTTCTATTGACCTCATTTATTTAAAGCAAAGCGATACCAATCTGACCCAACAAGCCGCGCTGGTTTCCCCATCCCTCACCTCTCAGCACGTCTGCTGGGTTCCTCTCCCCACTGACACCTCTCAGTGTAGCACACACTGGGCACTTGAGAAATATCTGCTGTACAAATAAAAGGATGGGTGGATGAATTCGTGAGTGAGTGAATGAATGAATGCACAAGCTGATCTCCCTTCCTCAACCCACTCTGCCCCACGCAGTTGGAGTACTCTTGCCATAATACCAACAATACCAAGTTCCCCTCCTACCCAACACCCATCCGCGGCTCCCACTGGATGGATCATGTGCAAACCTAGTGAGGTGTGCCAGGACCTCCACCTGGTCCATGCTTATCCTTCAGATATTCAACCCTTTAAAGTTTTCTGGAAAAACCATGCTTTCTCATGTGTTCCTCAAAATCCTCCTTCATCTAGAAACTCCAGCTCATCCTCCAAGTTCAGTTGAATCAGCACCTCCTCCAGGAAGCCTTCCCTGACTGCCATAGGCAGGGTTAAAGTAGCTTACAGTCAGCTGTTACTTATTCAGTAGACTATGTCAGCAACCCCCTTCTTTGAGTGTCCGTAACATTCTGTACAGATCTCCATTCATCTGTTCTCCTGTGCCTAACATAGGGCCTGGCACCCAGGAGGAATAACATAATTATATAAACTGATCTTATAATTCCCAGGGGACGTGTGTGTCCTCACGGTTAATAAACATTGTCAGATGCTGTCAAGGACGCAGCAGGATGGAAAATACCCGCTTTCTTCCAGAACAGCACAAAGCTTTTGCCACATAAGGCACAGGCAGCAGGTTCGCTGCATCCATTTTCAGAAGCTGAAGAAGTTCCTCCTCCAAGAAGCAGGGCTTCCTCAGCACGACTGTGTGTCATGCTGTCTGCAGGGGCACGTGACTGGGGAATCCCATCTGTTCTCCAGCGTACCACCCCCCCCCCCCCCCCCCCCCGCCCCAACCCGTGACAAATGAATTCGTCTGCAGTGTTTGCCAGGAGCTGCTGCTTTGGGAGCAAAGGAGACTGGTGATGAATTATTCATCCCGAACAGATGCCTGCCCCAGCCTCCTGGGTACAGCCTGCAAAGGCACCCCCTGTGCCTACCAGGCTCAGGTCCCATTACGCAAAATAATAATAATAATAACAGCAGCATCTACCTTGGGTCGAGTTCCTACAACATGCCCTGTTGGGAGCTTAACCTACGTTATTTAATTTTCACAACAGCCTCGAGGGGTATGAGCTAGCACCACCCCCATTTACAGATAGGGAATCAGCACTGCAGGGGGGTAAGGTAACCAGCCCCAGTCCACCATTTTCCCAAGTCTCCAGAAGGTACACTTTCCACTGCAAGAGGGAGGAGCATCAGGAAGAAGGCAGGGAAGCCCTGGAAAGCCCAGGGAGGGGAGGGATCCCCTCAGGCAGAGCTGGGAAATGCCAGGCCTCCCCTCCCCCTCTGGATTTAACATTCAGAGCAGCAACGCAGGCAGGCGGTATGACAGCCCTCACCAGCCCCAGCGTATCAAATGCAGCTATTTCCAGCAGCTTCTCTGCCAGAGAAGCCCTGTCACATTTGATAGGGCTGACTCTGGAGGACGTACAGTTAGATGCGGCAGAGCTGAGGAAGGAGAGAAAGGGGACTCCCTAGGAGCTCAACCCCTGGACACAGTTATTCATGTCCTGCCCCGTGCACCGCTCCTGGGAAAGGAGGAGGGAAAACAGGCAGCATCCTTTAAGGAGAGGAATAAAAACCAAAGTGGGTGTGAAGCAAAAGAATATATGAAGGGAACAAAGAGACATTTTGCTTGAATCGGGAAGGATGAACAGGAAGTCTGGCGGAAGTAGGGATGGCGAGTGGTCCACGCTGGAGCTCCAAGCCCCAAACCACCGCCTGAGAGAGGTTGCAGCCAGTTCTGTTAAAGTCACCTGGCAGAGCCGCAGTGCCTGCCCAGTGCTCTGGCCAGATCGTGTCACCTCACCAGGGCAAAGACTTCATTAAAGGCCCCCAAAGCTAGAGCAGCTGCAGAAGTCCGCGGATGGAGGCCTTCTGGATGGACACTCAGCCTCCCTGAGCCACAGGCTGCCCGGACCTCGACTCCAGGCGGCTTCCCCCTGGTCCTTCATTTCCCCCCCCGAACCTGAGTCTCCTTCCAGCCCCCTCCTCAGTCTGATGTCTTTGCCAGCCTGAATCTAGTGAGATTTCTCAGCCTCCAGAGCAGCCTGGCCCAGTGCAGTGAGCATGAGGTCTGCCACCAGAGGAGTGTCACCATCACCCCAAGTGGGCATCCCTCTAACATGGATGCTGGCCCCTGTTGCTGGTCCCTCTGTATCCCCCATGAGTCTGAGGGCTCCCTTACTGAAGGGACTGAGTCTTACCCTCCTCTGGATTCCTGGGACCTGATCCCCAGCTGCTGAGTCAAACAGCAGCAGCCTCCAGCCTCCTGTCTCAACAGAGACAGGGCACAGGGACACTGGCTGCTCCGCAGACCAATCGAGGGACTATTTACAACAGCAGGGCGGGGCTTAGGGTAATCTACAAGGGAGGGAAAAGCTCCCTGGAATTGACCACAGCAGAGAACTGTTATCACCCCTGGGCCTAAAAGGCAAAAGAAGGGAAGCAGGGAGAGGGCTCCCAGCAGGAGCTGTGGCCCACAACAGCCCAGCGGGAGGGAACCAAGTCCTTTCTCCCCAGCTCTCACCCTCTGATCTTCCACTGCTGCCTCTATTGTCTGCACCCAACCAGAAGTCCAGGCAAGGGAGCCATTGATGAAATTCACAAGGTTAGTCTCATACGGATACAGAGCAGGTGGAGAATGGATTTGGAGAGACAAACAAGATACTCAGCACATAGAAGACATCCACTTTTTTGACCGGTCTGCATATGGTCCCTGTTCTGGTGATACACCCATACTCCATGTGGCTGGGGAGGGGGGAGTTTACCCCTTAGCAATGGTCCTGTGACTCAGACCTGGGTAAAGTTCATTCATTCACCCAATCATCCATCCATTCATTCCAGGCACCCATTCATCCATTCATTCCAGGCACCCGTTCATTCATTCATTCCAGGCTGAGTAAGAAGGATGCATCTGTGAACAAAACCGACTTGCTTCCTAGGGGAATCCAAGCAACATGAGTCGTCCCAGCATGCAGGCCAAGCCAGGCCATTTGGAAACTCAGCTCTGGAACCTCTGTGGACCACAATGGGAAAGGGACGTTCTCCTTCTGTCCCCTTGGAGTTGAGAGGATGGATGGAGGGTCTTGGAGAGCCACAGGCCACCTGGGAGGGAAGCAAAGTGAGGACCTGGAGGCCCAGGGAAGGGCCCTGACCCACCCAAGGTCAGTGATGTACAAACGCTCCTGGGTCGTGGTCTAAGGGAATATTTCCCCACTGAGCCATCCTGCCTCGTCTTCCAGGGGAGACGTCCCGCAACTACCTGGGGTTAAGGGACAGGAATCCTGATCTGTAAGGACCTTCATGAACATGGAGGCACTGAGCATCTCTGACAGCTGGTGGTTTGGAATCACAAAGCTGATGTGGGGTTTTCTCTGAGCAAGAGTATCATTACCCACATTGAAAGTCCCACAGGAAGATGAGGAGGAAACAATTACTTTGATGCCTGAGGACAAGATAAATATAAGCTCAGATCCTAGGCTTCCTGAAGAGGACCGGTATCCACTGGCAGCCAGAAGGAAGGGCTCTGTGACAGAGCGGAGGAGTCGTCTCCGGCTTCTGTGTGGTTTTAATAAGGTGCACTCGAGGGACGCAAGGCCGGGAGCAGAAAAAAAAGCAGGCGCAGGAGTCAGGAGTTCTGGGTCCTAACCTGGTTCTGCTTCTAACTGGCTGTGAATTTAAGAGAAGTCCTTTACTCCCTACCCTGAGCTTTAACCTCCTGCTTTGCTAAATATAAAAAGAAAATAGCTGTAAGGAGGACGGGTGAGGAAAGTGGCAGCACCATGGCTGGGGGTGGGCTTTGGAGTCAGACCTCAGTTCAAGTCCAGATTCAACCTTTAAAAGCCATGTGGCATAAAGCAAGTCAGATCGTAAGGCGTGGTTTTCTCACCTGTAAAATGGGTGGGCATGAGAGCCCCTGCCTTCGAGCATCTTTGTGAGGGTTAAGGGAGGTGAATAAGCCCAGCACACAGCAGAAGCACGAGAAGGGGAGTCAGCATAACTGAGGAGGGATTGGTCTAGAAAGGTCTGTAAAAGATGCTTCCTGGTCCACAATCCAAATGCTTTGGCCGCTAAGGCATGGTGGCGCTTTTTGCATAAGGAGGACATTTCTTCCCTCCCCTCCCAAACTCCCTGCTGAGTAACTCAGCTCTCTCACCCAAGCCTCCGCAAGGCATTCTCCACCTCCATTTTCGGCTATAAAAACACCCTAAAAATTATTAGAGTTTTTGTCTTGATTTCTGAATATACTGGTCACCGTCTTAGTGGAAGCTGGAGCTACCTAAGTAAAATGTAATAAGCACCTTGAGTTCCTGACTTCTGGGACCAGACAGAAGGCCCTTCTTAAAGTATTTGCCAAGAAAACCATCAAGGAGACCAGAGAAAAGATGGTCACAACCATACCCACCTCCGCTTGTGAAGCTACCTGTGCCTTCAGAGAGCACCCCCTGCTGATAAGAAAGAGGAGACCTGTTTTCCAAGTGGCTAATACATGCAGGGACTCTTCTAGGTGTTGTACCAGCTTTATTTCTAATCCTCCAAACAAGCCTATGATACAATGGTCAGTATTAGTAGCCCATTTCACAGATGATACAAACTGAGGCTCAAAACCCCTTAAGTGGCTTGCCCAAGGCAACACAGCAACACACCATCAGTAACAACTGATGAGGCTGCATTTGAGCTCAGGAATGTCTGACTACAGAGCCTGTGTTCTTCCAAGCATGCAATTCTCTCTTCAAAGGAAAAACGCAAACAGAACTGCCTGTTGGAATACGTGGGCACCTACCCAGGGGGATGAACGCTGGGCTGGGTAAATTCTGAAGTGTCTAAGAAGGAATCCCTCCCGTCACCACAATGTCACGGGCACCGATGATGGCGGCCCATCAGCCTCTGGGCTGTCACAGTCGGGAGACCAACCTGGGCACATCTGCAGCTTGTCCCTTACCTTTGAGCCGGAAGCACCCAGCGCCAGGATGGATGTCTCCTGGGCTGACACCCTGAAGTGCGTGGGCTGTGTTTTTCACTCAAAAGAAGACAGAAATTAACCAGAACCCAGAGAGCACATCAAAGAGGTCACTGTGGTCAGAACAGACTCACGGAGGGAAGAACTCTCTAGGCAAGGACAAGCGTTTATTAACTGCTTATGCCTTGATGAAAAACTAATTTGTACCAAACCACAGTGTACTTGAGACATGTTGATAAATGATGCTGCAGAAGCATCGTGTTCCTGGGCCTTCAGTGTGTTCTGTATTCCTGAGGCTACAAAGAGAACGCCTGCCTCCCTGACTGAGGCTTCATACACTTGCCAACACAGCACAGAAGGCCCCTCATTGCTAAAGGGCAAGAAGTGGCCTCATTTCCCTCTGTAACTCGAGCCCCCAGACTAGCACACAGTAGGTGCTCAAAAAAAAATGTTGCTTGGGTTAACATGAAGTAAATTTACATTTTAATCCAAATGGTGAATACGGTGTTTGAAAGGTAAACTGGAACGCAGGGCTGGTATATTCCAATGGGAGGTTTGAGCCCAAGGTGACAAAGGTGAGTTTTTCAAAGGTTTATACAGTCAATGTGCGTACTGAGAAGTGCTTTGCTGTATTTTCGAAGTTTCCTGATGAGACATATGTATATGCATGGATACAATGTACAGCACCCGTGGATATGAATGGTCATATATTTTAAGATATGTGATAACTAAATCTATTCAGGCATGCGATTGGCACACAGACGCCCTCAGCAAAATGGGAGCTTTACCCTGGTCCAAGCAAAGCTCGAAGAAAGTGAAATTCCAACAGTGTCATCACAAATCTTTCGATAAGAAGTCTCAAGAAACCAGCGCTGGGAATCGGGAAATGCTCTCCATTAAGCCCCAATTACAAAAGGGCAGGTGAGCCAAAGGAGCGGGAGATAAGAGATTCAGGAGACATCTTTAAAAGTGTTTCACGTCTGTAGGAAAAGCACAAGGAAGACCCAGAAGGAGCAGAAGAAAGACACCAGGAATGACCAAAATTGTGTTGTACAATCTCGTGGAGGAGGAAGGAAAACAAAATGGGGGCAGATGGTGTATCGGCAACAGATGAAAGGCAAAAAGTGGTGTTTTTCACCTCAATGGGTGATTCTGTCTTCAGCAAAAAGAATGTTTTCCAAACTGGAAGATGAGGAATAAACCCGAATAAAGCAGGAACAAAAGGAGACACAGGACACATAATACCGTGATGTGAGTCACGGGCCCTAGATCCGACGGCAGAATCGCCAATGAAATTTGCTTTTTGGAACAGGGAATGGGGGAGACGCCTGGATCCTGAAGATGGGCAAATGCGACCCCGTTTCCTTAAGGGCAGCCAGGATGGACCCAGGTTCAAACCGTCACACTAGTGCCCCTGTCTCATCCCTGCCTCTCCCCACCTTCCAGCAGCATCATAAGCCCCGTCCGTAGCTCTGGGGCTGCACCACCAGAGCTCCACTCCATTAACCTCCACTCAGAGCTGCTGCCCCTCTACCCAACTGCCTCTAAGGGCCTCCGCCATCTGTCACCCCACCATGAACACCTTCCACATCCCACACACACCCCCGGATTTCACCTCCACACGGAGCTCTTCTCGGGAAATGGCACGACTATCTAACCCAGTTGCTCCAACCAGAGACCCACAAGGCATCCCGCACCTTCGCCTTTCCTTCATCGGCACGTCTCTTGTGCTGGCCAAAAAGTTCGTTCGGGTTTTCCGGTAAGATGCTACAGAAACACCCGAACGAACTTTTTGGCCAATCCGATACTTCCAGAATAAACACAACAGCCAAAGGGATCACCCCACAGCACACATTTGGCATCGACATTTAAACCTAACTCCCCATCGTGCAGGTGGACCTCTGCAAATTCACCTCCTACTGCTCTCCCCATCCTGCAGGACATTTCTGCTCTTCTGGCTTCTCTTTAGGTCCTGGAACACACCAGCTCTCCCACCTCAGGACCTCGGAAGACGGTTCTCTTCCAGCAGCCACTCTGCCCACACATCATTCCTGGGTGTGACTGGCCCCTCATCCGATAGCTGCATCTCAGGGATGCCTCCACCCACAACTCTCCATTTCACCAAAGCCTTTGTTTCCAAATCATCACGTTTACTTAGTTGTCTGTTTACTTATTTGTCTATCTGTCTCTGCACGAGAATCTCAGCTGCCTGGGAGAAGAGATAGATCTTTAAGCCAAGGTCTGAGGAAGCAAAGGAACCCTTGGGGTAGATGGTGGAGAAAGAGGGAAAAGCATTTCAGGTAGGGACTTCCCTGGTGGTCCAGTGGTTTAGACTTCCCCTTCCACTGCAGGGCGTGTGGGTTCGATCCCTGGTTGGGGAGCTAAGATCCCATGTGCCTCGCGGACAAAAAAACCAAAACATAAAACAGAAGCAATATTGTAACAAATTCAGTAAAGACTTTAAAACTGGTCCACATCAAAAGAAAAAAAAAAATCTTAAAAAAAAGCATTTCAGGTAGAAGGAACAGCATGAGCGAACGTTTCAGTCATGAAACAGCACATACTGGGAGGAACAGGTCCTGGAGGAGGAGGGTGGGAAGGAGATGGGACTGCATATGGAGACAGGGGCCCAGGAGACCACGCTTGATCAAGCTGGGAACCCCTTTCCAGGACTCACACAAGCTAGCCACCCCATTGTGAAGATGCAAGGAGAAGCCAGAACTCTTTGTTTGATGTCATCTGACAAAATTGGGGTATTACCACGTGCCCGTCCGTGCTGCCTGTGCAGAAGAGGAGGACATAGCGGGCATGCCCTGTGGACAACACAGGAGCTGCCAGGATAGGGCACCACTGCTGGTAGGTACCAAAAGGAAGCATTCCCGGGAAAGGATGGTAAAGCTGCCCACTCCACATGCATCGGCGTTCCAGGACTTTATCCCGATTCCACTGAATCGGGGCCACTTTCCAGCAACCTGGACCCCTACAGTGTACAAGGTTTAGCATCTTCCACCAAAGGCAATACTCACTACCAAATATCCACCTGGAAAGGCAGGAAGAGGCAAATAAAGTGCGTGCACTCCGCCCAGGCTCTCAGCTTGGAAATTCTCACGGCCGTGAGATGTGACTATGAGCCTGTCACCCAACCCCTCCATGGTGCCAGGTCTCCATCTGTAACACGAGGTCATTAATGGCTCCAACCTCACAGGGCTGTTGTAACAATCGAACAAGGGAACCCCTTCGAGGAGGGCAAAGTCACCCCATTTTGCAGCTGAGTAAACTGGGGTTCAGAGTGGTGAGTAACTTACCCAAAGCCACACAGCCACAGTGGCAGAGCCGCAAACTCAGGCCAGAGCCCACATCCCTGACCTCTGAGCTGCACTGATCCCTCAGGTTTCAGGGGGAACAGAGCCCTGACCCCTCACCCGCTCTCCCACCCCACCACCCTACCCCACTCCTGCCCCCGTCCAAAGGACACTGAGACCCAAGCAGACAAGCAGCCCTGCAGGTGACTTGGAATGTTGAAAGTGCATATTGTACTTCAGCTCCGTTAATGCTAACCACATCCCGAGCACAACCAAAACTAGGTCAAAAGAATTATTTCTGGAATTTCAAAAAAATAAAAAAAACCAGAGCAGAAATATCCTAAATGTGTCTCCCATCATTTGCAGCCAAATGATCTCAAATGGAGGGCTTGTTATTATTCTTTTTCTTTTCCATCATGTCAAAATCCTGTTCCGGACTGGAATGAACCGGTTCCCATCAGCAGCCCCCATCCCTGCCCCAGCTCCAGGCCCAGCTAAGTGGGAGCAGGCAGCATTTGCGGCTGACTCAGGTGGGTGCAGACTCCCCAGCAGTTCTGCCCACGTGTCACATTCCAAAGGGCACCCATGCCCTTGGCCCCTGCACCCTTCCTCCCATGTTTCCCTGCGCCTCAGCCCCCATCCCCATCTGAAGGTTGCAATACTTAACAACTCAGTCCCAGCACCCCCAAGGATTCCACCCTCAATCTCTGGTCGCCCTGCTCTATTATTTCATAATCCCCTCCTCTACCCCTCATTGTATAGACAAGGAAACTGAGGCCCAGCAGGCAAAACAGATTGTCTCAAGGCCACAGCTCATTAGTGGCAGACCAGGGCAAAGCCCAGGGCTCCTGGCACTCGGGCTGGTCATCTTTCTGCCCCACCAGCAGCAGGGTTCTTGAGACACCACGGGTGTATTAGCTTTCTGGGGCTGCCATAACAATTGATCACAAACCTGGAGGCTTAAAACAACAGAAATGTATTCTCTCACAGTTCTGGAGGCCAGAAGTCCAAAATCAAGGTATCGGCAGGGCCACCCCTCTCTGAAGGCTCCAGGGAGGAACCTCTTTTGTCTTTGCCAGCTTCTGGAGACTCCAGGTGACCCTTGGCTTGTGGCCACATCACCCAATCTCTGCCGTGATTCTCATATGGCTTTTTCCTCTTCTCTCCATGTGTCTCTCCTCTGAGTGTCTCTTATAAGAACACCTGTCATTGGATTTAGAGCCCACCCAGGTAATCCAGGATGATCTCATCCCAAGATCCTTAACTTAATTACCTCTGCAAAGACCCTTTTTCCAAATAAAGTCACATTCACAAGCTCCAGAGGTTAGAACACATCTTTGGGGGACCACCATTCAAGTCACTACAATAAACTTCTACTTGGGGATTCCAGACACCTTTGGAAATCAAGCACAGCTGTAGGTGAAGGAAGACCCTCTGGTCCAAGTTACATCTGCCCACAAAGCAGAGCAGCACGTGGGTCCGCAGCACGGACCTGCCCTCCACTAGATACCAGCCACTTGCCATACAGTCATGAGAGAGACATGTAATATATAATCTCAGGATAAAGAGATCAGCTTACTGCATAGAAGGCTTACTGCATACCAGACACTGTGCTAAATCATGATACACGTTCTCTTTTCTCCTATTACCACCCGTTAAGGGAAGTAAGATGTCACTTGCTAGCTGGGTGACTTCAGACAATTAAATGCACTGGGCCTCAATTTCCTCACCTTAAAAATGATATTAATAATAACTGCTTTGAGAGGTCCTGAGGAAGGTAAAGGAGAAATCGTAAGGGAAATGCCTAGCACAGAGGCACACACAATAGAAGCTTTTATCATTGTACCTGTTCATTGCTCACCTCTTTCTTCAATACCTACAGATAATTTTTTAAAAGTCAGTGTTACAACTCCCTTCCTAACAGCCATGACCCCAAAACCTCCACAGTGTGTAAACAGTAGTTACATACTTTGAGTGCTATTTTAAATGCACCGGGAAGTTTGTTCTTTAAAGGAATCTCCGGGGGACTCCTCTATAATGGCTGAACATCCTCCAGCAGCGTGAATATTAATCTGCTTAAGGTGTCTGTTCTACGCATTTGTATGCATGGTCATGTTCCTATGATTTAAGCGGGGCACAACTCCTGTCAGGTCAGTGAATCTATGTTTCCCATCCTCGGCTGTATTCACCCCACTGACTGCTTACCTCATTCTCTGATTCTTAGACAATGCCTGAATTCATTTAGAATATTTTGGTTCTCCCAACCACCACAATGGGACAAATACAAAGAGAAACTGAGAAGGAAATGAGTTCTATCATTAAACAAGGCCCAGGTGTGATAAAATACAAACACAGAAGCGGCACCAAGAGTGACTGACAAGAATAGAATATGAGAAGAACCATTTACTCAAAACTAGATTCCACAGCAAGCTTTTGGCAGGAGCCTGCATCCTGGGATGGGAAAGATCCCAGGCTTTGCAGTCAACAGCCCTGGGTTCAAATTCCGGCTCTGCCTGTCCCAGCTGTGGTGGAAGGCGTGAAATGAAAGCTCAGGATTACGCGCTGCCTTGACAGCTGGTGAAATCGGAAGGGCTTCGAATGACCTAATCACACGTTGCCCTCGTGATTCTGCTCCTGTGCATTAGGTCCCCTAGAGAAACAACCTTACTTATCAGGGGGACAGGCAACTGTCCCTGCTCATCCCTGAATAGTGGATTTCAGGTCTCTGCCAGCCCCCAGAGTACTTAAACAAGCCAATCCTCCTGCAAAAACCAGGGGCACCACATCCTCTTGAAACTACAAAGCCTGCCTCCACAGCCCCTGCTTGTTCACAAGTGCAGCCCCTTGGAGCCCTATGTGGTAGGTGGTGTCCTCTCCCCTGGGCTGTGATCACGTGTGGATAACAAACTACTGTGGATCCCCTCGGTCCTGTATTTGGTGTTGTGTGTCCAACCATTCCCATAATCCTGGGGCCGGACTCCGTCCTTCACCCGTATGAGCTTGGCCAAACTCTCTAAGTTTCTTCATTTTCCAAGGGATAATAAAGCCTTCCTTGCGAAAGACCAAAACTCAAATTCCTGTAATCTAACTATAGGGGCTCCCCTGCCCCCAAGTAAAAGAAACAGAAAAGCAAGGACATCCATAACCACTAAGACAGGAGTCAACATTCCTTCCTACCCCCTCACGTTCACATATAAACAACACTTGGACTCTGAGAAGGGATGGATTAGATTCCCTGTAACTACATTATAGGTGTTATTATTAATCAGTGGAGAGTGGGCCGCAGATTATTACTATAAAGCTATCACATAAGAACGACAAACACAGGCCAGCAGGAGAGCACTGCATGGTACAAGGAGAGTAAAAAGACTCATCCTGCCTGAAGAAACCAAATAATGGTTGGTGTCCCCCAAAGACTGCTTGAGAAGGCTCTGGCAGGAGGGGATCATGGTTGAGTAGTGATACCTGAGATTAACTAGTGATGCCTGCCACGGGAAAGGGAGTGGGTCAGGCAGCAGGTTTATGGCTTAAGTGCCTTCCTACCCTCAACAGGACAAAGAACACTGGCCTTGCCCACAGAGCCCTGGGCTTCTAGTCATTCCGCCTCTCAGGGCCTCAGTCTCTCTATCTGCAAAATGAAAGGACTAAACTAGATGACCTCTGAGGCCCCACCTCCCCTTCCTTGTTCTGTCTCCTTTAATCTAATTAATCACATCATGGTGAGGGGTCAGGATGGGGTCACTGACCCCAGGGCAGGAGAGCAAGACACCATTCTGACCACCCTCTTGGAAAACTGTACTATCTCCTGATTAACCCTTAAACTCCTACCAGGTCTGATTCCAAAAGAAACTTCAGAAGCAAAGGAATGGCCTCAAGCTGCATTTGCTCTCTGCAACAGCGATTTAAAATATAAAAATAACACCCTGGTTCCAGCGAGACTTGGGGTCTGAACAGCAAAGCCAAAGAAATGAAGGCTCTTGCTGGGCCCCATGCACACTCCCTCCCAAATTACCTGGGGACGGGGTGCTCCCCAGCCGAGCCACAGACAGGAGAAAAAGAGGGGAGCAAATCCACAACAGGAAAAGAGGGGAGCAAATCCACAACACTCTCCCCGCCCCACCCTCATACACACACACACACACACACACACACACACACACACACACACACACACACGATCAACTGAAAGAGCAGCTGAGCACAGGGGAAATCGTGGTCCAGGTTGGTCTCTCTTCACCAAAGAGGCCCAGATCTCTTTTCAATAAAATGGCCTTTAATCACTTTAAAGATTTTATTTAAAATTCCCCATGGACCAATTATAGGCAAGGCCTCCTGGCCATGATCTACCTAGCAATCATGCCTCAGCCTGCGGATGCTCCCTGGGTTCTCTCTCTCTCTTCCAGTCTCTCCCAGGGTGTCTGCCTCTGTGTCCCCGATCCCATGTGTGTGTGTGCCCACCGTTGTCTGTGCCTCTGCAGCTTGGTCTCTCCCTCTATCTGTCTCCACTCGGCATCTCAGCTCTCTCAAGGTCCATCTGCCCCCAGATGCTTCCCTCCTCCTTTTCTCCGTCTGCCTAGCTCTCTCTCTCCTTGTGCCATTTCCCCTTCCACCTCCCACTCCTCTCTGTGATCCTTTCTCTAAAGCAGAGTCCCTCTGTCAGCTGTGCTCTCTTTTCATTCTTTCCTGCCTCCGGCAAAGTCTTTTCCAACTGGGAATGACTGCCACAGCTAGTCCAAAATTCCTTGGAAACACACCTAAGCCACTTTTGCATAAGGCAACTTATTTACAAAACATTATTACAATAATTAACACAAACAATTTGAGATAGCAACCACTGCCTCTGGTCCCTGGAAACCAGCACACAGAAATTAGTCAGCGTTCCCTTCTCGTCCACCACCCTAGAGAATACACACACACACACACACACACACACACACACACGTGCGTATCCCAGCTTTCTAAGGCTCGCTAAAAAAATGATTAACCCTTAAAATGCTACCAAGTTTGTGATTTCCTTTATCGCGTCTTAAACGTGGACGATACAGCAAGGTACACCCATCTTAAATTGTATATGTAAATTATGTTTTGTAAAAATATATGCCTCGCCAGGAATATTACTTATATGCACTTTAGAACACGACTGGCGCAAAACTAGTATATTCATTCAGTTAAACAAGCAGATATGAAGCACCCATTGTGTTCTGGGGGCTGACATATAAATAGCAGACCATCTTTCTCCTAAAGGTACAGAAACAGACATCTAAACGGAACATGACTCTATGATATGATAAAGGCGATAATAGAAGGGACCCCTGAGGGAGGTCAGAAAGGCCTCCATGGGATTTCCAAGCTTAGCCATTTCAGGCCTTTCAATAGGCGGTGACCTTGGCATTTGGATCAGTGCTTTGTATTTTTCAAAACACTATTTGAAAGCACTTGCCCCAGATCCACTGGTTTTGATCCTCACAAGCACAGTGCCAGGCACACCGCGGGCACTCGATGTGTGCTTGTCAGTGAGGAATGAAGGAATGGATGGTGTGAAGATCTCTGGCCAAGCAGGCGTCTCGCCTTATTATCTTTGCAGCCTCAGCACCAAGCCCACGCCCGGCTCCCAGCAGACGCTCCGCACGTGGGTACTGAATGAACAGCTGGGTGAGGCAGGAAGTAGAGGCACCCTATCCTCATTTGACAGATGATGAAACTAACACAGAAGACATAATCCCATGGCCAGTCATCCAGGAGATAACTAGGAGAACTGCTGAAAATAGAAGAGTAGTCGTAACTATGAGACTCCAACCACCCAATACATGCCTTATCCTCTTAAACACTGATTTGTTTTTCTTATTCCAAAGAATAAGTATTTCTGGACCCACTCTCAAAGTTTGTCTGTGTCATGTCATCAAACAGATGCAGAAAATATCTAAAGAACAGGACTTTTCCAATCAGTCTGCTCAACTGCCTTAGACTGTTTCCAAAATCAAGTGTTCCCATTCATTCATTCATTCATTCATTCAAAAAGCAGGTACTGATGCTCAAACACCTACTCCCTGCCATGCCCTGTGCCAAGAACTGGGCATAGGGACAGAACATAAGGGACATGCCTTGGCCTGAGTAGTCATTTAGAGACCGTCTCAACCAGAGAGGCTTCTTCCTTATTTCATGAGCTATTTCTTCTTAGAAATCGTCTTCAACATGTGCTTCGGTTAGATTTCCACCCAGAACTTCCCTTATAAGCATCATTTGGAATTAGTTTGACTGGGCTAATGGTTCTCAGCCCTGGCTACACATTAGAATCCCCCCCCCAAAAGATTCAAAAACAAACATAATCTCAGTCTCCATCCCAGACTAAATAAATCAGAATCTCTAAGGTGGGGCAGGATACAGCCATCAGAAATGCTAAAAGTACCCAAGCAATTCTAACGAGAAGACTCATTAGAAACCGCTGAACCAAGCATTTCCAAGCATCCTCTCAACAATTCAGCACAGAAAGGTCACTGAATTGAGCCAAAAGGCCTGAAGTGCCAGCCTTGGGTCTGCAACCAGTCTGCCGTGTGACTTTGGGCAAGTCGCTTCCCCCTTCCCTGGACTTGGTTGGTTGTCTCCTGTTTGCAATCAACGAGCTAAGTGAACCAGGGGATCTGCCAGGGCCTTTCCAGCTGTAACCGTCTGTGTCTACAAAATCCCTGAGCCACTAGAACCTAGCCCATTCCAGGAGACAAACACCTACAGAAGCTGGGAAATCAGTGGGGAAATCAGCCACCGCCACAAGCTCCCCGCTATGCATTCAGAACAATTTGCTTCGGCGAGAGGAAGTATTTGTTCATCTTGGTGGACTCTCTCCCCTCACCCCGTGAACACAGTGCACAGCGCTACCCGCCTGGCCAGGACCCTGGCTGTGTGCCTGACAAGAACTCCTCATGCTGCACCCCGATTGCATTAGGCCCTAGAATCTTCTTTCCTGACTGCCCCCAGGCAGCACCAAATCCAGCTCGGCCCAGCCTCCCAGAGGCCACTCGCATTCCTTGAAACCCCACACATCAGGGTTCTTCCCTCCTACGTTCCCTGAGAAAGCATGTCCTCATGACGTTCATGGACCATTTTCAGGCATCACTAGCCCAGGAGAGGCTCCTGCACCTGCTGCTACTCACAGCAGAATCACATTCTCCCAGAATCCAAAGGGACCGGGGATGGCAGGAGTCAGACGTCTATTTCCAGGGTTTTGATCTCACTAGGACGTTCCTGCCAAATACCCATCCAGGTTCTGTCTCCTCAGTCAGGAGACACACTGCCCGTGCTGGCCAGCTCTGGTATCCAGGGAGTCCTCAGTCATTCCTGTATCTCCTGGCCTGGCCGCCCTCAGAGCTCACTGCAGGTGTGCCCAGCAAAGCCGGAAGTTCTCCCCAGGCTCTGACCTCTTCCATCGCCCCGTCTCCCGGGACGATGGAGCCCGGCTCACCTCGGAAGGGATCCTCATGAAATCAGATATCTAGATGAGGCATGCAGGTTGTCCTCCTTGGCAGGTGGGCCCACAGTCCCCAGACTGGGAGGAGAGAGGAATAAGCATTGTTTTGAGAGCACGTCTAGGGATGCTCATTTCCATGGCTCTATTGAAGACATTTTCACCCTTCCTGCTGGGGCCCAGACAGGCAACAGGTGGGGTAGCACCCCACCTCCCAGACAGCTCCAACCAGGCACGTGCTGAGCCCTTTTACTGCGGTCTTTAACCAGGTCCAGAGGCCTGGAGTCACGTCTCATTTATTTTTCCCACGCTAACTGTACAACCTTGGACCAGTAACTTTACATCTCTAGGCATCAGTCTCGCTTTCTCTAAAGTGATTTTAATAAAATCTACTCCATGGGGTTATTGTGGGGACTCACTGAGAACCACAGGTAAAAACTCTTACTGATTTCATTTAACTTAACTTGATTCACTCCCCATGTTTTCCCGTTGATTCTCTATTGACTCAACACGGAAATTCACAATCCCGAGGGACCCCTTTCTGTTTATCATTATACTGCAGCATCTGGCATGCGATGGGGCACATGGCAGGCCCTCAGTGCATGTTCGTAGAGTGAATCAGAATTGAATCAATCAGGGTTAGGGTAAGAATCCATGGCAACCCAGCTTCCCAGTGGTAGAGATGTGACCAGCTAAGACATCGAGGGCCTAAGGCAGAAAATGAATGAACACGGCAAAAACCCAAGACAAAACCAAACCGCAATCTGTCAAAATATTGGAGGTTGTTTTCAAGTCCAGAGTTTAAATCAACCAAGAATTTATTTAAATACATAAAAGTCGAACACTCCAACTAGGTTAAACAGCATGCTGAATTTCCTAAGCTTTAACATTATTCCAATAATGTCCTTAACCACTCTCCTGACTGGTCTCCTTCCTTCAGAGACTTGCCCCTCAGTTCTACACAGGACCTTATGGCCAGCGAAACCCCTTCTCATTTAAATATGTTTTCCCCACCAGACTGAAACCTCCGTGTGGGTAAGAATTCGTGTCTCTTTTGCTTGTATCTCCAGTGGCTGTCATGACGCCAGGCACAGATAAAGTGTTCACAGAGTATTTGTTGAACTAATGGTCCAGTTGATGCTGAGAATAATCTGCCAGCACTTGAACAGAGAGAACCCACAAGCAGGGATAGCAATACCATGACCCCAAATTCTGGGTTAAACAAAATGGTACTGTCTTCTCTCCATGGTGGATGAAGAATCCCCGTTTGGTGTTACTAGAATTATTGGCTCCTTCAATGCCCAAAGTGCATGGGGTCAAAGAGTCTCATGCTGTTGGAGGAGAATGAGAGCGGCCACCCCGAACTCTCCAGGTGTTTATCTCATCCTTTCACATGAGCGTCCAGATCAGATGTTATAAAAGTCAAGGATGCCGTTCACCTGGATCCTTAGCCCCTACCGGTTCCCTATTCAATGAAGAGCTCCCACTAGCCATCTGTTTGTGGAAAACAACCCCCCACTGATGTGTGAGCTAGTTCTGACTCAACAGAGAAGGGCTGGGTACAGCCTAATGCTCCCTCATTTCCTTCTGGGTCAGCTTTCTTTTCAAGTCAACAAAGGTGGGTTCATCTCTGCTCCCCAACACAGCATTCTAATTTTCCAACAATCACCTGCGGAACTCAATCAATGAGTGTGACAAGGCTGGACACTTCTTTCTGGAAGTTGAGGGAAGCTGATGAGAGTATGTTGAATTGATTTTTTTTTTTTTAGTATATACTTAACAAAATAAACTATTATTTCCATGGTATTTTACAGTTGCTAAATCTTTCCATCACCTGTTCTATTTTCCTCCACAGTTACCACTGTTTAACAGTCTGTAATATTTTCCCATTTGTTATGTTTCTCATGGGCCTCCCCAACTAGAATGCTCATTCCATAAAGGCAAAGGTTTTTTTCTTTCTTTTGCTCACTGAAATATTCCAAGTGTCTATAACAGTGCCTGCACATAATAGATGCTGGATAAGTATTTGCTGAATGAACGAATCAGCTCATGTGGTCATCACAACCTTCCAAGGCAGATAGCTTTATTTCTGTCGCATCAAAGAGAAAATTGAGGAGAAGTTAAATTAATGTTGGATTATGCAGGTATCCTTCCAACTAAGATGTGGCTCACTCTAAATCAGCTCAGATTTTTTTAAGTTAAATCAAAATAATTTGAAGGAAACTTCTAGGGGCCACCAGGATGGTCATGAAGAACTGTACATAGACAATGTCAAATGATGTCCAGTATCAACAGTGAATGCTGGAAGAGATGAGTGAAAAACGAGTTACTGGGCATGGAAACAAGGGGAGGCTTCAAAAGGAGGTGATCTAGAAAACAGCTGGCCCCTGGAGACTGGGCAGAAGTCAATACTACATGGAACCAATACGAACCTCTGTAAGATTTTCTAAGTCTGAAAAAATTTCTGGCCCCAAAGTCCAACCCCCTGGACCTACAGCCTCACATGGATGGGATGCAAAAATATTTACTAATCACCCACTAAGTGCCAGGGGTACTGTCCCAGTACAGGGTGTACAAGGATAAACCAGCATGGGGCCACGTGGGAACACAGGCCCACACACCAATAATTAAGAAAGGATGTGATATTTGTCATTCTCTGACTTACTTCACTTAGTATGATAATCTCTAGGTCCATCCATGTTGCCACAAATGGCATTATTTCATTCTTTTTATGGTTGAGTAATATTCCATTTGGAATTTCTATTCTAAATATCGTATGATATCACTTATATGTGTAATCTAAAAAAATGATACAAATGAACTTATTTACAAAACAGAAATAGGCTCACAGACATAGAACACAAACTTACGGTCACCAAAGGGGAAAGGGGGGGAGGGATAAATTAGGAGTTTGGGATTAAAACATACACACTACTATAGATGAAATAGATAACCAACAAGGACCTACTGTATAGCACAGGGAACGATACTCAATGTCTTATAATAACCTATAATGGAAGAGAAGATAAAAGAATACATACCTCTATATATATATGTATAACTGAATCACTTTGCTGTACCCCTGAAACTAACACATTGCAAATCAACCATATTTCAATAAAAGTTTTTCAAAAGTTAAAAATAAAATCTTTTTAAAAGAAAAAAA
This sequence comes from Eubalaena glacialis, assembly GCF_028564815.1. Taxonomy (NCBI): domain Eukaryota; kingdom Metazoa; phylum Chordata; class Mammalia; order Artiodactyla; family Balaenidae; genus Eubalaena; species Eubalaena glacialis. Next base: position 80,304,792 of record NC_083732.1, read on the forward strand.
AAAAAAGGATGTGAGAAGCTCAGGCAGCAATGTTAAGGGCATCCTGGACCACAGATCCAGTGCTTCCCCTGGTAAATATTATTGTTTGATTCTATTTAGTATTTGGTTCTTTAATTTGTTAGTGTGTTAATATTTTCAGCACATAATAGATACTCAAATATTCTGTGGGATAAAATAGTGAATGAACAAATGAGTGCATGAACAGGTATGGGGTTCTTCAGTTGAGGGAACAAGAAAAGCTCAGAGCTCCCATGTCAGTTGACTTTGATCCTCACAAGAAAGGCAGAGGCAGGGATGAATCTCCTTATAGATGAGGAACTAAAGCTCAGAGAACATAAGTAACCAAGAGCAAGTACAGGAACCAGGATGTTACCCCAAGTCTACGTGATCTTAGTCACTGCAGGCTACCTCCCGTGCATTTCATCTTCAAGCATCTTGGGGGGGCATGCCTTTCTTATCCCTGCTTTATTGATAAAGAAACTGAGAGCAATCTGCCCCAAAAGGGACCCAAACCCAGACTGAGTAACAAACAGAAGCCCAAGGAAATAGAGGAAAAGAAGCATAGACCATTTTTTCAAGAACCTCAACGCAGAAAGAAGGCTCCCTGAACTTGGTCCACCCCCCAAGCTTTTTCTCATCACTCTGCATTACAATCAAGTCTGTATCATCTCTACCAGCCTCCACACCCTGCCCCAGCTCTGCAACAGTTGGCCACTGAAAGAGGGTCAAAATTTATTAAATGGCTTTTTATAAAACAATTCATAATTATTATGTATTTATGCCACAAAACGTTTTTGCCTTCATTCCAGCAAATGCATTACATTCTGTAATTAAGATTTTCATATAATATGCAGTCTATTGACAAAATGCCAAGTAAGAGAAACTTTCTTGAGTCTTTGTAGTTCTTAGATAGCTTTTAATTAATCTGGAGAAGCTTCACCTTGCTGAGGCAGTAACAAGTGGAATCATCAACAAAATTCTTAGGGTATTATTTGGATGTGGAAATGAATCCTGATTTTCACATTACCACATTCAAACACTGTAAGGGGGGACACATGATAAATTGTAACTGCAGGTGATATTATGAAATATTTTAACTTGATTGTATAAATCACCAACAGTCATTTTCAGCCTTTCTTAAACAGCATCTAGATCTATGCAGAATATCTAAAGTTCTTCTTTCAAATCTTAAATCTGGTATATTATGACGAAAACTTAAAACAGTAGTATATTGTTCAACTTTGCTCAAATCTCTCTTCAGACAATACTGTACCGTAATTTATAATGAACTGAGGTCTGGCTTATATGGCCTATATAGAAATCAGTTTGAGCATTATTTATATATGAACCTTCTTTGAGCCAGGAAAGTATTTTTGTTTCCTTGTTTCAGTTTCCTTATATTTTATTTTATTGGAATGTCATTTTTGTCACATATTTCACCCACAGTTTTGATTTTCTCTAAGCTTAAAAAGTTTTTCATCCTTTTAAAAGTAAAATAGCCAAACTCAGATTTTTTTAAATTAAGCTTTTGTTAAGGTTAATGGAAACTGAAAGTTCATACTAAATAACTGTTTAGCAGAAATTTAAAATTAATTTCATTTTCTGCTGAATATGGCTTTGTAAATTTTCATTATTGTCAAGTTTCTACGTAAGACCTGACAAAGACAGAAAATGCCTTCAGAGTCAAAAGGAAAGATTCCCAGCCTCCCCTCCTGCTAATGGTTACCACGGGTAGATTTGGTGCCATAAAGTACTGCAGCAGAATGTTCTCTGAAGATCCACGATGCATGGATATTACTATACCCATTTCAAAGATGGAGAACTGAGGCTCAGGGAGGTACAGTGACCGGCCAAAATCTCCCTGCAGTTCTTACTGAGAAGATGCCTCCATGAAGGCCAAGGATGCCCATGTCCTAATACTAAGAACGTGTGAACATTTATGGAGCCTGTAAACAACAGGGCCCAGCCTTACCAAGCCCTAAATCAAGGCTGACTATGTATTTATCAGAAGCCGTGAATGACATTCGGCTCGGAGTGATAGAGCAGAGAAGAGATCGGAACTCTGCTTCTCACGTGTCAAAGGTTTCTGGCCTACCAGATCCCCCATCGGCTCTTCCCTCAACATCCGTACCACTGCCACCACGGGGCAGGTCTGATTAGCCTCATTTTCCAAATGGGACAGATGCAGCTCTTAGAGGGGAAATGACTTGCCAAAAGTCTTAACTACCACGTGTCACAGCCAAGACTGGCAGCAAGGTCTTTGCTTTGAACCCTTTTCCCACTTCTGACACCTAAAGACCTCAAAAGGTGAAACAGATTTTTTTCTGCATATCTCAATTCCAATGTCTGTGATGCCCAGTGAGTTCTCCAAGGAGCTTTATGCCCCAGCTTTATGCCCTCTTCTCTGGGACACTTACGGTGGTAATTTTACATCTATTTTTGTGATTCCCTGAATAACATCTGTCTTCCCTACTAGCTATAAACTCCATGGAGTCAGAGACCATTTGTTAGGTTTGGATGCCCCGTCAGCTCCCCTGGTGCTAGCACAGAGCCTGGCATGCAGTAGGTGGTAAATATATTTGTAGAATGAATCAATGGCTACACAGCCAGGCTCTAACCTCCAACACTAAACTTCTCAAATGCTGGCTTCAACCAAGATGGGCCAGATCCTCTCTCCATTCATTCCCACAAGCTACCTGGAAAGCTTGCTCCATCTCTCAGCCTGGGGAGCCGCACGTGCTCCTATCTGGGCCTGCTAGTCTTCAACTGACCCTAGGAAGGCAAAGCATTCTCCTTCCCCAAATAAATATCCAGGGCAGAAGACCCCTCCTCCAGTGCTGAAAGCACTTCACTCCTTTCAACATCATTTTCCTGTTTTGAATGTTAATCATAACCAGGCAACCTGAAGCTTTAGCAGTGTGTGTTTTTCTCTTCCCCAGATTTAGAGGAAAAATATATTGGAGGTATTTTTAACTGAGAACGCCCAGTCCTCACCCTCACCCCCAACACCCTCTCCCTCATCTGCTCAGACATCACATCGCTGCCCCAGAGACAGGCCTTTGGAGGAGGGAGAGGCTCAAGCCGTAAATCCTCATCTGTGGCTGGTAACCCACATGGAGAGGAATCACAAATGCTCTATGTAGCCCTATTTCCAAGGAAATTAGAATTACAAATCTGAGCTATCGCTGAGACCCGCTTGAGCATAACCTTTGGAAAGAAAGGTGGCAGGGGCGGGGGAGAACCGGCATTTGACTAGCCCGTTTCATTGTCAGGCTAGCTTTTGTAGAAATCCACCCCACAATGGCAATCGCGTCCCACTCCCCAGCACCACCAATTAGAGCAGGTGGCCCTGGAGTATTCACTCTGCTTTGTTCACTGCTAAAGGCACCACCAAACCAGGTAAGCAATCACTTCCAGGAAAAGTACAGAAAATTACTTCTTTAATTGGGTAGATTCCAGAGCTAAGAATAATTTAACTGAAAAACAGCATTAATAAGAATCAAAGCGATCTGAAAAGGGGCTGGGACAGAGATACCCACGTGTCAGAGATGACCGAGAGCCCGGGTTCTCGGAAGGCATGTAGAAAAAGGGCTTGGTCTAAAACCAATCGCCATCACCCCCCACTCCCTCCACTTCCCCACCAAGCACCCTAAACCCCCTGCCCCAGACACAGACACACACGCCCTAATTGGATGCTCCTCTCAAACCACAGACAACCACGAGGAAGATCATTATCCTATTTTGTTTTGCTTTCTCTATTTTGCAGCAAGTCGTGCCATATAAGGGAAGATGTATGGATTTACCTGGGATGGTCCAAGGAGTCCTGGATTCAGGTCCTGCTCCTGTCCTTGTTAGGACCCTAGTGAGGTCGCCCAGCCCCTTGAGACTCTTCTTCCCACCTATGTGTTCTCCTTATTTACTTAACAACTACTTTCATAGTTAAGTGCCAGGCAATATTCTCAGTTGAATATTTATAAATACCAAGCCTGTGAGATAAGCCCCGTGTGTGATCCCTTTCTTCAGATGAGAAACCTGAAAAGCACAGAGAGGTTTAGTAACTTGTTCAAAGTGACACGGCTGGTAAGTTTCAGAGCTGGAATTTGAACCCAGACAGTCTGGCTCCAGAGCCCACTCTCACATTATAACATGGAGATGATACAGTGTTTCTCCCATTAGTTTAGCCCGGGCCCCTTCCAGAGCTTTCTCGTCTGTCCCCTGTGTCCTCCGTGCCACTCTCACCTGGCCACCACAACTCATTCCTACATTAAACTCTGTTTCCACACTCTGTACACGAACTCTGGGAGTTCTGAGCACGTGTCTTCATGCTACAACCAGGGTCACGTGTCCTGTCCCTAGTGGAGAGCCTCCATGCTGAATATAATAGCATCATTAATATTATCGAAAACAGTTAGGCACAGATTCATAATAAAAAGACAGCACCGTGTACAGGATAAGAGCAGGGACTCTGCAGGCCAACAGCCTGAGTTTGAACTTGGGCAAGTCATGTTACTTTTCTGTGCCTCAGTTCTCTTAGTTGTAAAAATAAAAAAATAAGAAAATAAAACTTGCTTCATAGGGTCGTGCAAATTGAGAGTTAAAAGAAACAAGGCTCTAAAGAATGCCAAGGCCTCCATGGTGAGTGTTAGATAAATTCAAGGTATTGTTAGCGCAATTACTGTTGGAGAAACACAGCTGATAGGGCTTTAGGATGGCAGACAGTGAAGGGCATGGGATCTGGTGACATCAGACTCGGATCCAATCAGACGTGGCACCTTGGTCACATCACTCCACATCTCCACGCCTGTTTCTTTTATGTAAATGGAGAAAATAACAATTCCTTCCCTTTTTCATCTGGTTGTAAGGATTCAATGAAACACTGCGAGTGACAGTAGTTTGGAGATGACAAAGTAACCTAAAAAAACAGTGAGCTTTACTCTCAGAACAAATTAATTGGTGAGAAGGGGCCTTGGGCTTCTGAGTAATAACCTGGGCTAAAACCTTCAGAATGTTTCAAATAACATGCTCAGCGCTCAATCATCCTCTCGTAGTTCTCACAACTCCACGCCCATTTTACAGACTGGGAAACCAAGGCTTGGAAAGGTGAAAGGATGGGCTGGTGTCATGGGAAGTGGTGGAGCGGAGACTTAGACCCCAGTCCCAAAGGCTCTTAACCGGGGCATTACACCGTCACATTCGTGTCACTGTCACTTCATGGAGAAGTGAAGAGTTGGCTTTTCAGAAAGGAAGAGAAGAGTCAGGCCACATTTGGGAGGATGACAGGTGGCACGGAACAAAGGCACAGAGGAGGAAAGACCATGAGAAATGGCAGGGGCGGCTCTCTGGCCTGGAAGCATCTTCCTCTCTGCATCCCATTGCCCATCACATACAGCTACCTGCCCTGTCTCCCCCGTGACTCTGCGTCCATTGTGGGCAGAGACATATTACCTTCCAGGTCTATGTCCCACACACCTAGCACAGTGCCCACCATAAATATTTTTGAGTGAAAATGACTGAATGAGTTAACTGGAGCATGGTGACCATGTTAAAAAGAAATAAGAAAAAGGCTCCACTAAGCAGTAAGGCCATGAAGACATCTTCCCCAGACTTCCAAGTCAAATGAGTTAATGACTATGTGCCAGGCATTTCACATACAGAATCCTATTTAAACCTTACAATGACCCCATTTTACAGATGAGAAAATAGAGACTCATAGGGATGACCTCAGTGGCCCAAAGTCATACAGTTAGTAAAAGCTTGATTTAATCCCAGGGCTCTGTTCTGGAAACCAGAACTTGGCTATTTTTCTCCATTCCCTCTCTGTTTGCCTGTAAAACATACCATGATTTTCCAGGCAAGAAGTCTGTCTTCCATGCACCTGTGGCCCAGGTACTCTGCACGATGACAGGCACAGAGCAGTGCACTCCATGGGCATTTACAGAGTTGAACTACACTTACTCACCCATCTGTCCAAATGCTGAGCTCTTTACAGGACGAGGGCCTGGAAGGGACAAGCAGGTTACTACTTTACTCTCAAAGCAAGAAGAGCACCAGATGACCTTCTGGTGCACGTTTATTCCTAAAGGCTTTGGAGCAGCTTCCACAATCCCCATCTCAGCATTGATCCACCAATCTTCAGCTCCTGTCAAGGCAACACTTTAATGGTGGCCAATGAGATTAGTATCCAATTAATAACTAAATTAGGAAGTGCTCTACGAAACAGCTTGGCAACTACATCAGGGCACACATTACCTTGACCTAAGGGCACCCTGCCTGGAAATGGGCAAAGCAAAGGTACTGAAGAGATGGCGCTCAGGAGACCCAGGTGTCCTTTCCCACTAGTAAGCTGTGTGTCCTTAGGCACACCCTCTCCCCGGCCTGGGCTCAGGTTCTTCATCCCAAAGGCTTCTTCCAGCTCCAAAATTCTATAGCTGTGGGACACCATTAAGGCCACGTGTCCACATGTCAGCAGAAACTCCCACGGAACGTGAACTTACTGGCACTTAACCCACCCATGGCTAACTCCAGGTAATTTCCAGAGGATTTACTGCAACTCTGAAAGCTGTTTTGTGAGGAAGCCATGTATATTCAATACTGACAGTGCAAGAGGCAAGTTCTCTATCTCCAAGCCCATAAATCATCCAGGGTGTCAGGAGGACGAAAACCTCCAACGGCTTGTTACAAGTAGGCTGCCTCCCAGACAGAATTTAGGATTTATAAAAAGCTATAAAAAACACATAGGAGATGAATTTAAAGCCAGAACGTGTGAGTGGTACGTGTGGGACAAAGTGTGTATGTACGTGGCCTCAAGGAATCAAAGTAGAAAAGTCAGAGAGGAATATCCATGTATCTAATCAAAAGGAATGTGACTTTTTGTCCAATCCCATGCAACACACATTTCTTGAGCCCTTCCTAGGATCAGACCCACTGCTGGAGGAAAATGAGATGATTGAGTCAGATGAGACCTGGCCCTGAACGAGCTTCTGCACGTGGCTGTCACTTTCTCCTGTGTGACAGAGTGCATCTTGGAGTCCGAGGATGCTCAGTGAGCTCCTCTACAAAAATGAGAACAAAACACTACGTCACGGAGTGGTCTGAAGGCACCATAAGGTAACGAATGCAAGAAAACGATTTTTAAAAATTAGTGATAATGTGACTATAAGTAACTCTAATACAGGGCAGAATAAGCAGGAAAGGATCATAATAAAGATACATTTTAAAAAGATGCTAAAGGTTTCTGGGAGAGGGATATGGAGAAGACATTCTCAGAAAACCGGAAAAGAAGAGAGGAGAGAGAAGGTGGGGTGGGGGGAAGGACCACCTGTGACGGGAGGACAGGAGAGAATGCAAGAGACGAGGAGGAAAGAGAGGTCACAGATAAAGGAAGAGAGGGCGCAGACAGTGGGAGAAAAGAGAAGAATAAAAGAGAACATAAACCATAAGGGATCTGAGATAGAACAGGAAATCAATAAAAATGCCTAAAGTTGATTCATCAAAAGACAGCAGCACCAAGCCCGTAACTGAGAGACATGGAGAGAACCACCAGGGGGTCTGGGAACAAGCAGAAAGAGAAGGCTTTGCCTCCAGAAGTGGTATAGGGAAGGTACAGGGCGGTGTAGGGCTGTGGCTTTCCATTTTAAACCTGCGAGTACCATTCGGGGTTTGAGTTACATGCATGTATTCCTCTGATCAAAATAAAAATAACTGAAAACATTTTTAAGGACTGGGAAAGGAGGTACGCGCCGGACACTGCCCTCAGCAACTTCAAAGTACTATCTCATTCGTCATCCCAGGAACCCTGCAGGGCAATCAAATCCTCCTTTTATTTTCCATTTAACTGCACCTACTTCATGCGGTGGTTGTGAGGATTAAAAGAGATAACATAGGTAAAGCATCTGGAAAAGTGCCTGGTGGGCTGTAAATGACATCCGGTGAAATCTATCCTCAAAGATTTTGACAAGCTCTCTTCCCTTTTCTTGGGATCACCTCTATCCCCTGTTCTGCAGCAGCTGTCATGCTCTCTCGTGACCCATACCCCCAGGACACAGGTTGCGGAGGGGGATCCAGCAGTGGGCACCCACGTTCCTAACTTGAAAACTAAAGAAGAAAGGGCAGTCTCTCTCCAGGGACAGAGAGACATAAAGTTCAGATGCTGTAGGTGACCATGGTTCCTACCACGCAGAAGGAGTCTGCAGAGAGAGAAGTGCGGATGACAGCTCATGTCTGGGCAGTCCTCCAGCCCCTGGCTCCAGGTGTTCTTGGCCCCAGGTAAAGCCCCCCTCCTCGCTTGGTCCTGCTCTTGATCTCCTTTGGGATCCACGAGCCAGCAAGCTCCCTGGGACTCCTCAGCTGGTTCAAACGGGGCTGCCTTCATGGCCTCCAAAAATGTGAAGACGATCCAAAAGACAACAACATGTAGGTCTCTCCAGGGGCCTCTAAGAACAGGTGGCTGAGCCCCAGGGCTCCTGATGTGGAAGGAGAAAGATGCAAAAAAAAAAAAAAAGAGGAAGACCGTGCACTCAGGGGATTCTACATCTGGGATGCTGCTATTTTATAGCTAAGGAGAAACTCAGCAAAGCAATCTCTGGTCACAGCTAGCAAACTATACTTTGCATTTCCATCTTTCCAACCCACAATCTGTGCCATTTGGATTTCATGGTCTAAAAATATCTCCCAAACTTCCAAGTATGTTGGCATGAGCTGGTGGACTCAAATTTTTAATCCATTTGCAAATGTTTTTACACAGCTCTTTTCTTCCCCCCTCAAATTCTATTTCTTGCTGAATCACTTCCATCATTCAATTTGACATTTATTATGAGCAGGGAGGAAATCATCTTGAACACAAATGTAAACCTTGGCCCTGAAGGATGCTGAAGCCTTCAGAGAGCAGGTGAGAGAAAGAAGGGCCCTGCTGGTCAAACAGTGACGTGTGCTGTCACTGGTACTGTGGGGAGGGTGCAGGCTTGAGAGTTGGCATCTGGCTGTGTGTGACACTGAGCAAGATACTGGACTTCTCTGAGAGTGTTTTTTTAACTACAGAGTGGGGACAATGCAATTCAGTATAGCAGAGATGCTGCAGAGATTCAGTGGGTTAGAATGCCATGTGCACCTCCAAGGCCAAGGCTTAATAAATGACCTCACTCTGAATTGTAGCCGCCATCTTGGAACAGCTAAGGACCACATGTATCCCTAAACCCCAACCATTCTCCACCCAGCAGCAAAGTCATCCTTACAAACACAAATCTGACCATGCTACACCCTGCTGGGAAACCCAGTGGCCTTGGGGACAGACTTAATGTTTACTGTAGTCTACACAGCCACGTCCAATTCCCTACCTCCACCACACCTGCCTTTCCAAACACCTGTCTCTCAGCCTGCAAGCAGGTATCCCACTCCACCTCACATGGCTTAGCCTTTGATTTCAGGCCCTGAGAAACGGCCACTTCCTTCCCCTCTCTCACTTCTCCAGACCCCTACTCGTGTTAGAAAAATGACTGCAGATGCTCCAGATCTCACACCCTCACACCACACCACCCACAGGAGAAGACACCTCTTCTGGGATTCTCTCCCAAATCCTCAGATCCACCCTCTCCTCCCACTGGCTCTGATCGGGTGGCATGCACTTTCCTGTACCCACCACGGGGGCCAGAGGAGACGGGCAGACTGGATGATTCCAAACAGGGCCCACCTCTGGAGTCAGGCATGGAGTTACTCTTAACCAAACAACATGGTTAAGAATAGGGTGGGATAAAGTCCCCAAAGGGAAATCAGAGAATGGTGGGAGAAACGGGGGCTACACATAAGAGGCAAATGATCGACACCAATTCCCACTGGCTTAAGAGAGGGGCAGGGCCAGAATCATGGAAGGTCAGAGCCAGTGAAGGCCTTACAGTTTTACAAAAAGGAAAAGTAAGGTCCAATATGGGCCCAAGACTCGCCCATGTTCACACCAGGGCCACCGCCAAGTGTCCAGAACCCCACCCCAATGCTCTGCCCAATGAATTATGACAGTGCTCCCCTGCCCCCCAGAAAAACATCTTCATTATTCAATCCATGTCACGCTCAGCAGTGCCAGCCACAGACTTCATAACAGAAGATGCAAGGAGTGGTTTATGAATAGGAAATCTGAGCACCACCGGGCTCAGAGTGGCTGACTTCACACCATCTCCCTGAGGCAAAGAACCACAAGGCAGGTGCAGAGTAGGTGATAGGCTGGAAGCTGAAGAGCAAGAAGGAACTTGCTTGGTCTTTCTCCACCAAGAACCGTCTCACACCCCAACTTTCCCTCCACTCCTAAGCACCGTCCTCTTGTCTCTGCCCCTCTCTGGGGAACTAGAACAGGGAAAGGGATGAAAGAAGAAAAGCAGCATTGCAAGGGGGTGTAAAGGACGGAGATTCTTTCCGAGAGGGATGGAATTCAACCCTTCCACAAGGCTGGACCACAACAGGTCAATTCTTATTGACTTGTTTATTGCCATGTCCAAGCACAGACAACTACTGACTTAAAACCTGGATTAGGATACACACACCACAGACTCTGGCTGAATTCTGCTAATTGGCCGGGACGGTTGTAAGGAAATGGCATTTGAGCTGACCTGGCCCAACTAGAGCACAGAACCTTCACCGCAGGCCAAGTTCCTGGCGTACTTGTGGAGTCCCCACGGAAGTCAGCTGCGCTCAGCTTTCCAACAGCCGCTTTCCATGCCTGCATTCAGAGCTGGGTTTTGTTTGGAACTCAGCTTGGATGCTGCAAGGCCAAGGGGATTAGTCAACAGTGTTTGTTAAACACGGACCTCGTGGCCAGCATCATGCCTGGCACTGCCAATGAAAAGAAAACATATCATGCCTGGCTCTTGCCTATAACGGAGCCCTGATCTGGTTGGGATACTCAGGGCAAACCCTGCCAAGGCAGAGCTTAATGCAGGATGAATGGGGGCGCCAGATCCTTTGCAGCTCAAGGAGAAAAGCCCAGGGAAAAACTGGGAAGGGAAACATGGCTTGTACTCAGGCCCATGCAGGTTCCCATCCAGCTCCATGGCCTACCAGCTGTGTGTCCCTGGACAAGTCACCTAACTTCTCTGAGCCTCCACTTCCTAATGTCCACATCAGGTCACAGTGAAAATAAAATCATGAGATAGGGCCAGAATAATATATAAATAACAGGAACTTCCATTTAACAATGCTTACTATGTGTCAGTGCTGTCCCAAGTGCTTTACAGAAGTTAACTCATTTTATTCTCTCAACACCATAAGGAAGGAAACATGAGCATCCCCATTTTGCAGATGAAGAAATGGAGGCCCAGAGGGATAAAGGAACTGCCCAAAGTTATTCAGCTAGCAGTTGGTCATCTTAGTGCCCAGTACTCACACAGTCCTTCCTCCCCACTCCTTGCCAAGGAGCAATGGATGAAATTGGCTTGAGGTGTCAGAGATACTCAGAGAAGCTGGGTCATGGTGAAAAGCATTAATGTGGCTTTGTGCACCCATGTTCACAGCAGCACCATTCACAAGAAACAGAAGGTTGAAGCAACCCAAGTGTCCACTGATGGATGAATGAATAAACAGAATGTGGAACATACATATAATGGAATATTATTCGGCCTTTAAAAAGGAAGGAAATTTTGACATATGTTACAACATGGATGAACCTTGAGTACATTATACTAAGTGAAATAAGCCAGTTACAAAAGGACAAATAGTGTATTATTCCACTTATATGAGGTACTAGAGTAGTCAAATTCATAGAGACAGAAAGTAAAATGGTAACTGCCAGGGGCTGGGGGGAGGGAGGAATGGGGGGGTTAGTGTTTCACGGTGCTACAGACTGACTGTGTCCCCTCCCCAAATTCCTATGTTGAAATCCTAGCCCTCAGTGTGAGGTAGGGCCTTTGGGAGGTGATTAGGTCATGAGGGTGCAGCCCTCATTAATGGGATTAGTGCCCTTATGAAAGACACCCCATAGAGCTCCCTTGCCCCTTCCACCATGTGAGGACACAGCAAGAAGCCCTCTTTCATGAAACAGGAAGAAGGCCATCACCAGACACCAAGTCTGCCAATGCCTTGATCTTGGTCTTCCCAGCCTCCACTACCGTGAGAAATAAATGTCTGTTATTTAAACCATCCAGTTTATGGTATTTCTGGTACAGCAGCCCTAATGGATTCAGACAAATGGGTGCAGAGTTTCAGTTTTGTAAGATAAAAACCTCTGTGGATGGATGGTGGTGATGGTTGCACATTAAACCATTGAACTGTACTCTCATGGCTAAAATGGTAAATTTTATGTTTTATATTTTACTACAATTAAAAAAATAATATGGCAAAAAAGGGCTGTACTTTTCCCACTTAGGTGGCCCACTATGACTCCCTGTTCCCTTACTTGGATTCATTTGTTCAGTTGGCATTTTTTTATATTTGTATATTATTTATTTATTTATTTAGGCTGCACCAAGTCTTAGTTGAGGCACAGTGGATCTTCATTGTGGCATGCAGACGTCTTAGTTGCGGCGTGCATGCAGGATCTAGTTCCCTGACGAGGGATCGAACCCGGGCCCCCTGCACTGGGAGCACGGAGTCTTACCCACTGGACCACCAGGGAAGTCCCTCAGTTGGGCATTTTTGAGCACCTGTGTGTTTACAGCAAGAATCCAAGAGGCCCTGACAGATCGTCATCATAACAGCAGACACATACCACTCTCGTTTTGTGCCCGGTGCTTTTCGTGTTTTACCTTGATTGACTCACGTAATCCTCGCAACCACGCTCTGAGGTAGGTACTATTCATATCCCCATTTTATAGATGAGAAAACTGAGATCCAGAGAAGTCAAGTGTAATCTGCCTGAGGTCATACAGTGGGAGTTCAGACCCCCGCGCCCTGGCTAAGACTCCCTGCTCCAACACACCTTCCTCACCTGAAACACAAGCCACGCTTTCATCCACACACGACCTCCCAATCCAGCCGAAGTGCCCAGGCTCCTGGAACAGCAAGCTCGGTGCCTGGAGAGGGTCTGTGTCCTGGTGATATCCCAGGATCGAATGCACTACTCTGCTGCTTCTGATGTCAGCATTTCCCAGCACTATTTTTTTCCATATGGAAGCAACAGGTCCCCAGCTTAATTTGTTCCATGCAGTGACACTAATTAATGTTCCAAACTCTGGGACATGGGGACTGAGGAGTGTGTGTGTGTGTGTGTGTGTGTGTGTGTGTGTGTGTGTGTGTGTGTGTGCATATATGTGGTTTATGTAACTTTCATTTTCCCCAACTTCTGAAATGATGTACGTGGGTATTTTACCTGAGCCAAACTGTTTCAGCCTAAAAAGTAATTTAGGCTTTCCTGAAGTCATAAAAACACTGTATTAACCCCACAAGTGTAATGAATCCTCCAGCCTCCTACACCTGTGTTTTTGCTTTGACTCATCACTGACAGTGTAAAAACTGGGAATTTGAGACCAAAGTATCAGCCAGAGAGTCATGGCCTTTGGAGGCTAGTGGTGCTCAATCGAGGGTGCTGTCACCTTCACTGGAACATTTGGAAAAGCTGGGAGTGGTTGGGTTATTCCAACTCTGGGAGCTCTAATAGCACTTGTCCAGAAAATGCTGAAAATTCCACAAAATTGCGACTTTCCTGTCCAAAGAGAAACAACGTCATCCATAACGCTAACAGCTTCTCCATCAGGAAATCCTAAAATGTATCCAACTACCTAATTTTTCAGGGAAGAAGAAAAGGCACAGAGACATGGCAGTTTCTTATCCCAGGTTGCACAGCAATTTCACAGTTTAAAACAATCTGACCCCTCCTATTACATTTCCTACTTCATCCTCTCACCACCCAGCTATCTAACCCCCCACAAAAGAGCCTCCAGGTACAGCCACCAGGAGATAGTCACACCTTACTCAGCAGCAGCAGCATTTTTCATTTCCAAGGCTTTGCCTAAGTTGTTCCTTCTGTCTTCAGTCCTAACCCTGACCCTGACACCACTGCATCCTTTTATGCCTGGCTCAAAAGCGGCCTCCTCCAGGAAGCCTGCCAGAGTCCTATCTCAGAACCAACCCACAGCAGTCTGTCTGTATTTTGACTTCCAGCCTGTGTGCCCACCTGTCTTTGTATGAGAGTCGTTTGTTCCCATTACCATCAGTAGGATGGAGCCAACTATTTTACAGTCATTATGCCATCCTATGGTGACAGTGGTCTGGCAGGGCAGGTCCTATTATCCCATTTTTACTGATGAAGAATTTGAAGCTCAGGAAGGTGAAGCAATTTGCTGGAGGTCACACAGGTGGCAAAGAGGATTTCCTCCCATACCTCAGAGCCCACGCCGCAGCTACGAGGGCACCCTGGCTTCCTGTGTGGTCATGTGCATGTCTGCCTCTTGTCTGGACCATAAGGTCTTTGAAGGTGGGAACCACATCGATCCATCCATGCTTACCTTATGGCATTCCCTCCATAAAAGATGTCAAAGAGCCCAGCACAAGAGCCCCCCATCCCATCTCCTGGTCCAGGACCCCCTCATTCCCTTAGGCCCCCTCTGACCTGATACAACCTCCCTCCATGTACACGGTGAGTCAGGAGCAGGGCCACAGAGTGAGAAGTCTCCTAAGGTTTCCAGCCTCCCACCCCACTTCAACAACCAACTGCAGTAACCACAGTAGCCTTGATCAGACAAAATAAATAACTTCCATTCCTTTTTTCTGGCTCAGCAGGCTGTCTGGGATATGGCAATGGGCAAGCCTCATCAGGGTGTCCAGGGCCTCCGGAACCTCCTTTCACACCCTCAACCACTCAGGGTGGGAAAGGCAGTGAGCGGACAACTTAGAAGCCCTCTCCGCAGAAAACCAGGCCAGCAGCCAGTCAAGCAGGACCTGGAGGTAGACATGACGGGGAAAGAAGACGATGATGATAATGCCAGCCGTCAGTCCCAGCCTCTGATACGGGCTCCTGGTGACCACAACATGGCAGACGAGCTGTGTGTCTACCCAGAAGACATTCCTCCATCTTTCTCCTCCTAATGGAGTCTCATTTTGTCTGGTTGGCAATGTGCCAGACCCCAGGAAGTGGTTCAGGATGGGTCTAAGTCAATCACGGTAGTTACCTTGGCCTTCACTTCATTAGTCCAAGGTAGAAGAAGCAGCTGACCCGGTGCTCGTCAATGATACATAAGGGAAAATGTACTGTCCCCTCGAATTGTGCCCCAGGAAGTGGTCAGAAGAGACTTGGCTCCATTGGCCCACCCAGACGATGGCACTGAACAACTGATGTGATCTGAACACCATCTGTTGGGGAAATCATAATTTCATGGACATCACTTAATACAATGAGAGCAGATGAAAGAGTAATAGAGAAAGCTAGACTAAACTTGAAACTAGACAACCTGGGTCCAAACCTCAGCTCTTAATTGTGAGACACGAGGGACATGATCTCATCTGCCTGAGGCTGTTTCCATGTCTATGTAACAGGTTGGAGGACCTCTGTAAATGCAGTGCCTCTGTTCACAGAGTCCAGCAATTATTTTTTTTTTAAATAGACTTTACTTTATAGAAGAGTTTTCCATTTACAGAAAAATTGAGACGACAGTACAGTGAGTTCCCATATAACCTGCACTCAGTTTCACCTATTACAACATCTTAGACTAGTATGATACATCTGTTATAATTAATGAACTGATACTGATACATTATTATTAACTAAAGTCCATACTATATTTTTAAACATTATTTATTTATTTACTTTTTTTTTTTTTTTTTTTTTTTTTTGGCTCTGCCAGGTCTTAGTTGCAGCATGCGGGCTTCTTAGTTGCGGCATGTGGGATCTTTAGTTGTGGTATGTGGGATCTTTAGTTGCAGCATGCGTGTGGGACCTAGTTCCCTGACCAGGGATTGAACCCCGGCCCCCTTCACTGGGAGCACACAGTCTTACCCACTGGACCACCAGGGAAGTCCCCATACTGTATTTAGACTTCCTTAGTTTTTAACCTATTATCATTTTTCTGTTCCAGGATCCCATCCAGGACACCTTATCTCATTCAGTCGTCACATTTCTGGAAGCCCCTCTTGGCTGTGATAGTTTCTCAATCTTTCCTTGTTTTAGATGAACTTGACAATTTGGTGGCGTACTGATCAGGTGTTTTGTAGCTGGGCAAGTGTTTTCCTCAGCATCTCTGCTCCCTCAGCAAACTTGAGTCAGGCAGAAGAACGCTTTTCTTTATACACCTCTTCTTCCCTTTCCACATAAATTCCTTCCTTTCACCATGATAACAGAACTCACACATTGTAACAGAACTTCATCATGTCCAGAGCCTAACCTTAAGGCAGAAATTATGATATTAATTTCAACATTACTTTCATTGAGTGACATCATTTCTATCTTAGCAGGTTTTTGAAAGAATGGAGAGGGAACAGCAATGTATCAGATACTGACCACGAGCTACAACCAGGCTTTGGACTATATTACTGACATTTCATTGAATCTTTATAACAACCATGCGAATAAGCAAGTTCCATGTTACAGGTGAGGAAACAGGTTTAGGCTGGTTAAGTGGTTCCCTCAAGGTTACTTGGCTAAAACACAGCACAGCCAGGATTCAAAGCCAGGTCTTACCTGTACCCACTTCTGCTTCCATTACTGCACCTGCACACCTCTCAGGACTGGCCCAGTGTGCATTTACCCAAGACTGAGTGTCTGGTGAGCCAGGTGTTGCATGAGACCCTGGGCTGCAAAGAATGGATATTTGCACATACAGAAAGTACAGCTAGGAAACAATCTTCAGCCTCTTTAAACAACTCACGTCAAGGTTCACCCAATGCTAGGTTCTATGATCCCACTCTCTCTTGCATTAATTTCAACACTTTTCCTTTAGTGTGAGAATAAATCAGACCTCTGATGTCTAAATGGGTGACACAGTCATAGTCAGGGTTGTACATTACAAAATGAAGAAAGAGACAGTCTTTAACCTTATATGCATGATGAAATCTATTTCTTGTTGATGGAAATTCGCCCTGACTCATTTAAATGATGTTGACAGTTTTACTTGAGCCTCATGTAGACTGAGTATATGCACATATTAAAGTATCACACCACTATGCAATTATTTATTTACCTACTTGACCGTGGACAGAAAGGGCAAAAACTAATATATTCATCCCTATATCCCCTGTTCCTAGTCCAAGGCATGGCATCTTTTAGACCTGAAATCAATGTCAGCTGAATGATGAATCAGAATCCCCTGAGTTTGATGAGCAGATAGATATTTGGAGGCAAAGATGTTAAACGTAAAGGATGAAGATTTTGCTATGAGATTTCTTCCCAACCAAATAAGGTGTTGAAATCATGGTACCTAATTCCTAGACGAATTCAAGAAGAAATCTCAACATTCCTGCTAACGTTCTGGAATCCTGAAGGTGGATGTTAATTACTTTCCCAGGAAACCAGAACTGAGGCAAACGGTGGAAGTCAGCACCACACTTCACAACCAGATCCTGCCATTTTCTCAATGAAAGACGTGTCTGTAAGAGCAACCGGAATACCTATTTTAATCTTGTTTTAAAAATGCGAATGTTTCTCACATTATAAATTAGATTCTTCATTCTTTGAAAGCATCACAAAAGGCACTCGGAATTATAGTGTCAGCAGGACTAAAGTTCTCCATGCTCATTTAAAATAACTCTCCTGTTTTATTCGGTAAGAATTACTAACATGTGAACACACCAGAATTTCAACAAGGATACGGCTCCATCCCCCAAAGGATAATGCAGGCAATGGCCTGGTTTCATGGTGCTTTTGAGACCTCTACAGTTCTGCACACAATAAGAGTTCAAAAAGCGTAGCCATCGTGAGATACGAGGCGCTGAATCAACATATTTACAAATACTTTAAATTCACGTTTTTTTTCCTGAATGACTTTCCTAAATGAAAAATTAATGAGGGGGAAAAAACACTACAGGATTACCATGACCCTGAGGCCACAAGACTTCCTTTACTTAAGAGCCACTGGAAAAAAAAAAAACACAGAAACATTTGTGAACCACAAGTTCCAGTGTTTTCTTCACTTCAGAATGAGACAACGTACAGCAGTTGCTGTCAATGCCCCCTCACCCCTCCTCAGCACCTTCTCCCAGCACCTGCCAAAGGTGGCCTTCTGCAAACAAATACCTTTGGCAAACACCCCCGTTTTTGTCTAAGGGATTTCTCTGAGAGGTAATACCTCTGGGATCAGCCCTGAGCCAATGATGGATGGAGTCTGAGGATAATTCTGCACCGTTCTACATTGCATTACACGGATCCCTGGGAGGACCAGTGTTAATTAACCCCCATGGTGACCTGCTTGATGATAAATGCATCCTTACGGTCTGCATTCTCTTTCGTGTCTTATTTCCCCACTTGCTCCAATTTTACTTATTTTTCCAATTTTTCTCAGAATCACCTCCTAAATCATGCATTCTCAGTAGTGCTGGGTATTGCCTCCAAGGGGGCAAAGTTGGTTCTTGGAGGGTGGGGTGGGGAAAAAAAATCTTACTCTTTTTATATGTGGAGCCCAGACATAAATACAGTACATAAAGGATACACAGTATACCTGTGGTATTAAAACATCATGGGTGGGAGCAATCAGGGAAAAAAGTGTCTAAAAAGACTCCTCAAAGGGGAGATACTGAAAACCAGATGGCACAACTGTGCGTTAAATAAACCACTTGCACTGAGCACCTTGCCTCAGGGAGCTTCTGGGGGGACACAGAGTAAGATGCAGTGGTAGCCTCCCCTGAGTACATCATGAATTCATTCATTAAATCCTTTCAATGTGGGGCAGGGAATATTAGGGCCATTTATCAGATGAAACACTGGGGCTCTTACGAGTACAATGACCTGTTGGAGACAACAGAGCAAACTAGCCCAGGACTCAGGGTGAGAGCTTGGGTCTCCTAGGGGCTGGGCTCTCAGCCACACCTTAGAAAAAACATTAAAAGCGCTTAGCCCAACGTGGCACAGGGAAATAACTCTATAAATATCAGTGACTGTTATTAATGAAAACAGATCAGGTTTCCATGAATGGGCCAGATGATGGTGTTGCCCCACAAGTGACAGAATAATAACCCAAATGGATAAAAACGTTAGTTATCACTGATATGCTGGTTCTGAATGCCCCAACTTAATGTCGGACTCAAGGGAGATCAGAGAGCATTTTATATGACTCTTGGTAGAGGGCTGGATTTGGGGGGTAGGGTGGAGAAAAGAGGATCAAGGCACAAGGAATTTCAACAGGAAGAGAGACCCTCTTTGGCAAGAGGCCAACTGGGGCCTGTGGATGGATGCCTGTATAGTCTGCACTTGGCTTTACTCTTCTGCTTATTTGATCCAGACCCCGAGACAAGGTAACCCAGAAAAGTCATGCTATTGGTAAGACTGCTCCATTGGTACACAGCCATTGGAAGACCATGAGGGAAAGCTGATGTGGCTGAATGGAAGCCAGCCTTGGAAGAAGAAGATCTGAGTTCAAGTCCTCCCTTTGCCATCAAAGTGACCTTAGGCAAGTTTCTCACTTCCCTGGGCCTCAGTTACCTCTTCTCTACAGTTCTAATGGTCTCTGATTTTTGTAATCTGCCAAGTGCCTCTCTCCAGGTTCGTAAATCCCCTAAACTGCTGTTTAGCTTGATTAGACTTGCTGGTGCCTAAGGTTTCATTTTCTGGACTGGCCTCACTAGGTGGAGAAACATCCGAAACTGATATACGTGGGGTGAGACAAAGCCGAAGCTGGGGTTTTAGGAACGGGCAGGAGTAGGGAGATCCACAGTGAGATAGTGCCGAGTGATTTTCCATTAGTACAGATGGCCTGGACCGGATGAACATATTCCCTTGGCTCAATATTTTCAAGACATGTTGGATAATATTTCACCCCATCCCCTACAAAAGACATCCATAAGGGTAGAGATGGACTTGAACCACTATGGCAGGTTTACAAAAAATCTAATGGCAAAGAAACTCCATGGACAGGCTCCTGAGATACAACACTGGCTTAGTTAGAAAAAACAGATTTGGCGAATTTGTAAGAAGGGCCCTGCTGTAACAGGCATTTGGCTAATGCTTCTAAAGCAAGTGTCCTAGTAGCACTGCCCAAGAGGGAATATAACAAACTACAAAATGATGTAAAAATGTTGGTTATTATTGATATCTTGGTTTTATATGCCCCAACTCAGCTGTTACACTCTTACAGGATCCAAAGGATTTTATGTCTCTTGAAGGAGGGGAGGATGAAGAAGAGGAAAGGCGATCCTGAGGAAACCCTGAGGTCTTCAGCATGGACAGAAGCCCACCTCAGGAGGAAGCCAAGCAGAGCGTACGTACAGGATGCCCCATGAGCCAACCGCATAAGTATTTACTCTTGTTCTTCATAAACTACATGCAAGAAGCAATCTTGTTCCCGAGTTATAACCCAATTTGTTTTGTTAAGAAAACATTTCAAACAAAATCCTCTATCTCTTCTGTGGCAGAATGAAAAGTCCCATCCAACAAGGGTACAATTGGATGGGATCTGATTTGCATCCTATGACACCTACCAAACTAGAGGTGACCTGAAACCTCAGTATTGACTGCAGTCTTGTCATCTTTGACTGTTGTCTTGTCATCTCCAAACCTCTTTCTCTTCATTCTCCTAAAAGGCGAGCAACCTAGGGAAGCCAACATCCCTGTAGCACACGTACTAAGTCATACCGTTAATGGGTTCCCGATTAAAATACCCAGCAACGTTCAGGTGATGAAACACAGACAGAAACGTGGCAAATCTGTCCCTGGGCAAATGCCCAAACCCAAAACCCAACTGTGGGACCTGTCTGCTCCTCATACAGCTTTTGGAAGATGCTACCTCAGAATGCCACTCCCTCTGTACTTTCCAAAGTGCTTCCTCACACGCTGCCTCATGGGATTCTTCATCAATCCTACACGGTAAGTATCTGCAGACTGTGAGACAAGGGAGGTGTCTGAATCACACACCTTCAAACGACTTACCCAATGCATTTCTGACAAACTCACAGCCATCTCCAGCCATCCCACACCAGAACCACATATCACAGTGTCTAAAATGGGTTTCAGTCAATCCAACTTTGAAGACCTTTCCCATGCTTCCCTTCACACTGCTCTGTGGTCCAAAGATGCACCACATCTTGTTTCCATTAATGTCAAAACTTCGAAACCCAAGCCAAAAAGAGAAAGAGAGCAGGACCTTGATTCTCTGGAAAAGACCATAGGGTCACACTTGATTTAGGAACCTTTTAAACGTTGATGGAATCTTCTTAAATGAATATAGACGAAAGGGGGAACCTCCAAACAGTGCAAGAATAATAATTCAGTGTTCTGAATTATTAGCCCTCCTAGGAGGGGGAGATGAGTCGTCAATGGGACCGTCAGTAAATTCCTCCATCTCCTCCCCACTGCTTACACCTCCTATGCAGAAGTCTCCCTTAACAAAGGAGACAACAGTGCCTTCCCCATTCTGCACGCCTGCGTTCCTCATTTGCATGCTATTACTGCATTTGCTAGGCTATTTACATTTAGTCGTTTCCAGTCTCCACCTCCATAGGGAAAGAATTAGGTATGGCTCATCTCCCTCAACGTCCTGGCACGAAGCTTGGCATTTGAGTCAGTACGTGTGGCCTTGAAATGAATGACCTTAGCATGCTAAACTGCACCTTTCTCCTGGATGTTTCCCATCACCTGGACAAAGCACAGGGAACTATACTAAATATTTTGTAATAACCTATAAGGGAGAAGAAACTGAAAAGGAATATATATATACGTATATATGTATAACCAAATCACTTTGTTGTACATCTGAACTAACACAACATTGTAAATCAACTATACTCAATAATTTTTTTTTAATTAAAACAATTTTTAAATTAAAAACAAAAAAAACCCAAGGTGGAGAGGAACTTTGAGGCACGGTCTATACAGAATCCGTGAATCTAAGAAAGCCCGTTCAGCTCAGCCAATGGTTTTCAGGCCTGGCTTAATATGAGAATCACTTAACAGTGATGCCTGGACCCCACAGAGCAATGGTATCAGTTTCTGCGGTGAGGCCTTCATCTGTATTCATGTATGTGCTCTGTGCTGTTTGTGTGTGTTTGTCTTCTTTTTTTTTTTTTTTTAAAGTATTTTTAACTTTTTATTTAAAAATGTTTTTAATTAGAAGGGTAATATAATCCACACATATAAGCTTTCCCCAGATTTTCCAAGTGTTAATATTTTTGCCATGTTTTCTTCCTTCTACCTCTTCCCCGTGCATGTATTTGCCATGTTTTCTTCCTTCTCCCTCTTCCCCTATGTATGTATTTGCCATGTTTTCTTCCTTCTCCCTCTTCCCCTGTGTATGTATTGTGTACACATACACACACATTTACAGAATCTGTATGTGTGCTGAACCACTTGAAAGTAAGTTGCAGATATCATGACACTTCACCACTAAATATTACAGCACGCATCTCTTAAAAAAAAAAAAAAAGAACCTTCATCTGCGTAACCGAAATGCAATTATCACACTCAAGAAATGAAATTTGGATATGTATTGTCATCTCATATGGAATCCCTGTTCAAATTTTCTTAATTGTCCCTATAATAATATCTTTTATTGTTATTTATTTTTTTAATTCAGGATCCAATCAAGAATCCTGAATTGCATTGGTTTGTTTGTGTTTTTTCCAGCTTTACTGACATATAATTGACATATAACATTGCATAAGTTTAAGGTACATGATGTGGTGATTAAATATGCATATATATTATGAAATGATAACCACAATAAGGTTCATAAACACATCCAACACCTCACATAGTTGATTTTTTTTTTTTGGTGAGTATTTTTAGGATCTGCTCTCTTAGCAACTTTCAATTATACAACAGAGTTATTTTTAACTATAGTCACCATGCGGTACATTAGCTCCCCAGAACCTATTCATCTTATAACTGGAAGTTTGTACCCCTTGACCATCTTCATCCATTTCCTGCACCCCCCAGCCCCTGGCAACCACCAATCTGGTCTCTGGTCCTGAGTTCAATTTTTTTAGATTCCTGTATAAGTGAGATAATACAGTACTTGTGTCTCTCTGACTCATTTCTCTTAGCATAATGCCCTCAAGGTTCATCCATGTTGTTGCAAATAGCATGATCTGCTTCTTTTCTATGGTTGGAAAATATTCCATTTATATATATATATACCACATTTTCTTTATCCATTCATCCAACAATGGACACTCAGGTTGTTTCCAAATCTAGTCTATTGTAAATAATACAGCAATGAACATGGGACTGCAAATAGCTCTTTAAGATACTGATTTCATCTCCTTTGGATATATATCCAGAACTGGGATTGCTGGACCATATGGTAGTTCTATTTTTAATTTTTTGAGGAACCTCCATACTGTTTTCCCATAGTGGCTGCACCAGTTTACATTCCCACCAACAGTGCATAAGGGATCCCTCTTCTCCACATCCTTGCCAACACTCGTTATTTCTTGTCTTTTTGATGACAGCCATTCTGACAGGTGTGAGGTGATAGCTCATTGTGGTTTTATTTTGCATTTCCCTGATGATTAGTGATGCTGAGCACCTTTTCATGTGCCTGTTGGCCATTTGTATATCTTCTTGGAAAAATATCTATTCAGATCCTTTGCCCATTTTTTAAATCAGATTATTTGCTTTCTTGTTACTGAGTTGTATGAATTCTTTATATATTTTGGATATTAACCCCTCATCAAATACATGGTTGCAAATATTTTCTCCCCTACCATAGTTGCCTTTTCATTTGATTGATCGCTTCTTTTGTGGTGCAGAAGTTTGATGCAGTTTGATGCAGTTTGTCGATTCTCAAGCATTGCACTTGGTTGTCATGTGCCTTTAGCCTCCTTTAACTGAAACAGTTATCCTCATCTTTGTTTGTTTTCATGACATGGACCCTTTGAAAGAGACCACGCCAGCTATCTTGCAGGATGTCCCACCATTTGACTTTGACTTTGTTCTTTCTTCATGATTAGATTCAGGTCATTTTAGGCACGACTGCAGGTATGTTGTAAATTTCCACTGAACTATTCAGGAGGAAAGTAGGGTCAGTTCGCCTCATTATACAGAAGGTGGATGGCTTTGGTTCAGGTGGAGTCTGCCAGATTTCTCTTAAGGTGCCTTCTTGCCTAGGTGGTTCACATGTGTATCAAAGTCTGGGAAGCCTTGTTACTCCAAGTGTGGTCTGCAGACCAGCAGCACTGGTTTCCCCTGGGAACCTTCCAGAAATGCAGCTCTAAAGCGCCTCACCCTGGAAGGGAGAGTTTCCGTCCCTCTCTGCTACTCTTCTGGTGCACTGTCTTCTATAAAGGAGAACCGTGACATGGTGAAGAGACCACCACCTTGTGGGTGGAGGACTCCTGCGTGATCCGAGCTCCACCACCAGAGTAGTTTCAAGAGCCTGGGCAAATCTCAGCATCTGTCATTCATTTATAAAAGAGAGACACTGGGTACCCTCCCTTCTAGCACGAAGGGCCACTTGATGTTAGCCCATTTCCTAGAAAGTAAATACGGGGCACCTGTGGTCATTGCCATTCCCAGCATACAGCCTCACTGCTGCCCAGAGATCTGATGTTGTGGGTTGTTGTTCACCCCTTACTTGACCTCTTAATTCTGCCTGAACAGCTTGAAAATGTCATAAGAAAGAAAGCCAGGAAGAAGTCAGGAAGTTCATAAAATGAGAAGAAAAATCAAATGAGATTATTAGAAAGGGGAGGGGGCATGGATTTTATGAGGGGGGTACCAGAAGAAAGCAGATTAAATACGGTTGAGAGGGGAAGCAAAAATGAAACACTATTTACTTAAGTCTACAACGTGTTGGTGGAGGTCATGGAGAGGTCGTGACCACCGGAAGACCTGTGAGCTGGCTCCTCATCCCTCCAGGGCTGGGAATGAACTCTGCCCACTGTGCCCACAGTGGGAGCCATTTGCAAGGATGCAGCCTTGAGTGAGCATAGTGATGCAGCCTTGAGTGGGTGGTTGAGACCACCCGGATAGTGTACGTTACTGAACCCCGTGAAGGCCTCTATATAAACTTTTAAGATGCTGGCGGTTGGGTGTGGATATCTACCTGTCTTGCTGCCCAAGACAAGCCTCGAATGTAAGTTCTCTGCTTTTTAAACCCGCCACCTACTCATCCGGAGTGGCCTGCCTCTTTCTTCGGTCTCTCCTTGCCCTCCATGTACCCGACCAATTTCAGATTTCACCTGGGGAACTCCTGAGGTTGCAAATCAACACAATGCAATGTTTAGGTGTTTAATATCATCGCCTTGATTAAATTTCACAACAGTCCTGGGGGTGTAGGTATTATTATCTCCATATCAGAAATAAACTGAACTCCAGGGAAGTTGAGCAAATTGCTCCAGGTCACAAAGCAAGGAAATAGCAAAGTTGAATTAAACCCAGGTCTGACTCCAAAGACCATGCTCTTACCACTGAGAAAGCATGACACAATATAATCACCTCACACCTGTCAGAATGGCTATTATTTAAAAAAAACAAAAAAACAAACAAACAAAAAAAACGAGACCGTTAAGTGTTGGTGAGGATATAGAGAAACTGCAAGCCTTACACATTGTTGGTGAAAATGCAAAATGGTACAGCTGGAAAACAGTATGGAAGTTCCTCAAAAATTAAAAATAAAACTACCGTGTGATCCAGCAATCCCACTTCTGAGTATTTACTCAAAATATTATTATCAGGGGATCAAAGAGCTATTAGCACCTCCATGTTCACTGAAGTACTATTCACATTAGCCAAGAGGTGGAAACAACCTAAATGTCCATCAACAGATGAATGGATAAAGAAAATGGAATACTACTCAGTCTTAAGAAGGAAATTCTGCAGTATGTGACAACATAGATGAACCCTGAGGACATTATGCTAAGTGAAATAAGCCAATCACAGAAAGACAAACATTGCAGGAGTCTACTTATATGAGGCATCTGAGACAGTCAAATTCATAGAGTCAGAGAGTAAAATGGTGGCTCCCCAGGGCTGGAGGGAGGGGAAAGAGGGAGTTACTAACCAACAGGCATAAAGTTTCAGTTAAGCAAGAGGAGAGATCGGCTGTACAACTCTATACCTACAGTCAACAATAACGTATTGTACACTTAAATATTTGTTGAGGGTAGATTTCATGTTAAGTGTTCTTACCACAATAAAATAAAAATTATTTAAAAAATGAGAGCTTTTCAAAATCCTTGGTTCTCAATAATGAGAAGGAAACCTACAAAATTGAGGAAGAGAATGCAAAGAGGAAATTAGTGGGGTAAGGAAAAAAGTGAGGATGAACTGAGATGGTTAAGAAGACAAACATCTAGTGGGAAATGAGAAAGAATAAGATACATGGGGGCAGAAAAGGAAGAGAATGGGATGAATAGAGTCAGAGAAACAGAATAGTTGAGAGAACTGAATCCAGCAGTCCATCCCTTCCGTAATGAATTACAAGTTGTAGCACTGGCTGAGATGCTGTTCCAGGGATTCCTTACGCCTGGGCTGGGAAGTTGACCAGATGGCCAAACTCTGAGATTTCTGCTAATACTAATGTTATTATTAGATGATATTGAATATTATTAAGATATTATTAGAGGGAGGGGATATATGTATACATATAGCTGATTCACTTCGTTGTACCACAGAAACTAACACAACATCGTAAAGCAACTATACCCCAATAAAAAAAAAGATATTATTAGAATATATGTTCTATTGGGGCAGAGATTAGACTGTTTTGTTTTGCTTGATTTTGTTTACTGCTATAATGCCAATGTCTAGAAGAGTGCCAGGCACAGCAAAGGCATTTCTATTGACTAACATTAACAACACAAATTACTATCTATTATTGAGCACTTCTTCTATGTAAGGTGCTCTTAGCTCCACAAGAGTCTATATTGATAACATTTTTTAGACGAAGAAACTGAAACTCAGAGATCCAGCAACTTGCCCAAGAACATACCGGCTGTAAGAGGCAAAGCAAGTTTGGGAAATCAAATTTCTCTTACTTCAAAGACTTGCTAAGACTCTGCTTTACTAAGGGGTCTCAGTGAGAGGCCAGTGTCTCTCCTCCACCTTGAGGACTGTAGCTCCTTTAGTCAATATGCTAGGTCCACCAGCCAGGCCCTTTACCTTCCAGAGCAGCTGCTGGGTCCTTGCGCCTCACCTCTCAGCCTTGCCTGCCCGACGTTCCAGGGGCCAGTCTACCTGAGAATGCAATCAGTGTGCATCTCTTGTGATCATTGGTGGGTCAACAGGTGATTGATTGATCATACGCAACTGGCCATGGAGAGGTGGTCAGGGTAGTGGGATGCTTGTATGGTGCCAGTCCGGCAATAATGCCAAGATGAAGCCAGCATCTTCCCACTAACAGGCTAGGAAGGGGGAGTCCCCAGACAGCCTCAGGACAGCCACAGTGGCAGGTGTGTTATGACTTTTAAGGAAACCCTATTTCAGAATCAACTAGTAAACACTTCGTGCCTAATACTGAGCTAATTTCATTCATATACACTACTTTCTTTAAGCCTAAAAAACACCCTATGATGGGGTGGTTATCATCCTCGACTTACAGATCTTCCCCAACTTGGCTCATGCAAAGTCACAGAGACTGAAGGCAGAGTCCAGGTGTGAACTTTAAGTCCAGCCCCTTTTCTACAGCATCAGAATCCTTTTCAGCCATGCAGCTAAAGATACAGAGAAGTGATCAGCCTTACTGGGGTCACAGCGTGGTCTCCCACCTCTCCCCTATTGTCCACTGTTAGACTTCTGAGAGCTATTCTCATCATTAACGTTCCGTAATGCTGACTACTTATTATTGTTCTGAGAATAGTAAAACCACGCAGAATGAAGTCTGGGTGAACCTGAGAGTATGCGTTCACTCATCTGTTCAGCAAATGCTTACTGGGTAACTACCGTGAGCCCAGAAGCCTGCTGGGGACTGAGGTGGCTAAGACACAACACAGCCCTTCCTCAAAGTAGTTCTCAGTTCTGCCAGGGGAGATGAGCAAGCAGATCAGTCCACTGCAAAATCCTATGCTTGGGGATGCTGCCGAGGAGGGGCAATTCTAGCTCAGTTGGAGGGTCGGGGAAAAACCTCCCAGAGGAGGTGACGTGAGAACTCGGCAAAGGTGAAAGTGAGTAGCCAGGAGAAAGCAAGGGATGGGCATTTAAGGCAAAGGGAGCAGGGGCGGCGGGGTGGGGGGGGACGGGTGCGGTCTTTGATTCTCACATTTGCTGTATCCTGCCTTTGGGATAGAAGGAAAAAACCACATCTCATGGGTCCGGTTCATTTTTTTAAAAAAAGCATGCACTAGCCTGTGAGCCCACGGTCAGCCCAAATTCCTGGCTCGCCTTCTGTCATTAACCACAGCCCAGAATAAGATAATGGCTGCTTTGAAGCACGAATTTCAGTGCTTGCAAAATCCTGAATCATCCATGAAAGATACAGTTTTGTTCACTTAACCAGACTTCCTCTTCAGCTGGAGGAAGGACGTACAATGCCTCACTAACGAGGTATGCTTCAATATCAGGAGCTCAAACCCCAGCCCAATGGGTTTTCCTGTCTAACACCCAATTAATCAGAATCCCAATACCACCACCACCCCAGGCCATGTCCCGTTTCCCTAACACTGTGGTTCCCTGTGTTCTGAGCAGCCCCTGCTTTGATTCCAAACTCCATTCCCAGCCATTTGCCAGCTGTGAGCTATGAAGGGGAGGCAGAGGCGGGACTAAGAGTCCTCTGTTACCAATGGGGTGAGAGGCATCCAGGGACGCCTGGTAAAATACCCAGAGTCCCGCAATTGTTGGAAGAGGGTCAGAACTGGAATCCGGGCTCAAAAACAAGAGATGACCCACTGCATTCATATGTGAGCTCCAGCTACGTGATCCTGGACAAGTGGTGCTATCTGTTTTAGTTTTCATATCTTCACCTATCAAATGTAGGGAACAATTCCCACATCATAGAATCATGGTGAGAATGAAATGAAATAAATGATTTGCCTGTGTGAAAGTGCCTTTCTCCTTCCATAGTTTGAAATTTTCCTGGATCCTCTCTGGGAAACTGAGGCTACATACAGATTTTGGCATTCCCAAACCTGCTTCCAGGTGATGGAATAATTCTAGAGAAGGATAACACTGAGGCCTTACCTATCCCTTCCCCAGACTGGGCAAGACAGGGCTGGAGCGCTGGCTGGGAAAGGTGGGAGGAGAAGAAAGAAGGAGCCCACAAACTCCAGTGGGACCCCAGGTTTGGAAGTCAGCCAACACGTACTGAACACCATTTACGTGCAAAAGGACATGTGAGGCTGTGTATGTTTGTGTGCACTCAAATAATTCCTGTGCCTTTTTTATTATCGCATATTCCAGTATGATCTTCAGTTCAATTTAACTAAATACAGCACTAGAGACAGAGATGAATATCTTTCAATCCTTTTTTACCACCTGAAGAAAGCCAATGGAAGAGCAACAATTGCTAACCCTTCTGTCCAGCCACTAACACCTGCAAATACACGCAGACATGAATGCCAAAGGCTGGACCGCCCCCCTCTCCCCCCCGCCCAGAACCCATGTTCCTGGCTGGATGTCCTTAGTTCCTCAGTTTCCGGAAGGCACCCTTTCCAGGCTTCGGTAACCTCTCTGATGAAACCTGTTGCCAAGCCTGAGGTCCTGTGCAGACGCCTCCACCTGGTGGCCAAAGCTGGAAAAGCCTTTCCAACCAAGGAAGATTGGCAGGCAGTGTTTAACTCCAAGGCTCCCCGAACTCCTTCCCACCACGTCGGTCATGGGTCAATTGGAGAAGGACAGAGAGGAATATCCATTGCTAAAGGCACAAGAAGGGTCAAGGTCTTGGCCGATGCCCCGCCAAAACCCTGGTAACGGTACAGCCTCCTAAAAAGCAGCCATCAGGATGACTAAGCCACAGACGGGAAGCAAGGGGGTACCTGAAGTGCCCTGCCAGCCCTGAGGTGCGTGCTGACAGCTGTGATTTCCCCTCCTGGAGAGGAGCCACCACTACCATCTTCGCCCTCTCCCCCAGTACAGCAGGATTTTCTAGCCAGAGTGTCAGGAGCAGAAGAAGTTCCATCTTCCTTCCCACCACGCATTTACATCCTGACTCGAAGGAGACTCTTTCCAGTGGGCAAACCTTCAGCCCAGGCCCCTTCACACTCCCGCTGCCCTTGCCCAGCCAAAGCAAGAGAAAGGCAAGCGGTTGAGGGGATATTAAGACCAAATTATGGAGATGTTTCAGCCAAAATTATCCCTGGCCCCCACCTACTGGCACTGTTAAGCCCTCATCCCTCAGTCTAGGCTTAGAGCCTGAGAGTCACAATCAATCTCCCCCCATCCCTCTCTCTCTCATTAACTTCCCTAAAAAGAAACCCAAAACATGCATTTTGGCCAGTCCAAGTCCCCAACTGGAGCAAACCACGTTCCTTTCCATACGAGAATGGAGGCTTAAGAAGGTAGCACAAGCAAGCCATCGACACCCGCGCTCATACACACACACACACACACACACACACACACACACACACTCACACCCCACTGTGGGGGCAGTGTACCACTCCCATCCCCAACTCCAGGATGTATCATTTAAAGTCAGCAGCGACCCCAAGTAGAAAGGACCCACCCCGAGCAGAGCCACAGAGCGCATGGGAAGATCCGCTTTATCCCGTTCGACCTCCTCGTTAATTAGAAAAACCACATAATTCTTTTAAGCTTGGATACCAGCATCCGGAGAAGGTGCCATAACTGCGCACCCGCGCGCACACACACAGGCCAAAGCGGTCTCCAAATGAGCTGAGGAGCCACGCTTGGATCTTTCAAGCCCTGGTGTCCAACACCCAGAGAGTGGTTCACAGACGCACACACACCTACACAGCACAGGGCAGGCTGGTCTCCAATTCGGCGGACGGGCGCCCCTGGACTTTGAAGCCTCAGAGCCGTCCCCAGCTCCAGCCCACCCACCCACCCTGAACCCCCAGCCACACGCCACCTCCGAGGAGCGCCCCGAGCGGCCCGGTACTCACACGAGCGCGTGGTAGAGCAGCGCCCAGCCCCGCGGTCTCTCGAGGGCGTCGTAGATCAAAGTTTGGATGCGTCGGTACTTGGCGTTGTTCCTCTTGACAGGGCGGCTCAGGGGGGTCTTGGCCAGGAGCCCGATGCCCTGTGGGGTCCTCCGCAGCCCCTCGTCGCGGCCGCCGCCCTCCAGCAGCAGGGTCCCGTCTTTGTCAGCTCCGGCCCCGAGCGCCAAGGTGACTTGCTCCACGTCGCCCGGCGCCAGCCCCACTTTCCGCTCCTCGTCGCCCGCCGCCGCCGCCGCGTCCCCTCCGGCCGGGTTAGGGGCCCCGCCGCCGCCGCCGCCGCCCCCGTCGCCGCCGCCGCCGCCAGCCGCCCCCGCCGCCCTGCGCGCCTTGAGCCCCATCGGCCTCGCCCCCGCCGGCCGCTTCGCCTTCTCCGCAGCTGCTCCGGGAAGAAGGGGCGCTCGGGGTGCGTGGAAGAGGCGGCGGCGGCGGCGGCGAGCCCGGGAACTCCAATGCCATGATCCGCGCGCCCCTCCCCACCCCCCCCTCCAAAAGCAGGCTAAGGCGGGGCCCCGGGGGGCAGGGGGGAGGGGTCACATCCCGCGCGGGTCAACCGCGGGACCCCGGGGGGCGCGGGCCGCGGGCTGCGAGGGGCGGGCGAGGGTACGCGAGGCTGGCGCGGAGGCGCTAGGACGCGCGGCGGCGGGAGCCCGGCACCGGCGCTCCGGGGCGGCGGCGGCGGCGGCGGCACCCGGGCCGGCGAGCCCGAGACAGCATCGCAGTTTATTTACAAGCCGGGTGCCAGCCGCCCTCCCGCCCGCCACACAAGCCGCCGCCGCCGCCGCCTTCTCCCTCCTCCGCGCTCCTACCCGCGCCACCCCCCCCACCCCGTCCCGCTCCGCCCCGCCCGCCCGCCCGCCCGCCCGCCCGCTCGCTCGCTCGCTCGCTCCAGCCTCAGCCTCGCTCCAGCCGCAGCGGCGAGCGGGCGACCGCGCCGGGGCCGGAGCGCACGCCGCTTCCCTGCCGCCCGCGCCAGGGTGGGGCCCCATCGTCCCGCCCCTTCGCGGCCGGAGGCCCGGGCGGCGCCCCGCCCCTCCCCGCGGCCCCGGGAGAGCCCGTGCGCGCTGCTGCGGCCGCCGAGCCGGGCTGCCCGCGCACCCGTGGGCGTTGGGGCTTACCCCCGGCGCGGCGTGCGGCGCGAAGAGGAGAAGCGGCTGGGGGCGTCGTCTCTTTTCCCGCGTTCGCCTGGGCCCTGCATCTTTACGTTTTTTCGTCACCTCCCAACCCAGCTTCTGGGCTTCGGAATTAAAATCGAAGTTGCTGGGTTGGCCAAGGCCCAGCGCACCGCGAACCCACCCGCTCGGTGCTAGCAATGCTTGTGGCTCCCTAGTCGCTTTGGTTCATGGTTCGTGGTGTACAGTTCCGCCCTCACCTCCCGGCCCCTTGAATGTCACCTCCATCAACTAGAGTGAGCAGAGACCAAAGAAATAGGACACGGGGAATCGGCTTCGCTCCTAACTTGTGCTCTAAGCAGGTCATTCCCTCTCTTGCCTGAGTTTCTGTTCATTCATTCAATCAGTGACTAAACCCACGTGAGTAAGAGAGGCGATTTTCTAGGACCAGGGCAGACGAGGTCCCTGCGCTCAGAAAGCTTGCATTCTTGAAAGGTGGAAGACAATAACGGAAAAACAAACATAACTGCATAATTTACTATATTGGTAATTCAACGAGGAAAGAAAATAGCGTCCTGTGCTACAAGCGGGGAACTTCTTTAAGTTGGCTGCTCCTGGAAGATCTCATTGTGGAGGTGACATTTGGAGGTGAGGTTTAATGGTAAGCTGGAAAAACTACGTAAATGTGCAGGAGAGCCTTCCAGGC
This sequence comes from Eubalaena glacialis, assembly GCF_028564815.1. NCBI lineage: Eukaryota > Metazoa > Chordata > Mammalia > Artiodactyla > Balaenidae > Eubalaena > Eubalaena glacialis. The sequence goes on from NC_083732.1 coordinate 80,337,714, forward strand.
AGCAGAACAGCAAGTGCAAAGGTGAAGGGGAGCTTGAGCTAATTGAGCTCCGAGGAGAGTAGAAGAAGGTGAGGCCTCAGTTGGGGGGTGGGGGTGGGGTTAGATCTTGTTAATTCACTAGGGGTCATGCCCTTTGCACCTAACTCCCTCCCTTCCTTCTACCATCGCCGCCAGCATTAGAGAAACCCTTCATTCCTGCTGCCCAGGCACCTGGTGCCTCCTTTATTTTTCACTCTTTCTCCTTTTGTCTGCTGGGTTGGAGGGGAGGGTGTGTGAGCAAGGCCAAGCCAAAGATCTATCCCTAGTGTGCAGAAAGGAGCCACCAGAAGGCCTGCATGTGGAATGTGGCTCTGGATTTGCCTGGAGGAGTTGGACAAGGAGAGTGAAAGAGAGTGAAGGGCAGGGGACCGGAGGAGAGAGGAAATGGGGAAAGGGAGAAAGGATGGGGGAGGGGAGAAGAATTGGGGTGAGGAAGGAGGAGGGGGACCTGTATGAATGACTGTCAGAGGGAAGAAACTCAAAAATCTCAGCAGCAAGAAGGGTGCAGTTTCAAGAAGGGAGTTAAGCTATGCTACAAAGCTGAAGTCCTTAAAATGGTGTTGCATTGGCACAAAAACTGCTTGGTGCAACAGAATAGTTTGCCCAGAAAGTGACTCTCATGTGAGAACTATATATAAAATAAGACATGAAAACCCAATGGAGAAAAATTATTCCTTGGTCAATGGGCTGCAGGATGGGTTTTGTGAAGATTACATGAATTGGTACATGGAAACATGACTGCCTGCATGGTGGGACCCCGGTAAATGTTTACGAATAAATTGATGCTCAGCAATTAGTTGGAACATGTTAGTAACCCGTCAGTGCAAACTCTGGGAAGGAGGAAAAGTATGGAGAAAGGGAATTGCCTGGATGAGAAAAGCTCCAAACAGAAGCCGGCCACCTGAAGCAGGCTCCCTAACGCTTGTTAAGCCTCCACCCCACCAGAGCACCAACGCATGCATGTACTTTCTGTCCCAGCCCAATCCCAACTACCTAGAACCATTCTGCCCTTCATATTTGACCACCTTTTATAAAGTTACCTTCCCCCACAATCCCTTGCTGTTTTATTTATTCATTACATTTATCACTGCCTAAAATGATCATATTTGCATTTTGTTTACTATTATCTTTCTAAACAAGTGCAGGGGCTCGGCATCCTAGATGAATTCTTGCCTGTTATATATAATAGTAAGCTCTCAGTACTTATTGCCAGCATGAAAGAATGTTGAATAAATGAATGCAGAATGCAAAGACTCCAGAACAATGCCTGGTACCTAATGAAGCATTGGCTGTATGTTTGTGTATGAGATTTTTGTTTTTGTCTTTTACTATTATGAAAGTCTTTAATCTTAGGAAATCTTAATACTGTTGTAACTTCAGTAACATAGTGACAAAAACATTTTGACAGTACTTAAAAAGCCTCACTAGATAAGCTCAAAAGGGTACTAGTCAAGGACTACATAGAAAGAAGGCATAGCAAAGAATTCATTACTGTGCAATTAATCAAAAGTTCAGATTTCCAAAATGACAGTTTGGACCTCAGGCAAGTGAGGAGGCTTCTATCTTGATAAGATCCGCAGACTGTCAAATATTAACGTTTTAAGATCAAGCGCGGGGACTGTTCATGCCCCCCAAAAAGGGTGAAGCAAAGTCAATATCAAATTCGTAACTCTGACCCAGTTAAACCCAACGGTAGGGAAACTGCCAGGGAGTTTGGAAATTGATTTGCTTCAATGGTTTTATAATCTGATGGAGAGTGTTGTTCAGATAGGGAGTTTGGAAATGTCACAAAAAACTGGGTGCCATTTGGGAGACTATGTAATCTCAAACCTCTATAGCACATTTTCCTGCTAATGGAAATCAAATGTCCTGTATCCCACTGGAAAGAATCTTCTTTGAAGCCAAAATCCCAAAAGCCTCAGGTGTCAACTGGGTATTGGCACCAAGACAGAGTTCAGTGACAGAGTATCCTCAAGAGTCAGGCAGAGGCCATGGCGGAAACAACAGGGCATCCCCCTCCTGGCTTTGCGCGCCAGCTCTGCACAACTTGTTATCCTGAAAACCCAACCACTTCCTAGTTCTTAGATATTCCTCTCAGGATCCCTCCTCTCTTCATTTGCTTTTGTTTTCGCCTCTCCTGGTGTTCATCTCACTGTACTTTAGGGTGAGTGAAGTCTTTCCCCTTTGCAGGTGGGGAGCCTGGCTGAGAATGAATAAGGAGAGAGAGAGAGAGACCAAAAGACCTCCTCTGAGCCTCAGTTTCCACCTTTGTAGATCATACTTCTTAGGGTTAGGCGTGTAGTGACCAGATGAACAGAAATGTGCTTGTAGGAGATGATAATACTCCAGTGCTGGTTACTATTACTGTAATCAAATGAGCCGGGTAGTATCTCAGGTTCACAGGAACAGGCTAATGGGGACCCTACCTACCCTCTCACCCTGCTCCCAAAACACATTAAATAACTGTTTTAGACCATGTTTAAATTTGCTTTTAGTATTTGTTGCATACAGTACTTGTATGTATTGTTGATTTCATTGGACCTTCCAACCGTGGGTGGGGGAGATGTGACCTCATAGAACAGACGTATCTCCTGGATACAGAATTGCCTCCCATGCCCATGATGTTTCTGCCAACATCACCCTCCATGGACTGAACATACTGTATTCACTATCGTAGAATCCCACATAAAACTGCTTCTGATCAGATCATGCAGCCCCACCATGCTTGTTATAACTCTACCTCTGGGAGGAGCCAGTGAGACAGGTCTTTGCAGGTAAGGAGGCACCCTTTGCTTTTTTGGAAGAGACAGCACAAGCTCCAATTTTGGGTCTGTAACAACCCAGGCCAAAAGGACATATATTTGGAAAGGAAGGATCCCACGCCTCCCCTGTACGTATTTTTGTTCTTGAAAACCCAACTACAGCAAATCCTCAAAGTTGCTGCCCTCTTCCCTTCCTCCATGCCTTTGTTTGTCTTCCTTTTCCTAAACTTCAGACCACTCTACGTGAGGGCTTCCTCGCAAGTGAGAAGCCTTCCTGGGAATGAAAAAGATGAGAGTGGCAGAAGGACACCCTTGCACCTGTCACCCAGAGGATGAGGGCAGCTTAAAGTATGGAATTTAGACCCGGACCCAAATTCGGGTCCTGGCTCTGTGCCTTTGAGCTTAGTGACCTTGACCTAGTGGCTGAACTCATATCTGACCTCAGTTTCCTCGTCTGTAAAATGGTCTGATCACCATTCAGGGATCCATGATGAGGCAGAGCCGTGTAGCCTGTGATGTACTGTGCACATTACTCGAAGGTGTCTGGACACATGACTGTGGAAGGCAGCTCAAATCAGGCGTGATGGGGAATGAATGAGCTCCCAGCCACATGGCACTCACCTTCACGGCAGATGGCAATAACTAAAGGACTTAGCTTTGGTTGTTCTCAGTGGGAGAAAGTGTTTCTTTTTCCTGCTTTGCCTTTGCCATTCTTACATTAACCTTTAAATTTAATTTGCATGTTTCTTCGTGTCATTTTTGCTTTTTCTTTTAAATAATTATATTGGGTAAAATAGTCAACTCATCCATCTAATGAATTCATTCATTCATCTTTCCAGTGAGCGTTTATTGATTGCCTGTTTCATGCGTTGCTCTCTATCTGTGGGAAACAGGAGGAGAAAAGAAAAGAAAGTTGAGTAATGAATTCCATGTTTAGTTGAAAAGATGAGATAAACAATGTAAAACAATTTACTCATCTCTGTATCGTCATGCATTTCAATGACCTGGATCATCATAGATGCCCATCATCATCATCATCATCATCATATTTCCATTTATCAAGTGCTTACTGCATGCCTGGCACTGGGCGAAGTGCCTTATGTGGTTTTTCTCACTTAATCCCAGCAACAAAGTTATGAGAGAGGCATAATGGTTATTGTTCTCTACTAACCATGACGAAATGACACTTAAAGAGGTTAAGTACCCCGCTCAAGGTTACACGGCAAAAAATGGGGGTCCCAAGATTCAAGTTATCTAGAGTCTATACTTTCAACCCCTAAGTTGTATTACTTGATGAGAATTCTGTGCCAAGTGGAAGCCTCAGCATATGCAAAGCCTTGGAGTCAAGACACAGCGTGGAGGGACTTCCCTGGCCGTCCAGTGGTTAAGACTTTGCCTCCCAATGCAGGGGGTGCGGGTTCGATACCTGGTTGGGGAGCTAAGATCCCACATGCCTTGCAGCCAAAAAACCAAAACATAAAACAGAAGCAATATTGTAACAACTTCAATAAAGACTTAAATAAAAAGGGTCCACATCAAAAAAAAAAAAAAAAAAGACTCCGCACTCCCAATGCAGGGGGCATGGGGTCGATCCCTGGTCAGGGAACAAATATCCCACGTGCTGTGGTGCGGACCAACGGGGAAAAAAAAAAAAAAAGACACAGCCTGAAGTTTCCAGGGCAAGAGGTTCAGATGGCCGAGGCGAGCATAAATGAAGCAGGGGACATTCGGGACAGGCTTGCCTAGGTACCAGGCTTATGAACTTGGGGACCACAAGGTGCTTTAAGCATAGACTGACGTGGTCCCAGGTGGTTGCAGAAAAGGCTTTGTGATGACTCTGTGGAGGAGAGGCTGGGATTGGGAGGAATTAATTCTATTAGAGCAGTTACAAGACTGTTGGTGGAGCTCATCTGAGAGATGTTGTGGTCCAGATGGAAAGTGGCGGCAGATCCCGGAGAAGAGGGGGGAATGGCTGCAAGAAGTATTTAGCACAAAAGAGTTCTCAAGAATTGGTATCTGGAAAAAGACAGGGCTGGGTCACTGGGTCACTTGGCATTTTAGAGGCAGAAGCAAACCCAGCTAACATCCCAGCCTCCCTCCCTCCTGACTGTGGGTTCCCTGCTAAGCTAAGCATCCCTCCTCTGGCTCCAGTAATTGACTCCCTGGGCAGTCTGCTCCTTTCTCTCCATCAAATTAAGCTCTTTCTCTTCGGGTCTTGATTGTTAAAACACCCTGTTTGCCCATGCCATTTACATATTCCAATTACCCTCTGCCATTTCATTTCCCTTCTAATGAGCCCGTGTACCTGTGTTCAAGAGCGTCTGGCCCAGAGCCTGTTCGTGCAGGAGGGCTGAGTGCTGTGGGCAGAGATGCTATTCACAGTGTCTTCAGACAAGGAGTTCCGGGACCATTTTCCCACCTCCTTCTAGTCCTGATGGAGTAGACGTTTGTGTCTCATTACCCGCCCCCCTAGACGCCCGGATACTCCATTTACCTTAGTTGACAGAGAGAAGAGCTCCATGCCAACTGGAGAAGCGCTCCCGGTTCTTACTGCCATCATAAAAGGTCCATTGTACCCTTAGTCACGTGCGCAGAGCCTGTTAAGTCCAAGGTCTTCCTAATTGCCATCACTGAACGTTTTGCAGAGGGGAAGCTGACGCCTGGGTGCTAAGGAACTGGACGGGGGATTATGGGTAGCTGCACAATGATGCTGCACAGGGAGAGCTCAGGCTTTTGAGACAGGCTGCTCTGGGCAGGAATTCTTTCTCTGAAAAATGCTAAGCATTTGACCCTGGGCAGATTAAATAATCAGTCTCAGCCTTATCTGTAAAATAGGAATAATAATTACCTTGAAGGGACGTTTCAGGAGTAAGGGAGTTAATATTTGTAAACCTTTGGCACTTAGAGGCAATTAATACATATTAACTCATATGCTGAATATTAACATATTAATTACAATAATAATTATTATGATATCCGAATTAGAAGAGAACTTCTGGGTGTCAAGTCCAGTGTTGCCCCACACTTGGTGACAGTGACCCACATTTATGTTACAACCCAGTGCATGTAGTATAACATACACATAACCAACCGAAATGAATGAGGATACCTTCTGATATCTGCTATCCTATAGTTTATAAAATGCTGATTGCAAACAGTATTCGTCTGCTGGCAGTGCCAAAACAAAAGCCCACAGACTCACTGGCTGAAAGAACAGAAATTTAGGAAGTCCAAGATCAAGTTTTTGGCAGGGTTGGTTTCTTCTGGTGTCACCTCCGTGGCTTACAGATGAGCTGCCTCCCTTCTGTGTCTTCCTGTGGTCTTTTCCCCGTGTGTGCCCACTCCTAGTGTCTCTTTGTGTGTCCATTTCCCCTTCTTATAAGGACACCAGTCGTACTGGATTAGGGCCCATCCTAACAGCCTCATTTGAGCTTACTCACCTCCCTAAAGGCTCTGTCTCCCAATAGAGTTACATCAAGGTACTGGAGGTTAGGAGGCCAACATGTGAATTTTGGGGGGATACAATTCAGCTCATAACATGAGCCCACTACAGATATTTTACATTCCACTAAAGGGTCATGAACCTAGCTAATAAAATGTGAATCCAGATCAGTCCATAGCCAAGTCTTTTGGTCTCTACTTGACTATCTCCAGCACATTGCCTTCCAAGAAGGAATCCCATTGTTGAATAACCAATACGCTCACCACTTAGTGCCCATTCGGTGGGAAGCCCTGTGCTATTAGGCACCTTTCCTTCTTTACCTCATTTAATTGTCACAGCTGCCCACTGAGGTAGGTTTTGCACAGATGTATGTGGATTGCCCAAAGTCAGAGAACAATGGCTGAGCAAAGGTTCAGATTTTTCTCCAAATCTCAGAAGATGTTGTCCCCATAATTGGAAAGTTTTTCTTCGCGGTGAGATGAAGTTTTCCGGAGGTAATGTGAATGTAACACAGGTGGTAAAATTCAGGTGTTTCATAGGAGGGCAGTGATAGCTCAGGTTTTAGTGTTTGAAGACATAGGTTTCAGTCCCAACCTTGGCACTTTCTGGCTATGTGGACTTGAGGAAGCTCTGGAAGTTCTCTCGTGCTCAGCTTCCTCTTCAGGAAAATGGAGTTGTTAGTAACATTTACCTCATGTGGTTATGGTGAAGTTCAAAGCTAAATACAGAGACCCCAAGAAATTGTTGTTACATTGCAGATGGTTTTTGGGCCACATTCTTATTTCTGTTTGACCCATTATTAATCTCTTTGAGCCTAATTTTCCATTATTATTATTATTCCCACATTTATATTAAATATTATATTCATAATAAAAGCTTCCTAAGAAGACTATTGAAAGACTAGATAATCTAACACATGTAAGACATTGCATTATTTAGAACTTAATTGTGTCTTGACTTTTCTTTTGATGCTACAGATTGACTGGGAAAAAATGAAAAGAATACTTTATCTTTCTTCCTCAAAGGAAGAACAGCCACTTTTTAAAACAAAAATCTTGACTTAAGACTCCCTTTTAAATGGGTGTTAATTTGTAAATTTTCTGAGACCACACCAAACAGGCTTTGTGAGTGGAAGTCCTGGCCGGGGTTTGCAAACCCCTGTGTCGGTGGGGACCAGGCCGGTGACATAAAGCCGTGGAGCTTATGTAAAGTGTAGAGCACAGCACCTAACACAAGAGAGAGCAATTCATAAGTGGGAGCGGCCAGTCTGATTGTGATGACGGTGTTGAAAAAAGAGAGGAAGAACAAAAAGTTAAGAGAATGGGGAAGAGACTCTTGGGCCCCCAATTCTGGGGAAACAGTGTTCCCCCAATCTGCTTCCCATATCCTAAGCCTCATAAAGGGCCACACTTGGACACAGCCCTATTCTAGGGGGAAGATCCCTCTTCTATGGTTTTGTACTTCCCACCCTGGTCTCAAGCTTGCTCTGTGGGTGATACCCCAAATGGTTGTCAGACTGGAAACCCTCCTTCTTCATCTCTGTTTGTTTACCATAAAGTATTTTTCCTATTAATTATTTGTGGCAAAAATAAGAATAAAACAACCCATGAAAATAATCCATTAAATGTCATATACCATTTATCGTTGGCATGTGGTACACTTATACTATAGCTGTTATTTTCTTTTAATGCAAAACAGTTTGCAAAATGCTTCACGTAAAACCAATGGTCAGGATAATGTGCCGTGAGTATTCTGTCATTTTGTATCCCCCCAGGCTTAGTTCTGTAAACCCAAAGGGCTAGACATACCTTATTTAAGAAAGATGTGTTTCAACTGTCTTTTAATATCTTCACAAGAGTCCCCCACTATTAGAAGATTGTGTCACTAAACCAAGCATCAGCGTGAGTTCATTTCCAGACTTGACCTTTGGCTGGCCAACCATATTTTCATTCACTTCCAGGAGAGGGGGCAGATGGTCACAACAGATCTCTGTATGTAAAAGACTCTTGTTCCTGTATGTTTACGTAGTGCCTCTGTGTCCAGATGTTTTGCATCTCTTAACACAACCTGACATGGACTGATTACTGCTCGGGAAGTATTCGCCCCCCCACACCCATGGGAGGACTATACATCTCACTAATATTGTGCTTGTTCCCATAACTTGCTTTGCCCAGTGGAATATGGGCAGAAGTAAAAATGCACTATGTTCAGGCCTAGACCTTAAGAGGCATCACGTGGTTGTGCTTGCTTCTCTGCCAGCCCTGACCCCTCCTCTGTGAGAATAACATGCCCCAGGAAGCTGCTGGTCCCTACAGCCTGGGCCCCAGAATGAGACATGTCGGGCAGAGACACCCCACCACCTCTTGACCTGTGAACAGGTGAATAAATGCTTATGACCAAAAGCTATGAAAATTTCAGTGATTTTTCTGTATCAGGAAAAATTGGAAGTCAGCAAAAGTGATTATTTGGTGTCCTTTTGGCGGAGTCCTGTAATCCCTACAGGGATGCTCTGATCTATAGGTATCTGCACCTTTGCTATTTTGAAACTCTGCAGGGATAAAAGTTAACGTGTAGAAAACTGATAGCAGTGCAAATGAATTTTGTGCTATAGAGATATAGTTGATTTGTGTCCTGTAGAAAAGATAGCCCCAAACTTGACATTTTATGGCCTTTTGAATATTAACCTGTTATGCATCTTTTAGCAAATTTATTTCAGCATTCCTGATTGTCTATGTATCTCTCTCTGTTCTTCAAAATCTCCTTTGAACTGGTCTCAACATCTTACTGATTCTCTCATTACTTCATGAGTTGGATAAAATCTTTACCATGTATTCATTTTATATATGCACGAGGGTTATGTTTTTAACTTTAAAATAAACTTTGGCACTTGTTACCAAGCATTAGCTGACTGATACACCGAGGTTCTAATCTAGCCCGGGTCATCAATTCACTGAGCAACTTGGAAAAGCTGCATGGCCTGTCTGGGCCTCAGTGTCCTGATCTGTAAAGTAAGGGTTTAGGACAGGTAGTTTCTTTATTCAGTCCTAAAGTTGATCCCCCCAAAGTCTTGTGGGGTAGGGAGGGAGAGCTTTATAAACCCATTTTACAGGTGGAGATGTTGAGAGGCAGAGAGGTTTAGTGATTTCCTCAAAGTCACAGGATACCTCTGCCTCCCTGTTAATTCACCATCTACTAGACCTTTCATTCAATGCTTAGGTTCCTGCTTAAAGAAAAGAGCAGTGTGTGCAGTCTCACAGCCTGAACTTGAATCCTGGCTTCACGGATTAGTAGCTGTTTAACCCTGGGCAAATTGTTAAGTATCTTGGAGCCTCATTTTCCTATGTGAAATGGAGATAGAAATGCCTACTTTATAATGTGGCTATAAAATGACTAAAGACTATCATGTCCAATACAGTGCCTGGCACGTAGTAGGAGCTCTTATAAATGCCAGTTTGTCTTCCATCCCTTTCAGCAAAGTCAGAGGAATACCTGCTTTAGAATCAAATCAACACGAAGTTCAACTCCTGGCTCTGCCACCCACTTGCTGTGACTTCGGGCAGCTTGTTCAATCTCCCTGGGCCCTCATTCTATCATCTATAAAATGGAGACGCTAGTACCACACCTTAGTGTTATTCTGAAAACTACTGGAGTACTGAGCATGGGGAGGCTGCAGTAGAGGTGCTAGGACCATTGTTCTTCTCATTAACTGATGATGAAAACACTCAGGCAGAGTGAAGGTCAAACAGGGGACCAACAAAGATCTTGTTTGGAATTTTGAACAAAGTCTGCCTTAAAAGCAGGACTGACATCAACAGGGCTTCCTACCAACGGCTATAGATTTTGGGAGCCCAGTTATCAGCTGAAAGGAACAGAATTACTTGCTAAAAGAACTCCTGCTTAATCAAGAAATTGAGTGGACCCTAATTTCAAAAAATGTTAACGGGAAGTATTATGTATTTAAATGCAGTCCTGAAAGATTTATGCCAGTCTTAATGGCTGGCGATGTCCTTCAAATTTTCCGTCTGCCTTGGAATAGGTCTAATATGATAACAAACAGGAAATCGACTGGGCTTAGGGACATGCAGTTCTGTTTTGAACCATAAAATCGACAAAGCTGCTGACATTGCATATTAAGTAGCTGATTCTTTCCTTTCCAAATTAAGAGCTCAGTTTTGTATTACATTCACGAAGATAAAACTTGGCTCTGTGGTTTGGGATGCATGAGATCTCATTCACTAAATATTTTTGGAGCAGCTAAGAGTTTCTAGGATCTTCCAGGCTTGGCAAGGAATGAGGTAAGACATAAACTAAATCATGGAAAATCTCTCACTATCTAGGAAGATGATGGAGAAGGGTAAGACAGAGTAAAAATGATTGCAGTAAATTGTTTCAGAAAGATCCAGGCTTTCCTAAAGCATCCAGTATGGTTTTATCCCACCGTCACTGGAAATCTTGCAAGCTTCATGTTTCCCTCTTGGCTTTGGCCAAAAGGCTAAGAGCTGATTTTTCCTGCTCTTCTATTTCAATGAATATGTTTAAAGCTTCATTCATTTCATAAACAGTTATTGAGCAGCTACTATATGCCACGTCCTCTACTAGGTGCCAGAAATACAGCTTTGAACAAAAGAGGCAAAAATTCCTGCACTCAGAAAGCTTACATTCAGGTAAGGGAGATAAACGGTCAACACAACAGTTAAGTCAATATGAACATAGGATTTTCCTTCATGTTCCAGTTATCTGTGGCTATGTAACCTACCACCTCACACTTCCTGGTGCAAAGCAACAGGCTTTTATGATTTTTGTGGAGTCTTTGTGTCAGGAGCTCCGACAGGGCACCGCACTACTGGCCTGTTACTGCTCCATGTTTGAGACTCAGCTGGGATGACTCAGACGGGTGGGGTTGGATCATCTGGGGTGAGAGGATCCACTTCCAAGACGGCCCCTTCTCTGGGGATGTTTGGACACCAGTGGGACTGTTGACCAGAGCGCTTATGCGTGTTCCCCTCAAGACAGTTGGCAGCAAGTGTTCCAATGAATGAGGCGGAAGCTGCATGACCTTTTGTGACCCAGCCCCAGGGCCACACAGTGTCACTTACAATGTACTCCATTGGCTGGAGGAGTCAAAAGCCCCTCGGATTTGGACACTGACTCAATGGAAAGAGTGTCAAAGAATTTGTGACTATTTTTCAAACCAGCATACTACATTAGGGCCAATACATTCATAGTGCAGGACTTCAGATTTAGGGTCCATCAGACCAGGATTTGAACTAGGGGTCAGACATGTATTCATGGATTTAGCACACATTGTTGGATGCCTGCAGGGTGTTAGCCACTGTGCTAGTGTCTCAGGCTCTGTGTGGAACGAGGAAGATGCAGCTTCCCCCTCACGGGGCTCACAGCCTTGCAGGAAAGTCAGGTGACTAAACATGCCATTGTAAGACCATGTGACAAGTGCCATGACAGCCACAGAACATCCATGGAGACACACAAAAGGAGGAACTAGCTGAGTGAACTTGGGCAAATTATTTAAAATCTTTCTGCCATTAGTTTCTTTCTTCGTACAATGAGGCTACTAAGACCTAACTTATCAGGGTGATACAAGGATGAGATGCAATAAGTAACCTGAAGTAGCCCTCAGTTGGTCACTTCATATGATCCTATTTTAGGTCTGTTACAACTATTTATCACTACCTGAACTTTCCCAGTTTTCTTGTTCATTTACTTGCTTACTGTCTGAACTTCAGAAACTAGAATGTAAGTTATACAGTATATTATGATGGCTGCTGTATAGGAAATGGATATTCTCTGCTTAGAAAGTTCTTCTCCTCATATCTATGTGGCTAACTCCACCTGTTAGAAGAATTGCTGAAATGTCATATCCTATTTAAAGTCGTATCCTATAACCCCGCCTCCCCCTTATTCTGTTCTACCTCTCTTTTCCCCATAGCACATACCACTTCTACCACACTCTGCAAGATTTCCATGTAGTATGTTTCTTGTCTTTCCTGGGAGAATATAAATTCCACAAGAAAGGAATCTTTGTTTCTTTTTCTTGCTGATACATTGCAAGTGCCCATCACTGTAACTTTCACGTAATAAAATAAATGAATGCATTGGGAGAGGGGGTAGAAGGAGGTGCAGTCGGCAGGGTGGTCAGGGGGCTTTGTAAGCCATGATTAAGAGTTTGTCTTCTTTTCCTTAAATCTGTGCTAAATATTGTAGAATTTTACGAGGATATATGACATGAACTGATTTACATTTTTATATTATTCTGGCTACTGTATAGAAAATGGAATATAAGAGGTCTGGATTAGATGGAAGGAGGTGAGTTAGGGGCTATCTCAGGTGTCAGGAGAGATGCTGGGGGCTTGGACCAAGCTGGTGACACTGGAGATGATATGAGGTAGATTTAGGAGGCATTAGGAAGGTAGAATTGATGGGACGTGCTGATGGACTAAATAAGAGGGTAAATAGAAGAAAGATATTGAAGATAGTAGGTTTTTGGTTTAAGTAATTGAGTGCAATGTGGTGTCATTCACTGATGAATAAGACTATGGAAGAAGCAGAAGGAGTGTGTGTGTGTGTGTGTGTGTGTCTGTGTGTCTGTGTGTCTGTGTGTGTGGTATCAGGGTGGGGCAGTAAGTCAAGATTCCATCTTGGCCCTGTTAATTGTGAAGTATATATCAGACATCCTGGTAGAAGATTCTCCATCTAGACTCTATCCCAAGGAAATAATCAGAGATGCCTACCAAGATTCAATGAGGTTTTTCACTGCATTATTTGTAAGTCAAAAACTGGAGAGCACCACGGTGTCCGGTGTTATCCTTGAAAGTGCTGCTAATGTAGATTATAATGAGACTGGAAAATTCTTCCTGTCTTTGCTGATGTTCTTCTTTCGCGTCCTGGAACAGCTCTCCTCGCCTGGCTCCCCAGACAAACATCGACTCAGCTTTCTGGACTCAGCTGAGGATCACCTTCTTGATGGAGTCTTTTCTGACCCCTCTTGCCCCAGATGGATGTGCTGCCTTTCTCCTTTGTGACTGTTTAAACTGTGCCCCGCACAGGCTGCTATCCCACCCGATACAATTCATTGTCTTTGTTTCTTTACTTGTCTAGCCCCCAGTATAGACTAAAAGCTCCTTCAAAACAGAAAGTATATTATTTCATCTTGGTATCCCAGAACATATCATGAGGTTTTCGTTAAGTCACCATGCAAATGGATCAGCCCCTTCTAAGTTCCCTGAATTTAGTAGGCACAAGGGATATAGGAGAGTAGCAGAGACTGTATTTGTTTGCCAACATCCCCTTATTCCCTGGTGGTAGGTTTCGTATCTGTACGTGGACACCCAACTCAAGAGTACCTTTGCCAACCTCCTTTGCAGTTATGTGGTCATGGGAAAAAGTTCCAGCTATGGGATGTAAATGGAAGTGATGTGTTCACCTTCTGGGTCACAACCTTTAAGGGAAGAGGAGTCCTCCCCCTTTCTTTCCCCTTTTCTTGCTGGTTTGAGTGTAGACATGACAGCGGCCACTGGAGCAGCCATTCCGGATCTCGAGATGGAAGCTACCTGTTGAGGATGGCAGAACGAGTTAGAAGTAGACTAATTTCCCTTCACCATCAGGCCCTCACACCATACATGAACTGACTTTAAACTTAAATAAGGAAGATAAGTTAATTGTGGCTTGTTCAAACCAATGTATTTGGGGGCCTGTCTTAGTCTGTTCTGGCTGCTATAAAAGCATACCATAGACTAGGTGACTTATAAACAATAGAAATTAATTTCTAACACTTCTGGAGACTGGGAAATTCAAGATAAGGCACCAGCAGGTTCGGCATCTGGTGAATCTTCCTGGTCTCCTGGCTGTGTTGTCACATTGCAGAAGGGGCAGGGGGACTCCCTGGGGCCTCTTGTATAAGGGCATTAATCCCATTCATGAGGGCTCCACCCCCATTACCTAAATCACCTTCCAAAGGCCCCACCCCTAATACCATCACATTGGGGAAATAGGTCTCAACATAGGAATTTAGGGGGAACACAAATATCCGGTTTCTAGCAGGACTTTTTTTTACAAGAGCCTACTCTATACCTTGCTCATAGAAATTGTTGTCTAAAGCACATTTGATCTCTTTATCGATTGAACTTGCTTAACATAAACCCTGAGCACATGCATTAACAAATGAACAAGTGAGTGAGTGAATGAATAGTTTCAGGTCTAACCAGAACCAGCCAGAAAAAAATAAAAAGAAATAATTTCATAATTTGTCACAGCAGGCAGAGAGCATCATATGCTATGAGGCTTAAGTTATTTGGAGCCTGTGCTTCAGACAGTGGGCTTAAGCATTCCAGCTTCGCTGCTCCACCTGCCTTACCCTCCACGCACAGAGCCACTGTGATCCTTTAGTTCCCCCTCCACACACTGTCCTTATTTGGTTCCCTCCCAGTCTTTCCCAAAGCCATAGCTCTAATTCGGATCCTCATTACCTCTTACCTAAACCATGGCGCTAGTTACTGAGCTGGCCTCTCCACCTGCCCATCTTTCCCCAGAGTTGTTGCCATGGCAATCTTCCTCTGGCACAGAGCTGATCAAAACCCTCCAGGGCTCTCCGTTGCCTTCAGGTAAAAGGCCAACCTCTTTAAATTAGCTCCGTGCTTCCCCCGTCCCTCGCCATCCTGCCTTGTCTCCCACTCATTCGCCTCACTTATCCCACTTCACTACCCCATGACGCCCTTACCACTGCCTTTCTAGATGCCTTTTTCCAAGCTCACCCCCTTCCCCGGAATGCCTTCTTCATCCAGCCTCACTCCTCTTCTCTGCCTGTTAAAATCCTACCCTTCTTTCAAAGTCCAGCAAATTCTTTTCCTTTATGAGTCTTTCTTATGTTTTAGACTTCAAAGGATTCCACCATCTCCGTGGACATCCTTAGCTTTCTGTATTCCTAATACAGAATTTACCACACTTGGATTAGGACTGGATGCAGGGTGGGAGAGTGGAAAGATAACACTAATACTAATATTAACAATAACGTTAATAACAACAATAATAACATCTAACCATTTGCCGAGGGTTTGCTACCGGCCAAACCTTCTACCCAGCATCTTAAGTACATTAGAGCATCCACGCCTGCAGCAGTCCTGTGGGGTAGGTACCATTTTCTCCACTTTAGAGATGAGGAAGTCATAGGTACAGAAAAGTTAAGTAACCTGCCCAGGGTCACACAGGAATCTTGAATCTTGATCTGACCGCTTACTAGACACGTGAACTTTGGCAAGTCATTTCACCTCTTTGAGGCTGAATGCTCTCATCTCAACTGCTGTGTGGAGACAATTGTAGGACATGATGTCTTGGAAGTGTCCAGCCCAGTTTCAGGTGCTCAGAAGGTACTCAGCTCATGCTATCCTTTTGTCTGCAGAGTTATATCTCGTAAGTCTTCTATCCATGGCTTGTCGTATGTTTCCCTGTACATGGTAGGTGCCTGCAAAATGTTTGTTTATGCTGCAGCTTATATTTTGTCTTAGTTGTGAAAGTCCTGGTCATATTCTGCCCAATACCTCTCAATACAGGATAGAGGAGCAGAGTGGCTGTCCGCTAATGCATCTTCCTTTATTTACTATTACATTAATAAAAACAACAGTTGATTTTAACTTAAAACAGGCATTCACACACCCCTCTTGGTGCTAGATAAGACCTCCTAACCCAGTCCAG
This sequence comes from Eubalaena glacialis, assembly GCF_028564815.1. Classification (NCBI taxonomy): domain Eukaryota; kingdom Metazoa; phylum Chordata; class Mammalia; order Artiodactyla; family Balaenidae; genus Eubalaena; species Eubalaena glacialis. The sequence continues at coordinate 80,353,662 of NC_083732.1, forward strand.
GTCAATGGTGTGAGAGCAGAAGTGATGGAGGCAAAGTGCCTCGCCTTCCCCTCACCTCTTTCTTGCCACCCGGGAGGAGGAAGTGATGGTGAGTTTTCAGGGACCACACAAATGGGGCCATACCCCTAGGGAGGGCTGAGTGATAAGGTCAAAGGGACCTGGTCTCTGACAGCGTCCGTTAAGACTGACACATGAGAAAAATTAACTTCTGACTTGTTTAGGCCACGGTATTTGAACCTCTGTGACAGCCACCAAACCTACACCCTAACTGGTATTGCCGTGTGAACCCAGGTGAGCACAATTGCATTGTCTAGTAGCTGAGTAACCTTGGAGAAGGTCCATAAGCCCCAAGTGCCCCAATTCCCTCATCTGTAAGATAACAAGGGCACGCACCTATGCTATAGGGTTGTTGTGAGGATAAATGTGCAAGTTGCTTATCCCAATGGTTGGCACACTCACTAAGAGCTCAATACATTTTAGTGATTATTGTTATTACAAGTCAGCTAAAATTGCAGCTTTGCACATACCTACCCCTATGTCTAGCTGGGCGGCTGCTTCTACTCCTGAAATCGGTGGTACGATGATCTCATCCTCCCATGTTTGTAGAATTTGCTGTACTCATATGTTTCCCTCCAGTCCCTCCTACTGGTGGCATCCTGGCCCTCCCTCCCTTTGCCTATGCAGAGGATGGGATGGCTCATCCCAGTCACAGCAGGAAAGCAGAGAGGAAAGTCACACCACTGTCACCATAACAGTTCTGAAACGGCTGGTGGATCTGCAGGGTGTACACTTGACTCAACGGGGGTCCAGGGGAGGAAACACATTTTTTACCGAGCACCTCCTGTGGCCTGGGACTCTCACGGGCTCCATGCATTTCCCTTAATCCTTGTTCTTCCCACTGAGGTCGGTGCTCTTGATACAATTGCACAGATGTTAAAACTAAGGATGAGAGAGATGACGTGATTGGCCAAAGGTCACACAGCTGGACAATGAAAGGCCATGAGCATGGCGAAGGATGCTAGAAGTGTTCTCTAACTTTAATCAGCTTGCCATCTGAGGATAAGAGAACACCAGCATGCAAAATTGATTTATTTGGGGTGTAGGGGTAATTCCCTTCTGAATAATATTTCTGCCCTTTGCCACCTGCTTTTTCTGCCCTCGGTTCACGGTTACTGTGACTTCTAGTTCGTACCTCCTGGGTCATCCAATTGCCCTCCCTCTCCCCACACTCAGGTTACATTTTACTCTCAGGTTATATTTAGGTTTAAAGAAAAGAGAATCCAAATTTTAGGGGTGGATATTTTCTTAAACAAATAAAAATGGCATGTTATATAAATCACACGTCTGTGCTCAGGGCCTCTTAGGGACAGTGCTGGGGGCCTGTGGTTCACAAGCCCTTGTCCTGGGGCCCAGGGGAGGTTACAGGTGGAAGCAGAATATCAGGGCTCAGAGAAAGTACACAGGCTGGTGCTGTGCTCCTAGCCCTTGCTTAATTATGCTTAATTATGATCTGTTTCATACATTGGGATTTTGCTTAAGACTTTATCTTGCGTCATATGGTATCTCTTATATGGGGAATATTAAAAAAGGATACGAATGAACTTATTTGCAAAACAGAAACAGAGGGCTTCCCTGGTGGCGGAGTGGTTAAGAATCCGCCTGCCAATGCAGGGGACACGGGTTCAAGCCCTGGTCTGGGAAGATCGCACATGCCGTGGGGCAGCTAAGCCCGTGCGCCGCAACTACTGAGCCTGTGCTCTAGAACCCACGAGCCACAACTACTGAAGCCCGAGCGCCTAGAGGCCATGCTCTGCAACAAAAGAAGCCACCGCAACTAGAGAAAGCCCACGCGCAGCAACAAAGACCCAACACAGCCAAAAATAAATAAATTAAATAAATAAAATTTAAAAAATAACTTAAAAAAAACCAAAACAGAAATAGACTCACAGACAGAAAACAAACTATGGTTACCAAAGGGGAAGGGGGAGAGAGATAAATTGGGAATTTGAGATGAACAGATACACACTACCATATATAAAATAGATAAACAACCAGGACCTACTGTACAGCACAGGGAACTATATTCAACATCTTGTAATAACCTATATTGGAAAAGAATCTGGAAAAGAATATGGGGGTGTGTGTGTGTGTGTGTGTGTGTGTGTATAACTGAATCACTTTGCTGTACACCTGAAGCATTGAAAATCAACTATACTTCAATTTAAAAAATGCAATCAATCAATAAAATTTTATTCATTTAAAAAATTTATTTGTTATTATTTATTTATTTTATTTATTATTTTTGGCTGCACAGGGTCTTAGTTGTGGCACGCGGGGTCTTCGTTGAGGCGTGTGGGCTTCTCTCTAGTTGTGGCATCAGGGTTTTCTCTCTCTAGTTGTGGCACGCAGGGTCCAGAGCGTGTGGGCTCTGTAGTTTTCGGCACTCAGGCTCTTCCTTGAGGCGCACAAGCTCAGTAGTCGTCTCACGGGCTTAGTTGCCCCGTGGCATGTGGGATCTTAGTTCCCCAAACAGGGATCAAACCCTCGTCCCCTACATTGTAAGGTGGATTCTTTACCACTGGACCACCAGGGAAGTCCCAATAAATAAAAATTTTAAATAAGTTTTAAAAATAAAAAATTTTAAAAAGAGACTTTATCTTAGAGAAAAATGTCCTCTGCCAGCAAAAATAAACAAAAAGGTGCCAAAATCATTAGTATATTAGAAAATTTACTGATAGGGGATAGGACAATCCTTGGATCTAATCTTTGATTCTCTATGTTGAATTCTTGGGCAAATTGCCTTTCCTCTCTTCCTTACCTCTCTTTCCTTACCTATGCTCAAACCTCAATGTCCCCATTTGCAAGATGGAAAAGCCAAGTCTCATTCTGGAAGATTGTTTGAAAAGTGAGATAAAAGGTAGTTATCATTATTTCACGTTCAAAAACCTGTGAGCTGACCTGTGTACTCAGCCTCTCTCCTGGCAGGATGAGCTCTGAAGAAAGGAAAACAGCAGCAGCAACTCATAGGTTACACAGTAAAGCTTCCCTGAAGTCAGTGTTTCTCATAACACAGCCTTAGTAATGAAGTGCTGGTTAATAATGCAGATTTCTGAACTTGAGCCAGAACTACTAGATCAAAACTTCTGGAGATGGGCTGGGACCTGTGTATCCACCTTTTAAATGAACAGCCCAGGTAATTCTTATACACGTGGAAGCAGAAAAACTCCTGACTTGAGTGATAAAAACTGATGGTGTCTGCACAACCCATGAATGGCTCAAATGAAAAACACTGCCACCACCAAATGTTAGCAAGGAAGCAGAGCAACTGGAATTATCAGAGACATCTGGGAGGCAAGGGAGAGTTTACAATGGTACAACGATTTTGGAAAACTGCTCAGGAGTATCTACAAAAGAGAAATGTGCAATTTTTCTGTGAACCAGCAATTCCACTCCTAGGTGTATACTCAAGAGAAGTGATACACATGTCCACAAAAAGACACACACACAAAATGTTCATGGTAGCTTTATTCATAATAACTCCAAACTGTAAATAACTCAAATGCTCGTCAACAGGCAAATGGATAAATAAATTGAAGTATGTTCACATTGTCAGGAAATACTTTCTAAGACTTGGTACAGAGCCAAAGAGATCCCTAGGTAATCTTCTAGCTCAGTGCTGGGTGTGGTCCAGGGGTTTTCTGGGTGTATAGGGAATATACCTTTCTTTCTATTGATTCTGTGATTTTACAGCTCTGGAAGGATGGTAAGTTATGGAAAACAGATAACAGTGCAAATGCTTCCTGTTCATAGCAACTAAAATTATTCCTGTTCACAACAATACCAACAAATTCTAACTGGTAGAGAATACAAATCTCCGGAAGTCAAATCCTCATTGGAACCTGTTTTTAGTGTTTTACTGATTCACTCATTAATTAATGAGTTGAATAAAATCTTTGATACATGGCAAATTTACATTTGTATAAGTGTCAAGTTTTTAACTTTGGAAAATGATAACTTAGATGTAAAGTTGGCTACTACACAATAATGTAAAAGAACAAACTACTGATATACACTAAAACATAGGGGAATCTCAGAGATCTTACTTGCATTAGAAGAACCAAAAGCAAAGGACCACACACGGTACGATTCCATTGATACAGAGAACACGAATGTGCAAAACTAGTGGATGGTTTTGGAGGTCAGAATAGCGTTTACCTCTGGTGGGTGGGTGTAAGGACTTGGGAAGAACACAAGGGCATCTCCGAGTTGATGAAAATGCTCTATGTCTTGACCTTGGCAGTGGTTACATGGGGGTATCCATCTATAAAAATCAAGCTGTACATTAATGATGTGCTCACTTTTCTATATGAAAGTGATACCTCAATTTTTAAAAAATACCAAACATTGGAAAGAAATTAATGGATGGTTCTTTATCTTCTCAGCCATGGTGTTGGTCTGAAACACTGTGATAACTAAACTGTCACCAGCCCCCGCCCAGGAGCTGCTTCCTGTGGGAGGTGAGGAAGCTGGACACCACCGTGGCCCATCGGCTGTGGAAGAGCATCTCCCTGACCCAAGCCTCCTCTGGAGCCGCGGCCAGTAACACACTTTGTCCCTCTAACGGCTTCAAAAAATTGGCTGAGGCAGAAACAACCCCTGGTCCAGACAGCTGGGAGCAGATAGACGGGACTCGTTTTCAATCTCAGCAAAATGTATTTTAAGGAAGCCCTAAAGAGCTTTTCAAGGAAAGTCTTTCAAAAATTATCGCAAGCCTCCATCTCAGAAGTGGCCGTATCAGCAACATCTTTTACACGAAATCAAATCAAAACAAAATTTCTGCCTAGAAAGAAAATTTCAACCAAGTCCTAAGAGGCCCTCTCATTTGCAGGCGTTTGTTGTCCTTGACTCCCCCTGGTCTCCCACTAAGGGGTGGTCCAGCCTTTGTTAATGACAAGGGACCTCCTAGCCTCTCAGTATTTATAACTAGAATTTGCTGGGGACTCACTGTTTCATTCCGTTGAATCCTCGAAACAGCCCAGTGAAGTAGACACTATTATTACCACCAATTCACAGAAGCAGACTGTCCCCTCCATGTATTAGAGACTCCAACATAAGCACAGCATGCAAACCCTTCACAACGTGTCTCTGGCCCACCTCTCCTGTCCCATCTCCCCTCTTACATTCCTGCCAAACTCCAGGCCTGCTGTCCCCCAGACGTGGGGTACCATTTCTCCCCTTCTTAATTATTCCCACTACCCCTCCAGGTTTCCTGGAGAAAATCTCCATGTTCTCAAAGGCCACTCCCTTCAAGAGATGTGTGTCCACCAAACTCTAGGGTCAGCGGACAACGGCCCTCTTTGTACCCCCCATCTCCTTAGGCACACTTTTTTTTCACATCTTAAATCAGTTTGTGTTTAATAGGATGTATTAGTGCATAACTGAATACAACAGCTCTAAAAACATTTGAAAAATACCAAAAAAATTGTTTCTTTATCCTGATTTAAAAAAGGATTCAACATTCGGTTTCAATACAACTTGGTATATATCCAGTAACCATTCATTAATTTTCTTTATGCTTACTAACCTCAATATATTCTTTTTTTATTTTTATTTTATATTGGATTATAGTTGATTTACAATGTTGTGTTAGTTTCAGGTGAACAGCAAAGTGATTCAGTTATACATATACACATATTTATTCTTTTGCAAGTTCTTTTCCCATTTAGGTTATTACAGAATATTGAGCAGAGTTCCCTGTGCTCTACTGTAGGTCCTTGTTGGTTACCTATTTTAAAATGGTAGTGTGTATATGTCAATCCTTAGACACACTTTAAAGAGGGCAGCAGAGACTCTAATAAACTCATTTATTACATATCTGTCCCCCCATCAGACTGTGAGTCGCTGAATATTGGCGTCTGTGTCACATTTGTCTTTCCTTCTCCTTCCCCTCCTCCTTCACAACGCGCTCGGTACTTGCTGAGTGAAGAAAGTGTGTCTATTTGTGGCAGAGATAGTTTTGGGCCACCCAATACACATCTTCCCCTTTTTTTCTCAGCTATAGAACCTCAATTTCATTCAATGTAACCATGCACCCAACTAAGAATACACCTTTCCCAGCATCCTCTGCAGCTGGTGAGGCCCTTCTTTCATGCTTCTGGTAACACCAGCTCTTTCTCCTGCCCTTGCAGGCCTGGGGCTGGGGACAGCTTCCTACTGTCACCAGTACTTGGGTGCTTTCACATTCCTCAATGACATCCCTCACCCTGTAAGTGGACCCTTGATTCAATTTTTTCAAAATCCCAGCGGAGTGCCTTCTGTTTCCTACTGGACCCTAAGTCTAAATTTTCTTGATTCATCTCCTCCTGTTGTTTTAGTATTTCTTCGTTTGAACTTTTAAATTTTAAATTCATGGTCTTATTAAGTCATTCTATAGCCTGAAACAATTATGACACATTCCCTTCCCTTCCCTGAGTTATGTTTTCTCATAGTTTGGGGTCTTTGTCTGACTTCTGCTTGCTGTGTTCCTTTCATGAGTGTACTTTTTTCTTGTGTACTATATTTGCTGAGTCATTGTGTCATTTGTTTCCATCTGTCCCCTGCTTAGGTAGCTCTGGGTAGATGTTCTATTTGCTCTGATCCTATAGGGCTGATTCATTGAATGTTTTCTCACTGTGTATGAATCCAGTGTATTTTTCCTCTAAGGTACAGTGTGAGTATTAGGAACGGGTATTTGGTGTTCTTTCCATGTTTCCAAACACGTTTCTGTGTTTCCAAGACTGCCAGCATTCCTTGGCCACATGGCTCCAATCTCTTCCAACCTCTGCCCTCCAATGTCATATTACCTTCTCTGTCTCTGAAATCAGATCTCCCTCTCCTCCCTCTTCGAAGGACCCTTGTCCTTACATTGAGGGCCCAACCCAATCATCCAGGGTTATCTCCCTGTATCATGATGCTTAACTTAATCCCATCCACAAAGTCCCTCTTGCCATAGAAGGTAACATTCACATTTTCCAAGGATTAGGCCGTGGTCATCTTTGGAAACACTATTCTGTCTACCTCACCCACTTTACTGGATAGTAGGAGACAAAATCAAAACAGGAAAAGGATAGGAGAGGCCCATGGAATCTTCCAGGTTCTTGATGAACATTTGCCAGGGTGACCTTACTTCTTAGGGGCCCCCATCAAAGTCAGGGGCATGTCTTATTCCTCTCTGGTAATGCACTAAGCAGTAGAGGACCCAGCCCAGGGTATATGTTTTGGGGGTTTGACAAATGAATTGATAAATAAATAAAAGAATAAATGAATGAGTAAAAGAATGACTGAATAAGTGAATGATGAGGGAAAGACAGGAAAATAAAAGTTGACTTGCCACCAATTTAAGCATATGCCAAGCCAGTTCTATGGCCCCTACAAGGAAAACGGTTTTCACATCCCGGAGGCCTGAGGGCTCGGTGTCATCACAGCTGTCCTTTATCCTGTTATCTCACTAACCTGCTCCATAACCACCAAGGGAGGCTTGATGGTCTTCATTTACAAGCAAGCGGATGGACGCCCATTACCCAAGGCCACCGAGGGAGTGTCACAGACCCGGGATTCAAAGCCAGCTCTCAGTCGGAACCCCCCGGAGGCTTGCAGTGCAGACGGGAAGGCGGGGAGCTCTGGGAAACGGGAGGCACCGCTGTCTGTGGAGTGCCAGTTGTGTGTGGTCGCTGTGGTCAACATTTCTCATTCGTGGTCGTGGCTTTGTAACAACCCTGGTAAATCAGTGATATTGGTCCCACTTCAGGAGCAGGAAATAGGAGCCCGGAGATGTTAGACATGCTGCTCAAAGTCGAGCAGACGGTCAAGGGCAGAACTGGATTTGAGCCCAGGCTGGTTCCAAAGCTGTGCTCTTAGCCGTTCGACGAGGATGCTGGACGTGGGTTGAGAATGAGGCCCCCGCCCCTGAGGAAGGAGGGACGATCTCTGTAATAGCAGTTACCTTTCTCTTAGGAGAGCTAGGAAGACTCTATTGGATCAAATCAAAACCCAGCTCGCTAGATGGATGCAGCAGAGACCCTGTACTCCAGGGCAATGCTGGGGGTCCGTGGGCTGCTCTGGTCCCACAGTTCAGGGCCACGAAGGGACTGCATACCACCTCTGATGTATGTGCTGGGTCAGACACAATGAATTCTACCTGCATCAAGGCTTGTTCCGCAGTTGGGAACAAGGCTCCTATTGCACGAGGATTTGAAGAGGTGACTCAGCGGGCAACCGCTGGGGAAGGCAAATCGGGGGCAGGGAAGGGGGAAGTCAGCCCTGCCTCTGAGTGACCTGAGATACCTTCTTCCCTTCTCGGGACTTCACCCTGCACTCTACCCACCAGTCTCTGAGTTATTTCAGTGCTGACAGTCTGGGATTGCCAGAAATAAAACTAGTGTCTGGTCATGGCAAATGAGTCAGTGTAAAGGGAGGTTTTTTGTGTATCCTTGTAAGAGCATTTGGTTATTCATCAATATCGATGAGGAACTTACAATGTTCTTGGTTGTGGCAGGAGCTCCCCTCTGGCTGATGCAATCGGGTCTTGACTTTGAGCAGCTATTAGATCTTGCAGAAATCCTAATCTGGGGATTTCAGAGACAAACTCCCCTTGCACATGGGTTCTGATTGGCTAGCAGTATATTTTCTAAAGAAACTCCATGGCTTTCGATAGGGCATGTCCTCACTGCCATGTCACAGACCCACCCCTCCTTTGTGCTGGTCGTGGATGGCATTTGAATTTCTGCTTATAAATTAGACAGCAGATTTGCATTCCAGAATGCTGGTCCAAGCCTTCATTTCTTCTCAGCCTTCACTGGCCCAGGCAGGCCGAGGGGTAAGCGGTAATATGCGGGCTGCCCTTTCACTGAAGCAGGAGCAAAACAAATGCCTTGATCCTCCCCTGCCCTGCAGGGCTCTGCCCAGCAGCCAGGCCCCCGGAGAACCTGGAGGCCAGCGCGAGCGGGATTCTCTCCTATGCATTATTCACACCAGTGCTTCCCTTTCTATTTTTAATGTTCAGTGTGTACAGCGATTCCCTCCGCCAGCTATTTTTAGCAACATTGCTGCCGGCTGACACCAGAGACAAAGACACCGAGGCACCTTGAGAATGACAAATGGCGATTCTAAAGATGAAAATAGAAGGGCTATTCTTCTTCCTGGAAAGAAAGAGAAGAAAACGTCTACAGTTGCAAAGTTGCTGGGGCTTGTGTTGAATTTATAATTTGGAACACGTAGCCGGCCACACTCAGGGAGGATTTCCTTTGTCTCTTTCTCTTTCTCATCCTTTGTCCCAGGCGAAATATACCCTCCTTTGCAGAAGCTTTCGCTGATGCTCCCCTTTGCTTCCCATGAGCCCCCCCATCTAGATATAACACCTCTATTATTGCAGTAATAATAAATGCATTATCCTCATACGGTATTGTAAATGTTTGCCTCCCTGCAGGCTATGAGTTTCTTGAGGGCAGGGACTTAATGTTCGGTCTCCATTGTCTAGTACTAAGAAAGAAAAACAATCCAGAAACTGGCTGGGCCCTCACAGCGAGGCCAGATCCCTCTGCTGTTGGACATAAACCATCCCTAGGACACCAGCATCCTACAAGGTTACTCTGAGACTATGGGAAAGTGATACAAAACAGGGCCGCTTCATAATCTTGTCTGGGAACAGGTCAAAATGAGGTCCCTGGGCCATCCACTAAATACCAAACATCCCCACCTCTTGGCTACAATGAGTGACTGTGACCTCTTTTCCAATCCCAGTCTTGTCCTCGCTCTAGTCTCCCCTCCCTATAGATTGAGATTTATTGAGAAACCCAAACGTAAATTGTCCCCACTTTCTGACAACACCCAACTTAGAGTTGACCCCTGCGTCTTTAGCGGACCCCAAATCCCCAATCAAGGCCCAAATCCTAGAATAGGTTCTTTCTGGTCCCCTTTTACTGCGACTCCCCGTGGTTCCCTATGCTCTGCCTTCTCCCTCCTGCAACGAGAAGGATACCTGGTTTGCTCAACTACAGGTGTGTTCCTAGTGGCCTTTGACCAAAGGGTGTCGACGGCACAGTCTCACATAACTGGAAGGTCAGTACAAGTTTGATGTCCACCCAGGGTCTGGGCATGGGTGGGGCAAGCCATGCACCCAGGCAGGGACCTGCGGTCCTGGCATCTCGCTTGAGTCACCCTTGCCCCACCCTGCGCGTCACTGACATGCTGAGTGAGCAGTTACTTTGTGCTGCCCCTAGCTCCATCTTACAGCGATCCTATGAGGAAGGGGTGATTATTTTCAACAATTTTTGGATCAGGAAACAGAGACTTCAGAGGCTAAGTAAATACCCCAGGATGCCAAGGTCTTGAGGGGTAAGAAGAGACTGCTCCAGGTCTGGCTGTGTTCCTGCCCATGATGACACACTGTGCATGCATGCATGGAACGTGGATGGACAAACGTAGGCTTCGAAGTCTTCACAGGAATTTAAATTTGAGGAGAGGACCCTACCTGTATGCTGAACAGAGTGTCTGACACGTACGAACTGTCGAATGAAGGCCTCGCCGGTGGTGCCTGTATTGGAAAAGCCCAGGCCAACTGTGTAATTACTTCCTCCTGCCAATGACTTGTTCCGGAACAAGTATTTGACCTAATTCTAGGATCTGAGACACGAGAAGCAAGCCTTTAGTGGAGCTTCTGGGAAATGGCTTCCTCTCCCTTTAAAATGAACCCCTGGAAGAGCTGGTCTTCTTTCTTCTGTCCATGCAGCCCTGATGGGCTGTGACACTCAGACCATTGCTGCAGCCTCTGGGTGAGGCCAGCCCTGAATGCGGTGAACGTAACTCTCCTTACGTGAGATGCACGTTTCCTCGTTGATGAGGCCTGTTTACATCGGAGTTTCTGTTACTTACCTGTACACTCAGACCCTCGCTCCTACAAGCAGCTTGTGCTTTGAGGCTTCCTCAGACCATTCCAGCTAAAATAGCACCGTCTGGGCTTCCCTGGTGGCACAGGGGTTGGGAATCTGACTGCCAATGCAGGGGACACGGGTTCGAGCCCTGGTCCGGGAAGATCGCACGTGCCGCGGAGCAACTAAGCCTGTGCGCCACAACTGCTGAGCCAGCGCTCTAGAGCCCGCGAGCCACAGCTACTGAGCCTGCACTCTAGAGCCCGCAAGCCACAGCTACTGAGCCCGCGTGCCTAGAGCCCATGCTCCACAACAAGAGAAGCCACCTCAATGAGAGGCCCGCGCACCGCAACGAAGAGTGGCCCCTGCTCACAGCAACTGGAGAAAGCCCACGCTCTGCAACAAAGACCCAGTGAAGCCAAAAATAAATAAATTAAAAAAAATAAAAAGCACTGTCTGTAACCTCCATCCCCTCAGTCCATACAATATTCATAGCTGGCACTAATCACAACCTGATGTTGTATTACTCATTCAATTATCTACCGCTTTTTTGTCCATTTTCACCTCTAGGAGGTAAGTTCCCTCAGACCAGGGTGAAGTTTGTCTTGTTCATTCCGCATCAACACTGTCTGGAAGAATATGTGTGGAATAAATTAACAAATGGAAGGTGTTTGAATGAGAAAAAACTAGGAGTCGTTTTGCAAACCTTCACCCAAATCCAGCCTTTCAGGATGGTAGATACTGGGGTTGGAGAGGCTGAATGACTCACAGAGAGAGACGAGGAGACAGGTGTTGAGACCAGGTGGGTCTGAGTCCAGGCCCTTGTTCTTAATCACTGGGCTCTCCTGCCTGGTTGGGCATGAGATGGGGTGGGTGTTTAGCCTCTTGTGCAGAATGTGGTCTGTGTACAACATGTGAGCTACTAGCAATAAAGGGAGGACATTGAAGATAGATTCCATTTTATTCAGTCCACATGTGGAGTCATGGGTTACATTCTCAGTACTGTGCTTTGGCCAAAGGGAACATATTTAGAAAAGAGAAACTTGGAGGATGGGGGGCGGGGGTCTTAAAAACTTTCAGGGAGCTGGGTATGTTTATTTAGAAACAGGGGAGCCTGGGAGGAGGGTCAAAGGAAGAGTGGGAGGAAGGACATGGGAATTTCTAGCACACTATATTCCCTTTGATCACCCACTCATAGCTAAGGGAGTCACGTGCCAGCTGAAAAGTCATGTGTTCCATCACTAAAGAAATCAGCAAGAATAGAAAAATGCTGTGTGTGTGTGTGTGCCCACGCGCGTGTGTGTACACATGTGATTTTATAAATATGGAATCATACCAGTGAGAACATGAATAAGAACATCTTGAGGTTGCATGAAGAGGTCTGCAGTAATAGTTTCTTTTAGGTCTGGTGGTTTTCATCTGAATGCTTTTCCCACTACATCTAGATATTAGTTCAAAGATTTACTTGGGACCTAATTTTCGGCCACCTTTCACCACTGGGTTGATAAATTCTTCATCATAATCATCTCATATCAGCCTGGAATCCCTGGGACCCAGTCAGCTTTGAAGTTTCCACCTCTCTGCTTCTTCACTGTCACCCGGGACTCTTGACTCGTATTCTTCAGTCCCCGTGATATCAGTAGTCACGTGAGTCCAAAGATGGATCCAAAGAAACATCCACTAATTTTGCAACCCTTAGAGCTTTAGCCTTTTGTATTTCCCTCATAGCAGCCTTTTCTGGGCCCACTTCATCCTGGCCCTATTGGGGGTGGAAAGCATGAATGCTGAGTTGTCATAATTGTCTTCAGTGGGCTCAGGGGGTGAAAACCAGAGAGAAAGATTTTAGCTAAACATTAGAAAGAAGCTGCCAATATTAGGAAGAGCAGCTCAGAGATACAGAGGGCTTCTTTGTAAAGTAGTGAGATGCCCAGCACAGGGAATTTACAGGCAGAAACCAGAACTACTTGGCAGAAATGTTTCAGAGAACCAGCATGGGTTGTGTGAGTCTCGGGGGTGTGGTGTCGGCAGAAAGGAAAGGTTGATAAAGCAATTGCAGAGTCTTTGAGTCCATAACCTTCATCGTCTCCACCCCTCTCACCAATACATGTTGTTCAATGTGCACATATGTGGTTATGATTCATAAGATAAAGCTTCATTCAAACGGGTGACCGAATTTAGAGTAGCTTAGTTTCTCAATCAATGGGTACTAAAAATGCAACTACTATTATACAGGGATCTGTGAAATCCTTTGACCCTATGAGTGACTTCTTATTCTTGAAAAAATTGACAAATGTAGTTTTAGTAGATTCAAATTTCAGATGGGAAAAATCTGATTAGGTGACATTTACTTCCTTTCTAACCAGTTCTCGGATCCTAAGGGTTCACATTTAACATAATATTATTCCAAAAATAGAAAGAAGAGAAATAAGCAATGAGATTTCTATGTATGTGATTATTTTGTCACTAAGAAATGGATCATTAAAAAAATATGTAAGGGGCATGCCCATTGGAAAAAAAAAGGAAATTGTATTTAATAATTCAATTATCCACATATCTGTCACTGACACTGACATTTTTTTCTTAAAAATCCATTTGGACAGGCCACTCAAATGTCACTTACGTGACCCTGAACTTTAGGCATTAACTAAAGTGCAGCATGCATCACGTTTAAGCAGCCTGCAGGAAAAGAAACATTCCTCATGGAGACGGGCCCTTGGCCATCGCTCAACCCCATTAAGGAGCTGAAAGAAACAGAGGCTGCAATCCAAATTTGCAGCAAAAATTATTTAAGTCAGCCACAAAGTAGGACTTTTGGAGGGCAGGTGTCCAATTCCACAGCTCTTGCTGGATGGGTTAAAATCCTTCCTAAAAGATGGGTGTGAACCCTCATTTCAGTGGAACTTGGGTAACAGATTATGTTTGACTTCTTTCCTAGGAGATCAAATGGCATCTAGAGAAAGAAGAGTAAAGCCTCAGGAAGCAAAATTTTAGATCATATATTTAAGGGAGAAATACATCACCTGCATCTGAGGCTGGCAGAAGGAGTCAGGGGATCTGGGTTCTGGCTTGATTCTTCTATATCAGAGCTTTGGTCTTGGCCTCAATTCACGGTGGAACATTTTCACCAGGTGACCTCGGGCGAGGTGTGGTGCAGCCAGCTGCAGATCAAGAGGGAAAGACCGAAAGGAGTTGTACAGTTTCCTGGGAAAAACACAGCACACCACACAGGGACACTCAGGGGACTCCTAGGGTCAGTCACCAGAAAGAGAGATGAGGGGACCTGTGGGCAAGACCCTTGACTGTGGGTTCCTTGGGAAGGAACAGGTGATGCAAGGTAAGCAGGGTTAGGATTGGCTCATTTGAGTAATTTCAGTGGGCTCTTGGGTATCGGGGCTGTCCCTGGTTGTCTGGACCGGACCCTGGAGCAATTAGGGTGGGCATAGTGAGGGAGAGTGTGGGATGCCTGTGAAGAAGATGGTTGGGGGTGTGGACTTAATCCACTGCTTAGGATGGGGAACTAACCAGCCTCTAGCTGAGGCCTCAAAACTAAGTCAAGGCAGCATTTATAGGACTGTATTACACGGGCCTTGACCAAATCACCTCCCCTTTCTGGAATTCAGTTTCCTCATCTTTCATATGGAGGATCAACTAAGATGTCTCTAAATTCCCTTCAATTCCAAAGTTATTCACTTTCAGGAGTTCCCTGGCTGTCCAGTGGTTAGCACTCTACAATTTTATTGCCAAGGGCACGGGTTCAATCCCTGGTCAGGGAACTAAGATCCTGCAAACCACGCGGTACAGCCAAAAAAAAAAACTCCCAAACAAACAAACAAACAAAAAACAAAGTTATTCACTTTGATGAAAGCACTTTCTGAGATTATTTGCACCATCTCCAAGAAATCCAATGCTTTCCACCTCAAACATGCTGGAATTCTAATTTAATGTAAACAATAATTTTCCAAATATTGCCAGGATTGTCTAGAATGTAAAACACACCATGGAATAAACATGAACTGCAGATTTAATTTTTAATACAGTATTTGAAGCCCTGGCAGACGAATCATCCACCTCAGCATTGCTCCCACATAAAGCGCAGATTGCTGTTCCAAAATCTGTGCCCTCGATTTCCCTGTGCCATCTAACTTTCTCTCCAGGGATGTGCTCTCTCCTGTGCAATGTATGGTAATCTTCTGGAGGAGAGTGAATGTTATTGTCTATTCACTCATTTGTTCAACCAATCATTCAGCCATTCAACAGACATTTATTGGCTCAAAATTTCTATTTACCAGGCACTTTCTAAGCACCAAGGATGCAAAATAAGTAGGGCACTGCCCACCCCCTTGATGATTTCCACATCTAGGCCAGGGAGCTATTTGTTTCAACAAACATGTAAGGGAGAGGGAGAGAGAAAGAGTGCAACTCAAAAAAACTGTCACAGTTGTCAATTTGTCCCAAAGGAATGACCACACAAATTGTCTCTTGTATACAGAAAATGGTAAAAATGTCTTGACTTTCTATTTTAAAAATTATGAAAAACGTGATGTATGGCTTCTTCTTCCTGGGCCTTCTCTTTCTCTATGGCATCTTTTTATAAAACCCCACAGGCTAATTTTATTTCAGTGTGCCTTTCCCAGGGGTGATCTATCTTCTGAAATTCCCCTCACTTCCTCTAGTCACCCAGTCCTCTACCAATCCCGTATTTCATCAGCAAAGTCATTTTGGGTGAAAAACAGCTTAAGTAAATTTTCAGACTTGAATCATCATCCTAGTCTTTCTAACTCTAGTCTTTTTTTTTTTTTCTAAAAGTTTTTAATGTAATTTTTTAAATTAGAAAGAGCACGTGACAGGAAGCATGCCAGTGAAATGGATAGGTGAGCCAATGACACTTTCCAGGCTCGTATCATGAACAGATATGCTAGGCAACCCACAAGAATTATCTCATGGATCCTCATAGCAACTCTGTAAGGTAGCCCCTCATTTTAGAGATGTGGGAAATGAGCCTCAGAGAGGTGAAGAGGCAACAAGAAATATTTATGTATTGGGCAAATACAACCAGTGAAAAATAATATTAAGTTTAAAGAGAACATTAGGTCAACTAGGGGAAAGATATTTTGGATTAATGCGTAGAGCAGAGGAGATCAGAAATTACTGAAGGATGCTTAGTTTGTGGGATTCAGAGTTTTGTTTTGTTTATGCTTGATTTTTCTTGTCTGTGTCGTTGCCCCTGTGTGTTTCCTTTCCCTTGGATTTTCGTATTTGCTGCTTTAACAGCTCCTTAGCCCAGATACATATACTTAGCATGCTGAGCTTCACACACTGCCTCTGTGCCTGGAGCTTCCCTGCTCTGTGTCTGTGACAAGGACTTCCACCTGGATGTCCCACAAGCCTGACACGCTCACACTCAAACTTGCCTTCCTCCCCATCTCCTGCTCCTTGTTTCCCAAGCTCACTGCCCACCCAGTCTCTCGAGTCATGGATGTAGAGCCGTCCTTGGATCTTACCTGCCCTCCTCCCTTCTGCCTCCACCTCCAGTTCTCTGATTCTATGGATTCTACAATATGTTCCTTTCTGTGCCCATCCCCCTCCATCCCTCCAGCACTATTCTTGCTCAGGTCCACCTAGCTACCACTTGGACCTCGGCAGCATCATCCCTGACCCTTCACATCCAGGGAGAGGCTATTTAATGACCAATCCTTTTTGTTTTGGTAAATGCATTTTCCACCTAACAAAATTGACTTAGATTGGTTTCTCCAGAAGCAGACACTGACATGAGGGCTCACATGCAGATAACTTGCAAGAACATGTTCCCAGGAGAAGCTGGTAAAGGAATCAGGGAAAGAGAACAGGAAGGGGAAAGAAGCCAAGCAGGAGTTCAATGTCAGGCCAAGTCTTCAGCCTGATTCTGCAGGAAACTCCGGCGTATAAAGGATGCCTCAGAGTTTGTCCCTACTCAAATAAAGGGGCTGGGCTTTGATACCCTGCATCACACAATCCTGGGCTAAAACCCACCCCAGGGGGACATAACTCCCAGGTCCTTCCTGCTCTCTGTACCTGCAAGCAAAGGGCTCCAGTAGCCCCAGGGCAGAGAGCTGCTGGAGCAGGCCAACAGATGCAAAAGCACAATGCATGCAGAAACCAGGGAGGGGGTCCCAGGGTATCTGAGGGGAGCACCAAAAAATCCACTATGGAAAATTTTCCAATTTTAAAGAAGAGAGAGAACTAATATTTTCTGAGTACTTCCCATATTCACAACCACTCTGCAAGTGAGTGCCATTTTCCTTATATTATTGTCACAAGACAAAACTAGTATTAGCTGAACTAGTGGCTCCAGAATTTCTCAAATGGAAGGAATATTACTTACTTAACAAGGTGATATAGTAAGAGCTTGGACGTCCAGAGAACAAAAAGAGTTGCTTATCAGGTCTTGAGAAGACTAATAAGACACATGGATACAAGATATGTCACCCAAGCACATATCTGCATGTATTCCATGTGAACTAATGGGTGCGTGCTGCTTGAGAATCCAGGATAATTTTAAAGTCTCACATATTCACAGGCCTGGGTACTTAGTCTCACCTCTGAAATTAGCTATGAAGTGTGAAAGAAGCTTGTTTGCTGGTTCGGCAGCATGAGGTCTGAGATGTTACCTTATCATGTCAATCACTAGATAATTTTAGTAGACACATTAATAGCATTTAAATAGAAATTTTGGGTAATTAATGAATAAATGAGGAACAACAGGTGGGAAAAACATTTTCATTTTCTGGGCTTCCTTTTCCAAATCACCTTTAAAAAATCCTTTTGCATAGATCGTTCTTGATATTTAATATGTTGAGTTTCCTCTTGACCCCCTACATACATTTATGTTGATTAATATATATTCAATAAAGTATATTTAGGGGACTTCCCTGGTGGTCCAGTGGGTAAGACTCCTCACTCCTAGTGCAGGGGGCCCCGGTTCGATCCCTGGTCAGGGAACTAGACCCCGCATGGCGCAACTAAGACCTGACGCAGCCAAAATAAATAAATAAATTAATTAATTAATTTTAAAAGAAGGAGATTTAGTAAAAAGCATATCAGATAAGGGAACATCATTGACCTTTCATTCATTCATTACTCTACTTCATTCATTCATTGAACAAATGCTATTGAACACCTAATTAGTACAAGAGTCTGTGCTGGGCCCTTAGCGTAAATAAAAGATTCTGCTTTCATAAAGCTGACAATTTAGGAAAGGAGAGAAATTAAAACCTGCACACAAATATCCGCAATCTAATATTGAAAGCGATCCAGAGAGATAGAGAAAAGGTACATGATAATTCAGAAAAAGGGAGAGATCACTTCCACGTTGAGTCACCCAATTGCCCTAATCGTCTTTGGCAGACATTAACCCCTTCTGTGCCAGCACTGTGCTCGGTTCCAATGGAACGAGGAGAAAAACAGAGGTTAACCAATAGGAAGGCCTCCAGCTGCCCCCACTGTCCTGTCTATTCTACCAGCTTTTGCTCAGATTACCACAAACCTCCTACTGGCCACATCCCAGAGCCATTTCTTGTTCTCATCTATGTGGTCACTTTGCTGTGATTGGCCATCTTCTCCAGGAAGCTGGTCTTTCCTCAGTTTCTCTTGGTTCAATCCCCACCCCTCTCTCTGTCCTATGGGTTCTTTACTGGATTACCTCCTGTGATCATGCCTACAGGCAGGGGTCCCTTGGACCTTCTTTGCCTCTCGGGAAAGAGAAATCTCTAAGATTATACAAAACCCTGTCCCATCCATAGGGTCATGTATTTTATTAGCAGCAATAATAGTTTTGTAACACAAGAAATATAACAAAATAAGACTAGGCACTCTGAAGGAGGTATAAATGGTTCCCTTATAATTTGAAGACATGATGGAGATGTAGCCATCATTTCCCTCCTGAAGCCCGGGCGTATGCATGGTAGCGGATTCTAAGGGTGTTGATTCTAAGGGTGTTGAATCTAAGGGTGCTTCAAGGGGGACAAAACATAAAATTGTGTAGAGTTTACTGACTCAGGTTCACTCTCCTGAGCTACAGAAGTTAACAGCCTGCCAAGGACTCGAGAAGATGGTGTGAATTTGTGATCCTGGAAGCACAGAAGAAGTGATGCCTTAAGCTGAGCAAAGTTGAAATGCTAGACTTGCCATGGCACGTGGTGAAGGGAGGGATGGAAAGGCTCAGGGAGGCGGGCAGGCTGGAAGTGATTTACCATTTCTACGTTGGGGAAGACCTAGCAGATGATTCACAGGAAGGCTCAGAGGACCAACCATTTACTGCAGACATAAGGGATTCTCTGTTGAGTGGGCACCACCATCACGAAAAGTGGTGGATCTCCTCTGTGGGCCAGGGCTGATATAGAAGAGGCTGTGAAAGAACTTGTCTTGCAAATAGCAGTGGGGCTGGTAGGACCCTACACCAATAGAGGCCAGCGCTTATTGGTGGCCAGTATTAGAGGGGCCACCCCCAGAAACCAGGGGGTGCAACTACAACAACTGTCAGTCTGACACACAGAGGACTACAGAGATGCTTAATACAATGTAGCATCCTCAGAGGCAAAACAGATGAGTAAGGGATGAAGGTAATACTCAGCTGGTACCAGCAGAAGAAATCAAGGATCAATGACCACCAAAGTGGTACCGGGAGATGAGTACTTTGTCCTACTAATTTCCCCTTTCTAGTTTCTCCTAAGGAAAAGAAGCCCACCAGGATCCTGGAGGACTGACTCCTCAAACACATATTGAGAAGCGGATCTGAACAGGGCAAGGAGAGGACTGGAGTAGACATGCAGATGCACAGCCCAGGTGCTTTTCCCAAGAAGAACTTGCTGTCAGTTACAGGGAGTGTGGTCAGCATACAACCCCAGTTCTTTGCTCCTATGGGCTATGACTGAGCTGTCTCACCCAAGACTATGCCTTTCCTGGGGCAGCTAGTGACCAAGTGTGATGGTAACAATCCCACTATTACGAGTCCCTGTGATTCCTCTAAAGCTTCCCCACACCTTTATAAATAGTCCCCTTAAGAAACCCACTTTGTATTATCCTAATTTGAGATTTGACTCTGATTGTCCAATGACCATCAAGACTGGTACACCCAGGAGACACCCATAAATAAACGATTTGGGGGCACCAGGCACATTTGAAGGTTCTGCCTTATTTAGCAGGTCAGTGTAAAACGAATAAAACTCAGATTAGAAATATAAACACAGACCAGTAGTATGTATCTTGCTCTGAGTTTTCTGAGAGATTTTTGCACGTTTTCATCAGCCCATAGATGTGGCATTTTGTTCTCACTCCAGGCTGCCGACTGCCTGTCTTAGATGTCACCCACTGAATGTGGCACCGACTGGCCACCATCAGTCAGCCTGAAGTCACTCTCTTTCCAGCACCGCAGATCCTGCCAGCCTCCAGAAAGCATTTGTTCTCTGGGGGCTTCCAAAAATATTGACAGTTCTTGGAAGAGATTCAACACTAATTTGGGGACTTTCTCTTTTTCTTTTCCATGGTGACAGCTTTCCTGACAGCATGAGGCCAAGCATTTCAGTTGTTTAAATAGTGACTTTTTAAAAAAGATGATAATGATCTCATCTCTGTGGTTCTGTCTGGGTGGGTTGAGTGGCAGAGACATCGCCCATGCCAGGCTGTGTAATGAGCTCTGGAGAGGATGATGAGCTCATCAGATTGCTAGCATGACTGTGGTGTTGGGCTTGGGCTGTCTTCTGTGTATCTATGGCATCTGGGTTCTTGCCTATGGACACCTTTGCTTCTGAAAATGGCACAGCTGGCATTTTAATTTCCACCTGGCCATTGGAAGCTCCTCCCTGTAGAGATGCTATGTGAACAGATGCCTTCTTAAGCTCCACTAGATATGTCATTCCTCAAATGTGCCCTTTACAGTACTGTCTCCAGACCTGTGCTGTTCCCTCCACCTGCAATGCCCGCTTTACCATTTCTACATATGCAAATTCTAATTATCTCACAATTGTCATTTCCCCATGAAGTCTTCCGCCCACCTCACATGTTGGAGTTAATAGTTCCTTTATCTGACATCCATAACGTTATGCTTCTATAATAACTTAGACATAATATTTGTGCAGCATTTCACAGTTTCTAAGCACTTTACACATGTTTTATTTAATCCGTACAACTTATGACATTATTACTTGTTGCAAGCTTATTCACTGTGGCAGTCATTGGTACTATTCACCCAAAATCCGCACTTCTCCTCTTGGCCATAATGATATTGCACTACCCTGCCCCCGTGAAGTTAAGTGTAGCCACGTGACTTGCTTTGGCCAAGATAACAAAACTGGTACGTGATTTATGGGCTAATGCTTGAAAAACCAGGATCCAACTTGCCACACTCTTTTTCTCTATGACACAACAAGTGGTGGTATTTGAAGTTGGCATTACTCTAATGGCCTGGATTCTCTGCTAGGTGCTGAAGGTACAAGATTGGTAAGAGGTGGTCCAGCCTTGCAAATACTGCTGGGCTAGTGCAAAATGATTAATGCCGGTGCTAGTGCATTCACAGGGCTAGGACATAGATTACTATGATAAAATGAAATAATTGCCATAATGGAAATATTTTTAAAATAATGTAAGTATATGAGAAGAAGACCCTAAATTTGCCTGGAAAGTTCATGGGAAAAGTTATATTTAAACCGATACTGGAAGGATGACTAAGTGTTATCCAGGCTAAAATGTAGGAGTAGACTGTTTGGAGTAGCATGTGGAAAGTACAGAGGCAGGAGAAAAGCTTGCAATGTGGAGGAGAAGAAGTAAATGAATGGCCTCCCAAAGAGATTATGGTGAAAGATAACACTGTGATGTCTTTGTAAGTACTTATCTTTATTACTGATGGCACGAAGCAAGTACTGAGTAAATGACTGCTCCCCTGCGCCTCTTTCCATGTCCAGCTCTATATAGTTTCTGACGTCAAGGATGAGGAATATTTTCATATTCTCTATATAAATGCTGCACAAGGGGACCTGGCTCTCTTTTCCCCAATGTCTGCCTCTTGCTTTGGAAAAGATGTGGCTTCTTTAGTCAATGCCCTGATTTTAAACTGTCAATAGTTCCCCGCTATCTTCAAGAGGAAGGTCAAACACCTGGGGAGAAATTCTAGGTCATTCCCGATCTGTCCCCGAGCTACCTTTCCAGGATCAAATTGCACTGCCTTCATACAGAAGCACATGTCCTGAGCTTTCAATTCTCTGAGTGTTTGTTGATCACTCCCACTACCTTGAAGATCTTTTACCCCAAATCATACCCATCTTTCAAGGTCCAGCTTAAGTATCAGGTAAAGTCAAATTCTTCCCTGATTCCACGCACTTCCTCCCTCAGAGTTAACTCCCCCTCCTGTCTGTTGTTTCCTCTAGTTGTTTTTAAGAGGATTTTTTTTTTCCTCTTTGGTTTTTGGTAGTTTTACTTGATGTGCTTAGGTGTAATTTTCTTTTAATTTATCCTGCTTGGGTTTGTAAAGATTCTTAAATCTCTAGCTTAATGTCTTTTGTCAGATTTTTAAAAAAATTCCCAACCATTATCTCTTTAAATACTGCTTCTGTCCAATTCTTAACCTTTTATCCTTATAGGGATGCATTACTCTCTTTTCTGTATTTAGCTGTCTTTCCTCTCTTCTTGTATCATTCCAGTTGTCTTTCAGTTTACAAATTATCCTCTCAGTTTGGTTTAATTGTCTGTTAAGGAAATCCATTGAGTTTTTAATTTTAGTTACTCTACTTTTTCTGTTCTAAAGTTTTATTTTTTTGATAGTTTCTGATTCACTGCCCAAATTCTAAATCTTGTCTTTTAACTTCTAGAATACTTTATGCATATTGATTTTGTAGTCTGAAGTTGATAACTCCATTATTTGTATATGGGTCTGTTTCAATAGCTTATTTTGTTTTCTGTTTTTATCAGCTTGCCTCCTTGTGTGTCTGGTTATTTTTTGTGGAGTGCCATACATTGTACATGAAAAACTAGGCGAAGTGGACAATAGACATTGCATGACTATGATCCCTTTGAGAGAAGAAACATGTGAGATGAGCCCCATGATTGTTCCAGTTTTCTGCCTAGGGGAACTTTCTAGAATACAGTAGAGGGAGATAAAGCCCAAAAAGAATGCAGAGGTTTTGGTGATCTGGAGAGATAGAGATCGGAGTTAGGAGCTGCTAAGATGGCTGGAGTTTGTGGAACCAGGTACTAGAGAGAAGGCGGGGAGCTACACAGATAAGGAGCTCCAGAAATGTGCATAAAGTCCACGTAAGTCTTTGCTCAAATACTAACCTGTGCATGCAAAGAGTAAGACTCTTTATAGCCCAGCAGAAAACAACTACAGAGGAATTGTAAGCTGAATGGAGATTCTGGGGGCTGCATAGTGCTGGGGATATAAAGAGTTCCAACCAGCCAGAGAAACCTTGGGGGAACCACCACTTTGCTCAGCTGACATCCCCCAAAGCCCTTTTTGAATTGGAGTGTCTACTGCAGTTATTTTGCCTACTGCAGTTATTTTATGCTTATCTCATTGTATGCTGGGGGCGTGGGAAAGCTAACCTACCTTATTAGTTCACAGCTCTGCCATTGGAGAAGAGCCATACTCAGGGAAGCACACCCACTGAGCCTCATCTACAACCAGACGTAACTTAGTTGATGAGATCCAAGGCTGTAATTGTATGGGATTTGGGGGATCATGGGAGAGGGCGAATATATTTTGCATATGGAAAAATAATTTATGCCTGAAAGATGGGTATGGTAAAGAGGAGCATAAATTCTTCGCCACTCCTTGCATTGAGAGACGGGATCCTACCTCTTCCCCTTGACCACTGAGATCAACTCTTAGACCTGCATGCACGTGCCAGACCTATTTTATGTCTGTCTTGGGAATGTTGGATTCAAGGGGGGGCCCTCTCTGTTGGCATTTCTCCTACACACTCTCTCACCCCATGCTCTTGCTCCTTTCTTTGATAATCTAGGGATAGGCCAGTAAGACTGGCCTCCAAACAGAAGGAATCAGCTTCTCCTTCTTGCTGGCTCGCGCCAGTTTTTATGAGTGATTCGCTTGACACCTCTTTCCCTTCGCTTTGAGGATGGGAACCTTAAACATACACTGCGTTCCCAAGCCATGGGGAAAGGAGGAATATGACTTCTCTGTATTGTTCTTATCTTTCCTGAGCAGATATCCTCTCCTGTCTTCCAGGATTCCACTCATGTTGGTTGGAGGTTGCTGGTGGAGGTTGGGGATAGAGGTGGTGGGATAAGAGCTGTCTTGTTGAAATGACACCTCTCAGTAAGCCGTGAGGAGGTGGACAGTTAGAACGTGAGGCTCCTAAAGTCTTCTGTTTTCAGCTGTGCCATTCTTAGTTTTCCATTCTAGGAAAAGAAAGCAAGGTCCCATACAACCCCTAACAGCATCGTTTTACATATATAACATTTTCACTATATCTCATTAGTCACCAATTGCTTTTAAAAATCACTTCAATATAGATGAAGACTGAATCAAAATATAGTGTTGCATCCTGCCTTTAAACCCTAACATTTTCCATGGCTTTTCAAATGCTTTCTAAAACTAATTTTGACACCTATAATTTATTTAACCATTCCTCCATTGGATATGAGATGCCTTTAAAAATGCCAGCGTTATAAATAGGGCTGTGATGGACATCTCTGAGACTAAGACATCTTTGTGTGGTATGGATTATTTCCTAAGATCAGAATTAGAACGTTGAGGTCATAGGGCAGAAACATATTTAATATTCTTGCTGCATCTTGAAAATGTCCCTTCCAAAAACGTTGTACCAGTTTACACTGCTGTCAGCAGCAGGGAAGCTGTGCTGTGATGGGCTTTGAAGGGGAAATCAAAGGCATGCAGGGTTTTCCCTGTCCTCAGAGAATGACATCATCCCTTGGTGTCTTTGCCAAAAACAAGTCTCTGTTGGATGGACTCTGAATCGTGACTGCTTTCGAAGCCAACGAAAAGCTCTCTGAACGTGGGATTTTACATTTTTCTCAAGTGAGTGGGAGGCCAGTTGGCTCTGGATCTGAGCTTAGATGGAGGAAAGTTTGAGCTGAGCTACAAAGGGTTTTTTTTTTGTTTTTTTGTTTAAAAAAAATAAAAAGAGAGAGAGAGACACACACACATGAGGATTTTCTCTTTACATCTAAAATCTTCAATCAAGCAAGAATGCATTTAGCACTAAGGGTGGTTTCTGAACTAGGTTCACATCCTGACTCATTAGCTGGATGATCTTGAATGTTATTTAACATCTGTGATTGAGTTTCCTTCCTTGTACAGTGAGGTAAATGACGCTTACCTCTAAGTATTGCCGAAGCTTTAGAAATAATATCTCCCACCCAATTCTCTCCTCTGAATTCCAGACCCCATCTGCCTACCCAATACCCCTCCTTGGGTATCCAACAGGCATTTGCAACTTAGCACTTTCAAGGCTGGCCTCCTTGACCTCATCATTTAATATTACAGCCCCCGTGGTATTCTCAGTCCCTCTCTCTTGCTTACTTTTCTCCATACCTCTTACACCATATGGTGGGCTTGTTTACTTATTTGTTTGTCTATTTATTTTCCGGCTCCCTTCAGTAGAATGTCAACTTCCCCTCTTCCACTGCCTCCGATGAGGATGCTTTTCCCCCCACTCTTCCAGATCTCTGTACAAGTCGCATCATCCTTGCAATTTCTCAAACACTTCAGGACCACCCCTGACTCCTCTCTCTCTCAAAAAAACACACACTCCATCTGCAAACCCTGAGGTGTCTCTCCTCAAAACATATGCAGAATCCAGTTACTTCTCCCAACTTTCACCACCATCCGCTAATCCAAGCCAGCATCGTCTCTCTCTGGATTGTCACCACCACTTCTAACAGGTCCCTGGCTTTTCCTGTTGCCTCTACAAGCAGCCGGAGTGGGGCTCTGGAAGCAGTCTAACACATGGCACCCACTGTTCTGTGTCCTTGCCCACCCACTCCTGTCTCACTGGTGATGAAAGCAGAGTGGAAGGAGCCCTGGGAGCTGCTGTGTCATCTGGCCCTATTGACCCCCTGACTGAATCTCCCTCACCCTCTCCAGACACGTGGTCTCCAGGTCACCCTTCCAAGGAGCTCAGCTCATTCCCACCGCAGGGCCTTCACATTTTTTGCTAAATCGACTTGAAACCCTCTTCCCCAAGAAGTCCATTCTGAGTCTGACAACTCAGTGAGTTCTTTGCCTAAATGCCACCCTCCTTGACCTCATCATTTACTATCACAGCCCCCGTGGTACTCTCAATCCCTCTCTCTTGCTTAATTTTCTCCATACCTCTTACACCATATGGTTGCCTTGTTTATTTATTTGTTTGTTTATTTATTTTCTGGCTCCCTTCAGTAGAATGTAAACTCCATAAGGATGGAGATTTCTGTTAACTTTGTTTATTGCTGGATCCTCAGCCTGGAACAGAGCGAGTGCTCAACCAATACTCGCTACAGTGAAATGAAAGGCACACAGTAGATGCTTAATCAATGTTATTTATTATTATTTTCATCTTTACAGTATTAGATGAGCCTCACTTAGCCAAATATGTCATGAAAAGGATACGCTGGTAAGCTTAAGTTTCTGGTTTGTTGTGAATTAAGTCATTGTTGATGAAACAACACATTTTAAATTGTATTTTTAAAAATAATTCTTCCCTTGGGGTTTCCCTGGTGGCGCAGTGGTTGAGAATCCGCCTGCCAATGCAGGGGACACGGGTTCGAGCCCTGGTCTGGGAAGATCCCACATGCCGCGGAGCAACTAGGCCCGTGAGCCACAACTACTGAGCCTGCGCGTCTGGAGCCTGTGCTCCGCAACAAGAGAGGCCGCGACAGTGAGAGGCCCGCGCACCGCGATTGAAGAGTGGCCCCCGCTTGTTGCAACTAGAGAAAGCCCTCGCGCAGAAACGAAGACCCAACACAGCCAAAAATAAAAAATAAATAAATAAATTAATTAATTAAAAAAAAAAATTCTTCTCTAAAAATAAGGATTGATTAAATGGCTCTTAATTGCTTACTTAACACCCAAAGCTTTAATCAGCCATAAAAAAGAATGAAATAGTGCCATTTGCAGCAACGTGGATGGACCTAGAGATTATCATACTAAATGAAGTAAGTTAGACAGAGAAACAAATATCATATGATATCACTTACATGTGGAATCTAAAAAACTAGTACAAATGAACTTATCTACAAAACAAAAACAGACTCACAGACACAGAGAACAAACTTATGGTTACCAAAGGGGAAAGTGGAGGGGAGGGATAAATTAGGAAGTTGGGATTAACATATACACACTACTATATATAAAATAGATAAAAAACAAGGACCTACTGTAGAGCACAGGGTACTCTAGTCAGTATTCTGTAATAACCTATATGGGGAAAAAAATCTGAAAAAGAATAGATATATGGATATGTATATGTATAACTGAATCACTTTGCTGTACACCTGAAACTAACACAACATTGTGAATCAACTATACTCCAATATAAAATAAAATAATTGTAAAAAAAACACCCAAATCTCTGGGATGGCCTTCATCAGTTCTGATGAAGAAACACTGGCGACCCTTTAGGCCCTTGTCTGCAAGCATCACCTCTGACTCTCTCCCCTCTGGAGTTCCAGCAAAATCTTATGGAGAGACAGAATAATGGGGAAGATAGGTCAAGGGAGCAATTAATGCTCACTCACCTTCTAAGAAGTCTGATTCTTCCCTTTAGATATAGGCAGAAGCTGGCTGTGTTCATATTTGTGCTGTGATGGCTGACCTCCTCTCTAACTGCCCTCATGACGCAGCCTGCATACTGAGGTAGTGTCTAGGCCCGGGTCTAAATCCTGGCTCTTCTGCGCATTAGCTGTGTGATCCTGGATACGTAACTTAACCTCTCTGCCCAGTCTGTTTATCTGTAAAATAAGGATCTCATGGCATTGCTCCACGGACTAGAGATGAGGTTTGAATGCTCCTAGCCCCATGCCTAGTGCATAGCTGGCCCTCAGGACATTGTTAGCCATCTTCCACAGGCGTTTGGACAACCTGAACCCCTCACTCACCCTCTGTGCTGCCAGGACTCTGATGAATGGAACCACCCAGGAAATAAGAACCGACTCCATCTACCTCTGCAAATTTCTTACCCCTCAAATCAGGACCACCTGGAAAAGGACTGTGCCCTGAATCTAGACTCTGAGCCTGGGATGTTTATGGTGCTGAGAGGGACATGGATGGTCCTGAAGGACATACTATGAAACCCTTCACCCACATGGTGGCAAGGACCCAGGTCACAGCCCTGCCACAAAGACGCAGCCACAGTTGGGACAGAGAGAGAAGGGTTTTCCTGCCCAGACTCATCTTAAACCTTGATCAGATGGGCTCCCCACATGGGACTAGAAGAGCAGATTTCACTGCGTGGGTTGAGGGAAGTAAAAGAGGTAGCAGCTGCCCTTATTCATGCTTCTAAGACATAGTTATCTGGATCACTATTAAAATGTGTCTCAGTGAATGGCCTACTCAGGCTGATTGGATTAACCAGTCAGGAAGGTCCAAGCAAGGTGACACTGTTCTAGAAGAATTTTTGTATTACTTTTCACATTTAGATTTAAAAATAACCTTAGGTGTTGAGTTTTGTGTGAAGTGGGAGTGAGTTTCATGTTTTTCCGTACAGCACCATTTATCCGGCACCATTTATTGAAGAAGCCACTCTTTCTCTATTACTCTCTTAGTCTCTCTTTTGTTGTAGATCAAGTGTCCATATGCTGTGGTCCTGTCCCTGGACTCTACTCAGTTCTAATAGCATACTGTTTTAATGGCTAAATACTTCACATATATTATTCTTCTCTATCTTCAAAATAATCGCCATCACCATCATCACCATCATCATCGCCATCACCATCATCATCGCCATCACCATCATCATCGCCATCACCATCGCCATCATCACCATCATCATCACCATCACCATCGCCATCATCACCATCATCATCACCATCATCATCACCATTACCATCAACATCACCCTCATTTTCATCATCTTGATCACTAACAGTTACTGGAGTGCTTACTATGTGCCATAGCTTTACATCTCATTTAGTCCTCACACCAGCTCTATGTGATCAGCATTATTATAAACCTTATTTTACAGATGAAGAAATGGAAGCTCAAAGTGGGTGGGTAGCATTCCCAACATCACACATCTAGTAAGTGGCTGAGGAAGGATTGGTCCCATCTTCATGGGAATCCATGTGTGCCAGGGCTTTTTCTATTTCCCCAGAGTGCTTCCCTCGGCTACAATCTTCCCATCAATTATATGCCTTACAGGTGGCTGTTACAGGTCGTGGGACAGATGGAACCGACCTGAGTTTGCTCTATTTATGAACAACTGAATGAGTAAGTTTCATCTCAGATGGGATTTTTAACCCTTGTAGAACTTGTAAAGACTGAAATTGGCCTGGGGAAGGAATTCGCAATCCAAGCGGGGCTAACCAATGATAGAGATGGCTGAAGAGCTACTTAGGAGAAGCTCCCCTTGGAGGCGCCCACTGAGCTCCCCTTCATTCTGCCACACCCCCAGCTCCTCTGCCATCCAGCATGGGGGTTTCTGACAGGTTAGACCCAGCACTGAATGCAGGGCATGGTTTGCATGGTGCCAGGGAGTTGCCCTGACCCTGTCCCATTAGCACAACTCACAATTGACCTATCCATTTGCCTGGAGATGCCATGTGCTCTATTTAAGGGGTGACCTGGGAACAGAACAATTCCAGTCAGGAAAAACTGGCTCTGGAAGCCTTGAGCCCTGAGAGCTGGGAGGCAGTAGGGCCCAGGGGATAGTACAGCCAAGGGGAGCAGAGAGATTGGAAGGACACTGGTGGGCCAGGAGGACGTCACCTTCTCTGACCCCAGGATTCTGCTCATGGCTAGCACAGACCCGCTGATATTTCTGCTGAGTTCCCATTCCTGTCTGAAGTCAGCAGCCGAGGGGGCGCCAACTGCATTCAGGTAACACTTCCGAAGGTAATTTCACGCCCTGCCTCAGTGCTGATGAGGCACTATTAATTTGGGGACACTTTAACACCAATTCATTGTGCCAGCTTAGCAACCTGGCTAATTAACAGAAAAGAAAAAAAGAGTAAGGGGATGATTTAAAGAGACATGGTAAAGAAAAAATAGTCCCTGCAAATGTTTTGATACAAGGCGAGAGTATGGGATTCTTTTTATGTCAATGGAGGTAAAGCTATGAACTTGTCAATACACTTACATAGAATTTTGTATATTGTCATTATAAATCAGCGTGGTGTAGTATAAAAGAAACATGTACAGTGGCAAGTGCATGGTTTTGAAATGTTAGATCTGAGTTTCAAACCAGACTCTGTTCTTACTAAACCAACGTGAAGTCATTCAATCTCAAAGAAGCCCATGTTCCTCATGTATAAAATAGGGCTAATACGCCCAACATTGCAGGGTTATTCTGATTGGAGAATGTTGTATAGGATGCACTTAGAGTGGTGTTGGCCCAATAGTAAGTACCTTATAAATGGTTTATAAATGATAGTCAAGTATGAGAACTTTCCAGACTACAAAAGCATCCTGGAAGTGGGTTCTATGAATCCAGAGTTCTTTGGGCATACAAGTCTCCTCATTACCTTCCTGTATAAAGAACTGGTTGAACTGGAGCCTGCTGGGTCTAGGTAAAGGGTTGCTCTCCAGTGCAGGCTCACCTGGGCGTCCAAACCCAGTTCCAGTTCAGCAAAGCTGATCCACAAGGAAACCAGGCTTTTAAGTCCACAATATACAGCCTCTGGAGGTTTGTGAGTTGGGCAGTGACATGAAAGGTAGAAACTTTGAGGTCAAGATGGGAGAGTCATTCAAACTGCTTACCATGGGCCAGGCTCTGTGCAAGCTTTGGGGGAACTACTCATGGTTAATATATAGCCCTGTTCCCAGGGGAGAAGGGAAGAACATGAAGTAATTCAGGGGTTATTACAGAAACGGAGGCTTACAGAGGTAAAAACCTAAATCAGCAGGTCTTAATGAAGAGGGACTAAGGAAACTTATGAGAATATATGGTGTTAAGATGTGTGGTGATATAATAAGTAGCACCCCTGTTTTTATAGCCTCTGTTCAAATTTAATGAGAAACAAACAAGGAGTCTGACATAAATGGATATTCATCCACATGGAAGGAGACATCAGGAGTGGGCAATCCATGTTCCCTCCAACAAGGAGTTTGATAGTAATTTGAAAATAAAACATTGTGACCTAATTGATCTTCAACAAGATGCATTGTCCTTATGGTGTGCAATTAGCTTCAAGGATCACAATGTTGTCTCATGATCCAGTAAAAATACCTTATTTTTCAAAGGTCAAAATGGAATTGTATTTCATAAAATTATCAGTTTGATTAATTGTAAGAGGCGCTATTCAATTTATTTTTGTTTAATTTATTTATCTTCGGCTAGTTGTCTACCCAATAAGCATTCTCCCCTTCTTCCTGTCTAATAGAACCCTGATTTTCTTTGGTGTAAAACAGTGCACAGTTAAAACATAATGGATCTCTAGCCATTGCAGCAAGCAGTGGCCATGTGTCCCAATCTTGGCCAATGAGATACAAGAGGGAACCATGGTGCAAGGTCTGGTGTGTGGTGAGCACATTCTTCATACTTTTGACCTTTTCTCATTTTTCTTTCTCTTTCCATCTGGGATAAAGATGTGATACTTGAAGATGCAGCAGTCATTTCATCACCGTGAAGATGAAAAGTGCATGCTAAGCATGGTGGGATAGGAAGACAGAAAAATGAAGCGTTTTATCAGACCAGCCCCAATTTGCCTAACTCCAGACTCCATGGACCTCCTGTTTCTTAAGCCATTGTGTGTTGGGTTTCCTGTTACTTGTAGCCAAATGCATTTCCAATTGGCATAATTTTGAAATTTCAGATGACATTAAAGGCATGCGCTTTTACAGTTTAACTTACACAGCATAGGTTAAGAAAAGGTGATAAGCCACTGATGGACACAGGGTCAATGAGGCAGAGATAAAAAGATGAGTGGACAGTACTTGGTGACCAAGTATACAGAGGCAGTGACCATTTTCAAAACACAAGTTGGGACACAAATTCTGACAAACGATCTGACTGGGAAAGAGAGTATTTGAAACCTCATGGAATCTGAAAGAATGCAAACCTGTGAGCATAGTCAAGCCTTTGAGGAAAGCAGAGGAGGACAGAATGCAATGATTCAAATCCGAGCTCTGCCACTTACTGTAGTGTACTTGAGTGTGTTGCGTAACCAACATGGACTCGGTTTCCTTCTCTGTAAAATGGGGCCATGAAGTAAGTAGAAGGTGTGTAGGAACTCCTACAAACCTAAAGGTTTCTTAAAGACAGCTAACCTGGCAGGGGGAAAAATCCACGTCCTGGTCCATGTGAAGTAACCTCAAGACCTGGCAGACCACGTCTGCACAACCAGCTGCGGCTGCCTACCCAAGAATGTGGCTGAACAAAGATGGCCTTTGCTATGGCTACTAACTTACTTTACTCTCAGAACATCTAAATGAAATAGATGTAGTCATCCTCATTTTATAAAGAAGGAAACAGGGCTTCAGAGTACCTAGTAACTGGCCTGAGTTCATACTGCTGGACCAAGGCCGTGTAGAATGCTATCTAATCCTCGTTCAGCTTTGTTCCCTATGCATTCATGCCATCTGCCAGATTTGGTAGAGATTGCTAGTCTTTATTTTATGGCAGGACTCTGATTTTAGCTGGCGGATTGTCATGCAGAACTAACACTCCATTTCCAGCCTGCCTTGGATCTCAGAGTCACCGTTATCTAAGCCTTGGCCAATGAGAAGTAGACGTGTGTAGGAACTACAAGAAAGTTTCTTAAAGACAGCTAATTATGAAAACGTACTTTTTTCCTTTGTCCAGCTAGACCATGGATGTGATGGTTGGAGCTCCAGCAACCTTCTCAGGCCCTGAGGTAATATCAACTAGAGATACCATGTGCTCAAATGGAGGAGCAGAAAGAAGACTGTTGCTTAATGACACCATGAAATCTCCATACGAGTCCTGGATTCCCTACCTCTGGACTCTTATTCAACAGGCAGAAATAAACATTGCCCCTACTTTATCCACTTTTTTCCTTTTATTTTCTGTTATATGCAGCTAGATGAATCCTAACATAGCAAAAATCTTAACTACTATAACTAATCTATCATGTAGTGCTGTTGAATTATAAGCCTAGTTTGAGGCAGTGGTCCCCACACTGACAGCTTTGGTCAAGTCCAAGGAATAGCTGGAGAGTGGGCTAAGGTGCAAGGCCTATTTTGAGATCCAGTGGTGTCTTTACCACCTCACGGTGATTTTTGTCTGTTCTCCTACTGGGACAGGAAATTGTAGCATACGAGAAAGAGCTTGGGCTTGGAGTCAAGTCTAAATCCTAAATCCAACTGCCAACCAACCTCTTATTAGCTGTGTGGCTTTGTGCAGGTGTCCTAGCCTCTCTGAGCCTCAGTTCATTCATCTGTGCAACAGAGTTTGTACATTATTTCTACCTCATTATTGCTGTATGAGGAATAAACAGATGCTGAGTGTGAAAGGACCTAGTCTAGTTTTACAACATAACAGGGGCTCAGTCATCTGTTGAATTCAACATTGCTGAATTTGAGAGAATTTTGCATATATAAAATTGTACATACATAATATTTATTATATATAGTTATATAAAATTAAATATCTGTATGCATTATATATGTGAGATTAATATATTTTATATATAGAGAGAGAGAGAGAGAGAGAAAGAGAGAGAGAGAACTCTTGGTGAATATGTTTGCTTCCATGTATTCTTTTATTTTTTTTTTTGGTAAAGACAATTTATTAAATGTATAACTAAATAAAGTAGTGATTTAGTTTAGATTTAGATTGAATTTTTAATTTAGATTTTGTTTGCCTTTCACTTTAAGTGGGTTCAAAAAGCAGGAACAATCCCGGCAGGCTGCATACCCCACGTGCTATCTGCCACGTCTGGCATCTTCTCAGACATCTTGAAATCGCATCGCTTGCCTGCTTCTTTCGTTCCCTTCTCTCTCAATTTCCTTCCTTCAACAACCATCTCAAATGTTCATATTATGAACCAGGCACTGAAGGATGTAGAAGAAAAAATGGCTCTTGAATTAATCTTGAGACCTTTGTTCTTTGATGAGGGACACCGAGTTCCTGCCTCTGAGTGCTGTCCCCAAGTCCTAATGCCAGGCCTGGAGAGCTGCTATGAATGCAGACAGTTCTTCTTAGAGCTTCCACAACTTCCTGCCCACTGGAATGTAAGGTCTTCAAGGAAAGAGATTTTTTATTGGTCACCAGTGTAGCCCCAAGGGCCAAGAGCGGTGCTTGCTCATAGTAAATATTCCTCATATTTTTGGGGAAAAAAAATTGTGACCACCAGTCTGAATCCATCTGTTTCTAGTTGGGCGAATTAGTTCTCAAACTCCCTAAAAGCCATATAAAAGTAAGAAACTAATATTGACTTATTGATTCACCTTCCCTTCTCCCCCAACTTGGAGAATAACCCTTACTGAAGAGAGTTAATCATGTTCACATCGTTCATGCAAAGGCTCTGCGTGGCTTGTTTTATTTACATACATAAGAATTTATAGGTATGTATTTGGGTTATTTTCTCCATCACCCCACATCCCCACACTCATTCAACTCTTCCATGACATTCAAGTTAGTCTATTTAGTTTATGACCTTCGAACCATCTTCCATACAATTACTTCGGTGTACGTGTGTCCTTTAAAAAATTGTGTTTCATCGAGTGTGTGTTGTTTTAAGTTTACAAAGATTTTATTGTGCTTTACCTTTCATGCTATTTCTTATTTTTTCCACTGGATACTATTTTTCAAGATCCACTCATGTTTCTGCCTGTACATCTAGTTCATGGCATCTGACCCCTGAAAACAATGGCATTTAAAAAACAGTCATCATTTTATTCATCCAGTTCCCTGAACATTGGATACAGAGTTTCCTCCAACTCTCTGCTATGAGAAACATTTTTCTGTGGACCCAGGCTTGAGTTTTGCTGAGATACGTGTTTCAGGAATGACTTCCTATGTGATGGGTCAGGCATTTGTTCTGAATGGTTGTTACCCAAGGGACACCAACTGTTGCGTGATTTGAACATCACCCTTCCCACACTTATGTAAAGTCACCAAGAACTGCAGACAGGTTTCCAGAGGGGAAGGAGTGCTCCTGTTTCTCTACATCTTCCCAGAACTTAATGCCAAGTTTTAGAGTCTCCTTGTTTAATTGGTCTTTTCTGATTGCTGGTGAAATTTACTTATCAGCATTTAGATTTCGCCTTCTGTCAGTCCTTTTTCTCTGATCTGCGCTGAGTTCCTCACGTGTATTAGATACTAACTTCTTGTGGTTTTAGACTTTTGCAAATAATTTTTGATATGAGGGGTCTTGTTCAAAACATCCTTCCCCATCCTGAGATCCTAAACATATTCACTTATACTTT
The DNA here is from genome assembly GCF_028564815.1 of Eubalaena glacialis. Lineage (NCBI taxonomy): Eukaryota > Metazoa > Chordata > Mammalia > Artiodactyla > Balaenidae > Eubalaena > Eubalaena glacialis. The sequence goes on from NC_083732.1 coordinate 80,389,101, forward strand.
TTCTATCAGCTTCATAGAATTCTTTCATATTTACATCTGTAATCCATTTGGAGTTTATCTTTGCTTATGATGGAAAGTAGAGATTCTTATTTTTCTCCTTCCGGACAGTATGAGGGCTGTGGAAGTTGTAGAAAGCTGATAATAATGCAAATTGTGCCAGGTGGGCTGCAATTTATCACTTTTAAACATCACTTTTCTTGTAAACATTGCTTTCAGATTTTGACATATGATGCTTTCATTGTCATCTAAACTCAATAATTTCATTTATTTCAATTTTTTTAACCCAACGATCATTTAGTAGTCTCTTATAGACTAAGAAAGCATAGTTTTAGCTATACTTTTCTAACTTTATTGCATGTGATCAAATAGGCTTCATTTATATATTTATACCATTTCACTTTACAGAATTTTTAGGTATATTATAATGGCATATGACATGTAATACAATAGAAAAATGTGAATGGAAACTTAGATCATGGGAAAATATATTATAACGCAGATCTCGGTGTGTATTTAGCTTGAAGCAGCTGCATTCATCACTGTGGTCCAGGCATATCTGGGCATGTCTAGGAAAATGGTACGTGGCTGAAAAAAAGTCTTATCATGGGGCAGGGAAGAAAACAGGATGCAGGAGGATGTTGGCTGTCCTCCTAAGCCACTCAGAGGTTCGATGACTTGCTTGGAAGCCTTGCAAGACTTGGCATATAGTCACAATCACAGCTACGATTTATTACAGCAGAAGGATACAAAGCAAAATCAGCAAAGGGAAAAGGCACATGGGGCAGAGTCTGGAGGAAACCAGACACAGATTCCAGAACCCTCTCCCAGTGGAGCCACACAGGATACACTTAATTCCTCCAGCAGCGACTTGTGACGGTTGTGAAATGTTGTTCACCAGGGATGCTCATTGGAGACTCAGGAGTCAAGGTTTTATTGTCTACCTCTGCCTGGCATGTACCAAGATCCCACACTCCCCAGAGGAAGGCAGTGTTCAGCATACACCACATTGTTTGCACGAACTGTTTAAGCACTGGGAGCCTCCCTTATCAGTCAGGGGATGGTGGGAACACTCCTGAAATCCAAGGTCCCAGATGCCAACCAACAGCCAATCTTGCAAGCAGGCCTTTCTAAGGATAGCAGTCTCAGGTCTGCTGTGTTAACTCTTTTCTCACAAGGAGCCTCTTGGGAGAGAAATTGACCTGATGGGAGGAGGGATTGGCTTGACCGCCTGTCCCAGAACCAGACTAACTTTCTGAGGAGGGAGGGTGGGTTCAGAGTGCAGCGTGGTGACTATTGCCAACTCTGTCTTTAGCAGAGCCTGGAGAAACTGGCTGAGTCCTAAGGAGAGATAGGGCTTTGCATAGTGCAGCCTACTTAAATAAAAATCCTAGGAATTCAAGAGAAGAAATTCGAGCTGAATGTTGCCTGATGAGGGAGGGCAGCTCTGTTGGTTACCGGAGACAAGATCATGTAAACAATCTTGTGAGTGAAAAATGTTGCTGCCATATCAGTACACAAAGGATGTTGTAGCCATCAAGCCACTGCAGCCACCCGCCCTCCACCCCCCGAAGGTGAGCCCTGAGAGGACTCAGGATGAGAAAAAGAACAGGATACTGGCCCTAGCTAGCTAAGGTGCACATCAAAGGAATGATTTCAATGAGCCCAGACTCTTACATCTTCCCATTAACTTGAGATTTCTGGTTTTCTTTAACAGTACTACCTGGCCTTTGTTGCAAACCCCCTATACATCCTGGTTCCACGCCTACCTCTTTGGAGCAGTCCCTCAGAGCGATCTGAGAGGCTGTCTTCCAGGCTTGAAGTCCTCAGAAAGAATGCCAAATAAAACATACTTCCCAACTTTTAGTCTGTGCATTTTTTTTTTCAGTTGACAATCTCTAAACAAAATAAGACCAGGGTTGTTTACAAGAAATGAGGCCAGAGTTATGTTACCAGAAAGAGTATGACCAGCACACGGAATCCAAATGAGGGTTTGGGGGAAAGACTTTTCATGGAGGGTTTTCTTTTTCATCGCTGAGTGGAAGAGTCCCCTACCCTCTGCTTTGGTCTAAGGGGTGGCACTTACACTTAGGGATCATCCACCAAGTCTCGCAGAATCAACTTACAGCGACACAGAGTCTACCCTTTCCTCCAAGGCTCCCTGGACGATGGAAGTGACACAATTTTTAAGACAGTAGAGATTTGGAATTTGATCATGTCAATAGAGAGGCCTGGTACTTCCAAGGAAATGGGCAGTTGGGGCCATGCTGGGTAAAATGGTTCTGGCCACCAATTACAATGTGTGGAAGGGTTTTTCCCCACACCACCAAGCAGTTCTCCGGCACCAGCTGGGTGTCCTACATCAACCCAATCCTGACACTGTCTACCTGGAGAGAGCATCATATCCCGCAAGTTAAGGGCTCAGTCCTGCAAGAATGCTCACTCTCCACCCCCCCACCCCACTTCAGATGCCATCGCTAGACCAGGTTGTCACCTGGGCTTCTGACCAACGGGCTGTAAACTGGAGTTTCCAATGGCCCCCTCCTTAGGTTCGATTAATTTGCTAGAGCAGCTTACAGAACTAAGAGAAACAATTGACTTCCCAGATCACTGGTTTATTATGAAAGGATATAACTCAGGAACAGCCAGATGGAGGAGATGCACCGGGCAAGGTATGGGGGAAGGGCACCGAGTTTCCACGCTCTCTGAGCCCAACACTCTCCTCAAATCTCAATGGCTTCATCAACCCAGAAGCTCTCTGAACCCTGTCCTTTGGTTTTTTATGGAGGTTTCATTACATAGGCACGATTGATGAAATCATTGGCCATTGATGATGGATTCAACCTCCAGCCCCTCTCCCCATCCTGGAGGTGGGTGGGGAGATGGGACTGAAAGTGCCAACCTCGAATCACGTGGATAGATCTCCTGGCAACCAACCCCCATCCTTTCCTAACCTAGGGGCTTTCCAAAAGCTATCTCTTTAACATAACAAAAGACACTTTCATTGCTTTCAGCACTGAGGAAATTCCAAGGGTTTTAGGAGCTCCGTGCGTGCCAGCAAAGGGGACAAAGAACACATAGATTTCTTATTATCAATCATAAGAAGACGGTTAATAAGACAGAACATGAGAAGGGAGAAGCATGGAAAAGAGGATTATGGGAAGAGCATATACATATAGCACATCTCTCCAGTCATAGAACTTGACGTCTTGCCCCTAGAATGACAGGGGAGGGTTGGGATGAGGCCCAGTTCTTCACTAACCGGTGCAGTGCTGGGTCCATCACCTGAATGCCTGCAAGAGAATTCCTTCAATGTTCTTTGAGATCCAGCTTGTGTTCTAAGTCTGAGGAAGGACAGGCCCAGGGGCAGAGGTGGCTGCATCATTGGTACCCTCCTTGGGCACTACTTGCTGGGTGTCTACCTACAGATGAAGACACACTAGAGAGGAAAAAGCTATTGTCAATCCACCCACACAACATAGGGTGGGAAGAAGGGCTTCAACTAATGCAGAAGTACAGGCATACCTTGGAGAGACTGAGGGTTCGGTTCCTCAGTCGTTCTGATATTCCTTTATCGCAATAAAGCCAGTATTGCAATGAAGTGAGTCACATGAATCTTTTGGCCTCCCAGTGCATGTAAAATTTATGTTTACACTATACTGTAGTCTATTAAGTGTGCAATAGCATTACGTCTGAAAAATGTACATACCTTAATTAAAAAATACTTTATTGCTAAGAAGCACTAAGCATCATCTGAGCCTTCAGCGAGTCATAATTTTGCTGGTGGAGGGTCTTGCTTCGATGTTGATGGCTGCTGAAAACTGGGGGGACCGTGGCAATTTCTTAAAATAAGATGACAAGAAGTTTGTCCCATCTATTGACTCTACCTTTTACGAACCTTTTCTCTATAACGTGCAATGCTGTTTCATAGCATTTTACCCACAGTAGAACTTCTTTCACATTTGGAGTCAATTCTCTCAAATCCTGCTGCTTCTTTATCAACTTAAGTTTATGTAATATTCTAAATCCTTTGTTGTCATTTCAAAACTCTTCACCGCACCTTCACCAAGAGTAGATTCCATCTCAAGAAACCACTTTATTTATCCATAAGAAGTAACTCTTCATCTGTTAAAGTTTTATCGTGAGATTGCAACAATTCAGTCACATCTTCAGGTTCCACTCCTAATTCGAGTTCTGTTCCTATTTCCACTGCATCTGCAGTTAACGCCTCTGCTGAAGGCTTAAGCCCCTCCAAGTCATCCTCGAGGGTTGGAAGCAACTTCTTTTAAACTCCTGCTAATGTTGATATTTTGACCTCTTCCGGTGAATTACGAATGTTCTTAACAGCATCTAGAATGGTGATTCCTGTCCAGAAGGTTTTCAATTTACTTTACCCAGATCCATCAGAGAAATCACTGTCTATGACAGCTATAGCCTTACAAAATGTATTTCTTAAATAATAAGACTTGAAATTCAAAATGACTTCCTTAATTCATGGGCTGCAGAATAGATGTTGTGTTAACAGGCATAATAACAACATGAATCTCCTTGTACATCTCCATCAGAGCTCTTGGGTGACCAGGTACATTTCAATGAGCAGTAATATTTTGAAAGGAATCTTTTTTGTCTGAGCAGTAGGTCTCAACAGTGGGCTTAAAATATTCAGTAAACCATGTTGTAAACAGATGTGCTGTCATTTGGCTTTGTTGTTCTATTTATACAACACAGGCAGAGTAGATTTAGCATAATTCTTAAGGGCCTGAGGATTTTCAGAACGGTAAATGAGCATTGGCTTCAACTTAAAGCTACCAGCTGCATTAACCCCTAACAAGAGAGTCAGCCTGTCCTTTGAATCTTTGAAGCCAGGCATTGACTTCTCCTCTCAAGCTATAAAATTCCTAAATGACATCTTCTCCCAATATAAGGCTATTTCATCTGCACTGAACAATCTGTTGTTTAGTGTAGCCACCTTTCATTAATTACCTTCACTAGATCTTCTGGATAACTTGCTGCAGCTTCTACATCAGCACTTGCTGCTTCACCTTGTACTTCTACGTTATGAAGACGGCTTCTTTCCTTCTGCCTTATGAACCAACCTCTGCTCGCTTCAAACTTTTCTTAGGCAGCTTCCTCACCTCTCTCAGCCTTCAGAGAATTGAAGAGAGTCAGGGCCTTGCTCTGGATTAGGCTTTGGCTTAAGGGAATGTTGTGGCTGCTTTGATCTGTCCAGACCACTAGAATCTTCCTATCAGCAATAAGGCGATTTTGCTTTCTTATCATTCCTGTGTTCACTGGAGTAGTACTTTGAATTACCTTCAAGAACTTTTTTTGCATTCACAACTTGGCTGTTTGGCTCAAGATGCCTGGCTTTCAACCTACCTCAGCTTTCGACATGCCTTCTTCACTAAGCTTAATTATTTTTAGCTTTTGATTTAAAGTAAGAGATGTGAGACTCTTCCTTTCAAACTTGAACACTTAGAGGCCATTGTAAGGTTATTAACTGGCCTAATTTCAATATCTTTGTGTCTCAGGGAACAGGGAGGCCTGAAGAGAGAGAGGGAGCAGTCAGAACACACAACGTTTATCTTATCGATTAAGTTTGCTTATATAGGCACAGTTCATGGTGCCGCAAAACAATTACAGTGGTAACATCAAAGATCACTGATCACAGATCACCGTAACAAATATAACAATAATGAAAATAATCTTGAAATATTTCGAGAATCACCAAAATGTGACAGAGGGACATGAAGTGAGCAAATGCCGTTGGAAAAATGCTGCTGATAGACTTTCTTGATGCAGGGTTGCCACCAACCTCAATTTGTTAAAAAATAAATAAATAAAATAAAATAAAAAAGGCAATATCTGCGAAGCACAATAAAATGAAGTGCAATAAAACGTGGTGTGCCTGGAATTTATTCTCTAAAGGCTTGGGGTCCAGTAGGAACTGCTCTGGGTCCCCTTCTAGTAAAGGGTCACATGTAGCTCTTGGAGGTGCTCGTGTAGTCAGGGCCCTGAGGCATGGGTGGTGATCACAGGGAAGCAGCAGAGACCGGCGCTCAGAGGAGAGGAGGTCCCCAGAAGGCGGAATGTCACTGGGAAAAGGAGCCCTGGCACCGTGAGCGATTCCCCAGAAATGCCTAGAACACAAGCTGTAGCTCCTTCCTCAGTAGGTGGGGCGAGAGCCAGTGATCTCACCCTGAGAAGCCACCTACTGAGCCCCTGGGAAGTCTGGGGTGTATGCGCTAGAGTGCAAAGATAATACCAGAAAAAAAATTAACTTGTGGAGAGGCAAATGCAGTATCAGTGCTTCTCTCAAAGAAATACGGCCAAAGGGAATTTAAAAAAAATTCTCTTCTATTTTTATGTGCACAACTTAAGGAACACTAAATGGGATTCAGTTCATAACTCTGAACAGACCTCTCAGATTGCCTCCAAGGATCTTTATTTGCTTTTGCATTGATTTGTAAATATTTTTATTTATAGAACCCTCCAAGAAAAGGAGAGGCGGGCAGTGGTACATGTTATAAAAATGATCCTGAAGTAAAACTAAATATGCCTCTCCCCGCTACATTGCCCACATCTTTTATTCATACAACAACAGGAGAAGGACCACCTCCTCTTTCCTTGAGGGCAGGAAATGTTGCCTGAGAGAACTTGAGTTCCAAGGAGGAGAAAGGGCGGGTGGTAGACTGTTATTTTCCTAAGGTTCCCTAACAATATCTCTTGCTTCACATGCTCTTGTAGAACCCAGCCACTCCTCCAGCAAGATGGAGAGACTGAATCTTCTCCTTGAACCTGGACCGGCCTTTGGGGTGGCCCTGCTCAATAGGGTGTGGCAGAAAAGAGCTGAGTCACTTCCAAAACTAAACCATAGACATGCCAGGCATTTTGTCATCGTTCTCCTAGGAGGCTGCGTCTTGGAACCTTGCTGCTGTGCTCTGAGGAAGCCTCGACCTCATAGACACGTGCAGGCGTTCTGGCTGTCAGCCCAGCTGAGGTCCCGATCAAAAGCCAGCCTCAACTGCCAAAAGTGTGAGTGAAGACACCTCCAGGTTCATCGAGCCTCTGGATGTCAAGTTATCCATGGCCTTTGGGTCTTCCAAGTTGAGGCTCCACACACGAGAGAGAAAAGACAAGCTGTCCCCAATGTGTTGGTCTGTATTTCTGACTTACAGAAACTGTGAGCGTAATAAAATGGTTGTTTTATCGCCCTAAGCATGGAATGGTTATGTTGTGTATGGTAACAAGAATGGACACTCTATTTTTTTTTTCCTTTGGTGGTGGAAGTCAGCAGACCCAGCACAGTGTTCCATGACCCTGAGTGCTGAGGGGGGGAGCTTGTGCCTCACCGAGGTCAGTGATTTCTTCCCCTGCAGGACCGTGGATTTCTTTCCCAGCACAGATGATGCAGTATGATGGCCCTTCATGTTGGATTTAGTTTCCCTCTGAAGACTCTCCATCTGTTTATAATTATCCCAACAACTGATGCTCTTAGCAGGGAATAGGGGCCTTGTGCACTTGGTCCTGCTTTCCCCTCCGTGAGTAGGCCTCCACTCTGCCCCTGGGTTTTGGTAACACCACCGTGTTCCCATCCAATCCCTACAGGGCTCACCGGAGCCCTGGGACCCAGCACATCACCAACCTCAGTTCAGTGATGACAGAGTCAGTGTGTATATAACCCCTGTGTGGCTCTCAGGAATGGTGACCACTGCAGAGTAGTGGGCAGGTTGGGTGCCTGAGGGGACATGGTGGGAGATGTGAGCTCACAGCAGTGGGGGGGGCCTGGATCTGATAGGCTCAGGCTTTTCCCCCAGGCAACAGTCGCGGGGTGTGCGGGACGTGCCGACACAGCAGATGACGGGAGATCACATGCAGACGGCAACCGTGGGTTTGAAGAAGACTAGAAAAGCTCTTTTTGAGGGAGAATTGACAGGACTGAGTTACCAGCTGAATGTTGAACATAGGAAGCAGTCATGGTGTTTTCTCAAGTGGGTAATTGGAAAATGAATCCGTGAAACAAAAGTCAGAAGAGAAGAAGCGGAATAAGGTGAAGTGGCAGGAAAAGGCAAGAGAAGACAATGAACTGAATGACGGTCCAGGAGAAGAGTCAGTTGAACTTGAGGAATGCATCTGAGGCCTGAGATGGAGATTTCAGGGGCATCAGCCTAGAGCTGGCAGCACAAGCCACGGGATGGGCCCAAGTGTCCCGGGAGAGGGAGGGTGTGCACGTGGAGGAGAGGATGTGACAAAGGGGTCACCTGGGTACCGGCCTGATGTGATGGCCGGAGGAGCCATAGGTCACTCAGCAGAAAGAGGACAAGAACCGGGAGAACGGGTTCTCGGGGGAGAAACTTCTCTGGCACCTGATGTGCTCCTTACACTTAATAGGTGCTCAGGAAATGTGTATGGATTGAAGAGACCCATAAGCATGGCCAACCGAGGCTCAAGGAAAACACCAGACCCAAGGGAAGGAGCAAAGTCAGGGAGCAGACGTGTAAAAGAGCAGCTAGTTTGAGCTGAGGTTTGAGAGCAGCAGATGCCTTGGCCTGACATGTGTCAACTGGAGACGCGGTGGCACTTTCCCTCCAATGTGTCAGGCAAGCCGTGACAGACTGCGAACCTTGGCTGGTGCACACGGTGCGTGGAGCCCCAGCTGTCGGGCAGAGGGCAGCCTTCCCGGGAGTGGCTGAGGAGCAGGGAGGGCACTGTCCCCGTGGCCTGGGCCTGGTGCAGCTCTCACACCTCCCATCAAGGTCACGGTTGGTAGCTCCCTCTTGACGTTCGCAGGCCATGCACACGCAGCGGGTTCCTGCTGCAAAGCTTGTCCTGATAGCTGGGAGCGGGATGTAGACACACGAATAGCTGTGCTGGGGACGGTGGGACATCACGGCCAGTGATAGAGAAGGGCCAGTTCATGCTGCTCTAGAAAAACCCCGGCAACGAAAGCAGGAGAAGAAAAACGCAGGGGCTGGCGTGTTTGGGTACTGGGGCCAGAGGATGACATCACACCCTGTGCGATGTCCTTTCTGCTGGGGACTGAGAGGAGGAGGAAAGGCCACTCCTGTCCCTGCTGGAGCTGATGTGGGGACTTAGGCAGTGAGCCTTCTCGGAGTAAGAGATGAGCAGAGGCACAGGGAGAGGAGGGTGACACAGGGAGAATTTGGACAAAGCAGCCCGGGCTCCGGACTCTGGGATCACGCGTTATCAGTATAAACTTAATGTTGAATGCTCACCTTGCAGCTCTGATCAAAACATGGTATAGTTTCCCCTTTCTTCAGTGTGGGTGGTCCTTCCCTGGCCCTGGATGAAGATTTAAGCAGACCCAATGGTATTATCTTGTATTCTTGGGTAATAGATGGCCCTTCAGCCATCTGAATCATATTCTCAGTCTCCGTTCAGTAATGTCCCCTATCACAGTCCAAACCCTGGCATCACATCTTCTCCTCTCCCTCCCCTGCCCCGTCTCAGGCTGCCTAGGTTGGAAACAAGTAGCTGACGATATGGCTGTTCTCTCGTCCTGCTCCCCTGTTCCCCTACTGGATTCGAGACCTAGCTCCATCCGGGAGGGGTGGGGGGGTAGAGGAGCGTGAGGGAAGACAGGCAAAGGGGAGTGTGCCTCCCTCCATCCTGCTGTGTGCCCTGGAGCTTGACCCCTGGGACCAGACCAATAGGCTTCCTTGGCCCCGGCCTCCAGCTGGGTTTGGCCAGTGGGAAGCTCTAGCCAGGGATGGGGGGAAGCAGGAGAGTAAGGTCAAGGTGTTTATTCCCCTGCTCCTTGCCTGCGGGCTGCATCCCTGGAAGAAGGTCCTGGCTCCTGTCAGTGGTCTACTACCCTCTGTGGGTCCTGGTGATGACTTCCTCCCTCTTACCACTCAAGCTCCAAGCTAGGAACTGCCAAGACCTTGACAGATGCAGATAAGATAGTCCTTACACGGCTTGGTCAGGCTTCCTGCTGTGTCAGCCTGGAGGAGGGTGGAAGCTGACTTTTCTCCCTCTGGAGGCCTTTTCACGGACTCCTAAGAGGTCTCCTGTTCGTCCATCTCCTACATCCCCCAGCCCTGGCCTCTGAGTCTCCCTCCCTCCTCAGCCCCCAGCATGAAGCAGCACGCCCCCAGCCTCTGCCGTGGAGCTTCTCACCCCTCCAGGAAGCCCAGATGGACAGCGGCCCAGGCTGTTGTCATTTCCCACCTCTGGTCCTTAGGAAGGGCTCGTACAGCCCTGCCCTCAGCCTCAGGTTCCTCAGGCATGAGTCAGGTACCAGCCTGTGTGTCCCCAACTTCAGGAAACACTCTTCAAAGTTCCCCAGTGAGACTCCTTGAAGAACTTCTCACTAAGCTTGGGCTACAAAGTATGAACCCAAAAATGGACGGGAAAGGTAACAGCACTCTCTAAAGACATGTGTTCATCCCCAAAGTCCCTTGGAAGCCACACTCAGCAGGACTGAAATGAAAACATAGCATCACCCCCGCCCAAGGATCTTATAGCTAGTTATCCCCAAAGATATCACCCTCCACAAAGTCCCCTCTACCCTCGGACCCCTTCTCATATTCCCAAAGGGAAGGAGTAGTTTTGACGTCCAAGAAAGTAGGTTTGTGACTATTTCCTTTGAAAATATTGGCATGTGGGTCGTTTCGTTCACTTTGGTAGATAAAATCTTTCATTTTGGAAACTCAGTCAAAAATGACAAAGAGAATCCCGTTCTAACAGCTTCTTACGCTATTTTAGGGCTAGTCACTTGACCTTTGGGGGGTCTCAGCTGTTAACACTGTAAAATGTGGGAGTGAGTTTAGAGGCTTAGCAAAGTCTGCTAGTACACAGGTGTCCCCCACTTTTCGAAAGTTCGCTTTACGCCACTTCACTTTATGAAAGACCTATATTAGTACCTGTTCTCTCTAAACGAAAGAAATCCGGAACATTTTTGCTTTTACGAAAGAAAAGCAAACAGCAACATTGCGTGCAGCGTTTGTTTTGCGGGGAGCTGCTGTGGAGGCGGTCAGCGCCCTGAGCAGCAGTGAGAGTAGCCCCGCCGCCTTTCCTGGGAACCACACTCAGTGTCTCTGCATCAAGCTGCCAGAGCTGTGAAGGTGTCTGTGAGCCTCTGTGCTTTATCTCGACTTATTCGGTGCGTCCGTTAGCAAGCTGTGTCCTAAGGTCATTGCTTCTTCGCTTTACGCCACTTCGGTTTTTACGAGAGGCTTCATTATTTTTGAACGTAGCCTACTGAGTTCCTTTACATTTCCTCTGAATTTTGTTTGAAAATGGACTATTTGTGCCTTTTGATTTGCAGCTAAAAGGCACTAGTTGATACTGTTGGCATTCTACTTGGAAATGTCTTTCACTAAATCCATTAAGTTATCAGGTACATTTTCCCGCGTTACCCCAGGCAACAGTTTTGCTAAACTTTCTTCCTCTACCTAAGGAGGGTCTCCTTTCCTCCAGCATTGGAGAGCATTTTCCTGTTTCCCATCAGCCCTCACTGACAGCCACCTCCAGGTGAGTTTCTGTAATCGGCCACAGAGGGGCGCTGCTCAGCTCCCTCCGAGAGAGAGAGCCAGCCACGTGGAGTGCAAACAGCTGGGAGCCTCCAGCTCCAGTGCCTTCGGAATCCGCTCCAGCTCTCCAGCTGTGGTCACCTCACTCTCCCTGGCAGCTTCTGGCCAATAACTAAATGTGGCAGGAGCAGCCGGGCGTGGCCATTTCTGTCCAACATTCCCGTCTTCTGTGGACAGTCTTGTGCGCCTCTCTGGGCTGGCCTAGACATTCTCACAGCTGCACTGCTGTCTGAGGCTCCTTTTAACCAATCCTCCTTCCTCATTTTTCAGATGTCAAGACTGTATCTAAAATCTAAAGTCTAAAGCCTTTCCTACTCCTGCTCCCTCTCTTCATCCTTCCAAGCCACTACCCCCAATAAATCGCTCACACTTGTAATTCTCTCTTGGTGTCTGCTTCCTAGAGTAGCCAACTGTCACAAACCTCCTCAAGGTCCTTCTAGCTTCTGACTGCTCCCTGGTCCCAAGCAACGACCGTGCGTCTTTGGTTTTAGTTATGGCAACACTCCACTTCCACGTACCAATCCTGCTCTGGTTGCCATTGCTGCAGAACAAATTCTCCCTGAGGTTAGTGGATTACAACAACCATTTTATTTTGCTCACAATGTTGTGTGTCAGAGTTTGGGAAGGTTCAGCAGGGTGGTTCTCACTTTGGCGTTTCCCATGCATTTGCAGCCAGATGGTGGCCAGCACTGGACATCAAAGATGGCGCACTCATATGTCTGGCAGGTAATGCCGTCAGCTGAGAGTGCTTCTGGGGCAGTGGACAGAAACACCTCCTGCGGCATCTCAAGCACGGCAGCCCCAGGGGAGCTGGACTTTTTACATGGCAGCTGGATTCCCCCAGAGAATCCAATGGTTGTAATATGGCCTTTTCTGATTTAGCCTTGACCACACATAGCATCATTTTATCATTATGCTGTAGGTTGCAAGCAAGTCACTAAGGTTGGTCCATATTCAAGATGGGAGGGCAGAGACCCCACCTCCTGATGGGAGGAGTGTCACATAATTTGCAGACATCCACAATGAGCAATTTGACAATAGCAGAAACCAACGGTGAACTCCTTATATGGCACTATACCCCAGGGGACCATCCGTCACCTGCTGGAAAGTCGATTACGCTGGAACACTTCCATCCATCATGGAAGAAGCGGTGCCTTGTTCTCGCTGGAATATACACTTGTTCTGAATATGAATCTGCCTTCCTCCCCTACAGTGCTTCTGCCAAAGCCACCATCTGTGGGTTTACGCAGTGGGTACAATATTCACTGCCACCGTACTTCATGGAGCACCGCCTCTGACCAGGGAACTCATTTTCACAGCAAATGAAGTATGCCCATGGAGTTATATCTATGGAATTCGCTGGATTTACCATGTTCATCATCACTCTGGAGCAGCTGACCTGGTAGAACAATGAAGTGGCCTTTTGAAGACGCAGCTACAGGGCAGAGCTGGGTGATAATACTTCGCATGGGTGAGATCATGTTCCCAAGGATAAAGTATAGGCTCTGAATCCCTAGCCAATATGTGGTGCTATTTCTCCCAGAGCCAAGAAGCACGGATCTGGGATCAAGGGATCGAAATGGGAGAGGCTCCTCTCACTAACACCCATAATGATGAACTGGCCAGTTTTATTCCTGTTCCTGCAACTTTGGGCCCTGCTGCTTTAGAGGTATTGGTTCCAGAGGCAAGAGCATTTCCACTGGAGAACAAACAGAACTGCTTTCTGACTGCAAGCTCTTACCACTGCCTGACGGGGTCCGTGTTTGATATATTTCGCGGCTTTGTCACCACCGACCCCTTGATGAACAGAGCAGGTCCCAGGGCTCAGGAGCTGCTGAGTAAAGTATTTGCTCATCAGAGCCTGATTTAAATGCTAGTAAATCATGATCAGAGTGAAGATAGTTTTCCTATATTGTATGTGGACTATTGAGTTCATAACGTTCTAGATAAAGAGGAGGTGCAAGTATTTAAAACGTGAAGAAGGAAGTAGAGGAGGGGGAGTAGGATGAGGAGGAAGGTGAAGAAAGAGGAGGAGGGAGAGGAGTAGTGGAGGAAACAGGGAAAGGAGGCTCCGGGGGGAGGGAGGGAGAGGAAATGCACAATGTACAGTGTCGGGCACTTTAGACGGTTCATCTGGGGACAAACCTATATACACGGCAAGTGTTCTTCCTCCCCAGTCACAGATGGAACCACTAAGGCGCAGGGAAGTTCATGCACTTGCTGAAGTTTCATCCAAAGCGACTGAAAGGGAATCTGACTTCAAGGTGTCTAACTTCCAACCTCATCTTCTTGCCATTATACCTCGCCATCGGAGAAAGCAGACATGTCATGAGAAGAAAACGGAAACACTGCTTAAAATCATCTGAAAGCATTCCAATTTGATCTGAAATAACGATTTTAACTTCTGAGCTTGACCTGTTTGCCGAAGCACAGGTTTAATCATCAGTGCTTTGATCCACGACTTCATCTATCTGCACAAGCAGGCAATTCTGGGATTTATAATCAGCGTGTTTCTATAATAGTTCCATGATTTACTGAACATTTTCCCTAGCCAATACTTTACTATAGACAAATGATGTTATAGCATTTTGAAGGTACACATTTTAATTGTAAACTGGTTTGAGAATATTAATGTACAAAGTAGGACCTAAAACATTGGAGGAGTAATGTTGAAAATAACTGTGTTTACCCCAGAAATAACATACACGCACGCACTCTCTGCACGGAGCAAATCTGGGTCTGGCGGGTCACAGTCAGTGCAGCCTGAAGTTTTCAAATCAACGGAGGCACTTCGGGATTATCTTCAAAGTCTGGATCTTCCTCGCTTGGTATAATTTTGGGTTCAGCTTGAACTCTTCTGGGCGTGTGTTTTTTCTCTTGAACTATGTTAGCCACATCAGGGAAGGCACGCTTGCTGGGATCTACTTCTAGTCTCTCCATTTGCTGGCTTCTACAACAAAAAGGGCAAAGGAAATTGAGATATCATTTTTAAGTAAATTTCAAGTAGATTCAACTCATTCATTCATTTGTTCAGCAAATATCGGCAAGTACTATCCCTGGAGCATGGAGGCAAAAATAGGACCCCATCCCTGGTTTCAAGTAGCTTAGAGCCTAGTAGAAGCAAGAGTCGACCCTTGGAGAAATAAAGTGCTAAAGAGCGCCGCAGGGCCGTGCTGACGTGCAGGCAGGTGGAGGAGAGGGCGGCTGGGAGACTCTGCTTACCTAAGATTTTTTTGATAATTGAAATGATACAGCAGGCCAGGCCCCAGAGCCAAGATCAATAATAGAATCACACCAGGCAGGTCTCACTCCTGAATGGAGCTAATCAGGCTCCTGCACCCTGCTGCTTCAGACCACCCAGCCCGCACTACAAGTTCAGGTGCACACCAAGCTTAGCCCACAGTTTCCCCTCCCACAGGAACCCATTCCTCCGCCGGCACTCCGTCCTTCCAGCCATAGCTGGAGTGAAACGGACCCAGGAAGCAGCTCTGCTGGCCACTGAGTCCCCTTATCACCGTCATAGAGAAAACTCTAGATGATACAGTCACAGGGCTGCTTTTCTGGCAATTTCCATTCCATAGGCCTGGAGTTGGACCCAGTAATCTGTATTTATATAAAGTTCCCCCAGGGATATTGATGATTTAGAAATTATTTTGGAATCACCGCACCATTCATTCATTCAGTTATTCAACAGATATACCTTAAGCACCTACTGTATTCTAGTTGGTGTGCTAGACACCAGAAATAGCATGGTCTGTGCAAACAGACAAGGTTCCTGGTAACATCCAGGAGTGCAGTGTTGTGCTCAATAGAAAAGTTATCATATCGTCATGTAATTGTCTCATTACCGACCTGTTCTCCCTATAAGACTGACATCTTTGAAGCAAAGGTGTTGTCTTTTTCATCTTGTATCTTTGGCATATAGCTTTACTGAATAAATAGTTGTTGAATAAATGAAAAAAAAGTTATTACTGTGGATTAACTAAATTAAATAAGAAATTATCTCTGACCTAAGGAATATCACAGTCAGCCTAATCCAGGAGCTCCAAACCCATGTCCTCAGACCAAACTCGTGCAGCAGACACAATCTGGCGGGGGAAGGAGGTCCGATTTTCTTTGGAAAGTGTGAACTCTGCTGTTCTTACAGCCCTCCCCCTCATTCCTGTAATCTGCGCAGCCCTTGAAAGATTTGACTTTTTTGATTCCTTAGTATTTTGACTAATACTCCTGGACCCGCTGAAGAAAAATACAAAGTATACAAAGACTATGAAAGGGCACTTTCTGAAGTCCCAGATTGTACACTATAAACAGTGTAAGAAGTTACAGTTTTCAAAGACTCGCATTACAGTCACTATTAACTATAGCGTACTTTTTAATTAGTCTGTTCTTATTAAAAGACTATGATATCTATGGCTTAATTAAGTAAATATCTAAATTCATCTATTATAATTATGTTGTCCTTGACTTTGAGGAAAAGCAGCCCATCTCAATTGTAGGCATATCTCTTGGGCCATAATTTCTGGATCTCGGTAATAAACTGTGAGCTTAGCTAGTATGTATATAGTTATCTGCAGAGCCCCTGCTTCAGATGTTGTGAGGAATAGTTTGCATGCAGGGCTTCAGTGACTCATGAATCGCTGGGCCTGAGGCACCTGAGGACCACACTCATCCCCAAAATAAAGAGGAGAGGGGCTTTTCTCCCTGGCTACTCCCTGTCCCCATGTCACAGGCCTAAAGTGACAGGTGCCCATTGCTGGTTTTACCCGCCACCTGGCTGTCAGACCAGAACCTCTGGCACCTAGTAAGAATGGCTGGAAGACGGAATGAATAAATTTATTACCATGGAAGAAAGCAAGAAAAAAGAAAATGTCTAAAATCAGTAGGCAGTAGGCGTAAAATACATCAACGATTGACTCCTTCTATTAAAGAACATCATAAAGAAATGATAATCGGTTGGGCTAGCTTATTTGGACCAAAGACTCCCACTGCCCACTAAAAACTTTACTGAAAGATGTGGTAAGATAATTAGGATCCACAAGGTCAGAATTCAGTGAAAAGAGGAACCCAGAAAGGGGAATGGAGTCCTGAGACCACCTTTGCCCTGAGGGCATTCGGTGAGCCCCTAAAGTCAGGCTTTGGTCTTGCTGGATGTACAGAGTCTGGGGACAGAGGGCCAGGTCCTGAGCATGCCAGGTGGGCAGTCTAACAGGATGCCCTCTCCCCAGTAAGGGTGCAGTCCCAAAGGGCTTCCCCCTCCTGTACGAGTGAATGAGAGGTAAACCCGCTCTGCCCGCCTCCCCAGGGGGCTGTGAGGGGAGGTGCCCCAGTGGGACAGAAGAGGGCTGAGTTGTCACCACAGGCTGGCACTTCCATGGGTTTATAGCAGCTAAAAAAAAAAACAAACCCTCAATCTTGAACTTAGACTGAAGTGGTTCTAAACTAGCAGTGTCTTTAGGGTCTGCCCCAAAGTACACATCAATGCTCCCTGGCAGAGCACCTCCTGGACCTCTGAGAAGCCCCCAACAAGGCAGCAGATCACAGGAAAAAGTAAACAAGCACTCAAGTAAACGGGCACTCTGCATAAGAATCAGCAGAAGCAACAAGAACAGAAATAGAGACATAAAAACTTCAGATAGTGACTAGGAAAGCATGAATGATAAAACCACTACACTTACGTTTAAATAAAATGTTTCAGACTTGAGAGTAAAACGCTGAAAACTTTCGGTCTGGAATTGGCAATAAGACAAAGATGCCTGCTATCACCCTCTTTTCAACATTGTACTGGATTTTTTCCCTATGCAGTCATGCGCGAAAAAGAAAAGATACAGGTTTGGGAAGAAAGCAAGCCATCATTCTTTGCCATATATCATTAGGGAAATGGGAGTTAAAACAACGAGATACCACCGCACACCTATTTAGAATGGTCCAAATCCGGAGCACTGACAGCACCAAATGCTGGCGAGGATGTGGAGCAACAGGAACCCTCATACAGGACTGGTGGGGATGAAAATGGTACAACCACTCCAGAGGACAGTTCGGCAGCTTCTTCCATAACTAAACATACTCTTACCATATCATCCAGCAATTGTGCTTCTCGGCATTTACCCAAAGGAGTTGAAACTTTATGTCCACATAAAAACCTGCACAGGATGTTTATAGCAGCATTATTCATAATTGCCAAACAACTGGAGCAGCTAAGATGGCCTTCAGTAGGTGAATGGATACATTAAACTGTGGTCCATCCGGACAATGGAATATGATTCAGCATGAAAAAGAAATGAGATAGCAAGCCATGAAAAGACATGGAGGAACCTTAAATGCGTATTACTAAGGAAGAGAAGCCAATCTGAAAAGGCTACGTACTGTATAATTCCAATTACATAACACTATGGAAAAGACAAAATTACGGTGACAGTAAAAAGACGAATAGTTGCCAGGGGCTGCGAGTGGGGAGAGCGGGATGAATAGGTGGAGCACAGGGGATTTTCGGGGCAGTGAAACTACTCTGTACGACGCTATAGCAGTGGATACATGTCATTATACATTTGTCCAAACCCATAGAATGCATAGCACCCAGCCTGAGCCCTAATGCACATTGTGGATTTGGGTGCTAATGATGCATGGATGCAGGTTCACCAGTGTAACAAATGTTCCACTCTGATGGGGGATGTGGATCATGAGGGAGGCTGTGCCTGAGCTGGGGCAGGGAGTATATGGGAACTCTCTGTGCCTTCCACTTGATTTTGCTGTGAACCTAATGAGACTGCTCTAAAGAAGAAAGTCTAATTTTTTAAAAAGACACCATGAGGAGAGTAAGAAGGCAAGCCCAAGAATGGGCTACGTTTTATAGTCCTGCCTGGTTCCACCACTCACTTAACAACTTTGCCATCTTGGACAAATTGCTCTATCTCTTTGAACCTCAGTACATTAGGATACGAGGATTTATACTGCAGTGATTTTGGAGAGTAAAGATAACACATAGCATCATAGAGCACAGGGTAGGCACTCAGCACTCAGTAAGTCCATTTTTCAGGAAGCTGTGTGTTTCCCTTCATCGTACAGTGTCACAGGACCACAAGAGTTCACTGGGTCAGTGACCTTCCCCCAAAACATGACCCCACCTGGTCCCAATGAACATAACTCTCCTCCCCTTTATCTTCTCCCTCTATTCACTCTGTCTCCACAGCATGAGGAAAGGACCACTCAGGCTATGAGAGGGTTGAGGGGCCTATTCCGACCTCCCAGCCCCCAGTGTACTGCTGCCTCTGTAGTCCTTTCCCCCAAGCCAACAACCTGCCTGACCTCGTTCCCATGTGCAGCATTTATAGGTGGCTGTTTGGTTAATGGGTTGCCCAGCCAGAGGCTGAGACAATGTGTGTAAGGAAGTTTGTCAATGATTAAGGAGCATCACAAACAACCTTCCCATCGATGGATTATGAACGGTCGCGAGGTGATCCTTTCTCAGTAACGAAAATGAAAAAGAAAGGCCGTGTGAAAATACTGCAGGAGGTCCTATTATGAAGAATTGTGCTAGGACATGTCTAATCATCAAGTGTAATCACAGTAATGACGGTTTTCCTGGAGTCTTGAAAACCAGCTCCAAACTTTGGCAATGACTTGGTTTCCAATCCCTGTGATTCCTCATCAATTAGATTCAAACTCTTTACAAGTGTTGATGCCGCTGGGGGTTCATTATGACTGTGAAGATTCATAGTAGTCCTAATACCCTTGATTCTCTGTAAATTACACATGTATCTGGAATGGAAATCACTAAGCTGGGAAACATGAGAGTGGCTTTCCAAGGTTAAAAACAGCAGCCCGCTTTTCAGAAGGAATTCAACTCCATACCTGTTGTTTAAACAAACCCCGTGTTTGAAAATCTCTACAAAATTTGACAGTTGTCTTTGAATATATACGAACGCCTGACTGCTTGTATTATGCAAGACATAAATATAGTCCTTGTTCAGGTATTTTTATAGTGATAATTCTAGCATATACATTTGTATCTCAAAGATAGTTTGCCTTGGTCCAAAATAGATTCTGCCATCTGGATGGTACGAGTCTGGAAATCATGGCAAGGAGAAGGAAGGTTGAAAGAGCTGGGATGTTCATTCTAAGGAAGAATTGAGAAATAATGAGAGCTTTGTCTGAAATACCCTAAGGATTGTCACTGCTTGTGGGAGGTGGGCTTTGTTCTGGGGCGTCTCTGGCGGCAGAGCTAGAACCTTCAGTTAGGAATCAAAGAGAAGCTTTCAGACACCGGGGGAATACTGAGAATGCCATGAATATTCTCTTGAGAGGGTGAGGGTCCTGTTGAGAAGGAAGCTTAAGCCAAGGCTGGAAGGTGACCTATGATTGACAAGAGGGCACACACGGGGCCTCTTGGTCCTTGCAGCCCTGAGAGTTTTGGAATCTATGACATGACACATGGGTCATAAAAGGGAGGCGGTGTAAGCAGCGTTATGAGCAGGGCTCAGCAGAGTCGTCCCAACAGGTCACAGCTACGTGACCTCCGGACATTCCAACCTCCTCCCTCCCTCATTTTCCTCGTCTGTAAACTGAGGGTAAAAATTGTGAGGATTAAATGCGTTACTGTGGGTAAAGCGCACGGAATGGTGCCTGATACAAAGCAAGTGCCCGGTAAATGTAGCTGTCGTTGGTGTGGATATTGCCACTTTTATTATTGTCACCGGAAGTTGGAACCTAAATATACACAGATCTATTTTTGGGCCCTACAAATCAAGAGTCTAAGTTTGGGGAATAAACATTAATGTTCATGGTATGAATCCTTTTTAAACTTTCAGTCACTGTACCTATTTGGAAGGTGCATTCTAGCCACCAAATGACAATGAAGAGAACTCTAAACAAAGTTAAGACGGGCTGAGGGGACGGCACCTTTTGTTTGCCTGCTCCCTGCTGCTGTCCGGCGTGCTTTTCACTGGCTTTGATGTTCCTTGACAACCTGTGATTACTTCGCCCACCTAAAACAAAAACACAGTACACAGTTAGTGATACATTCTCTCTGATACACCTTCAAAAATATACACTATATATTTTTTAAATGCTAAAACATTTTAATTTCCACTACATATTCCATGAAAGAGTCTGACTTTAAGCCCCTATACGGGGCATGAGAAAGCTCCAACAGTCCCCCTGTATCCATGGGGATGCGTTCTAAGACCCCCAGTGCATGCCTGAAACCACAGATAGTACCAAACCCTGTATATAGTATGTTTTTTCCTTTACATACATACCTGTGATGACGTTTAATTTATAAATTAGGCACAGTAAAATACTAAAAACAATAACTAGTAATAAAACACAACAATTATAGCAATATACTGTAATACATGTTACAAAATTGTTCAGATTTAATACCTTTTCTATCTTAACTAAGCACCTATCACTCACTGTGGCCATAATTTTTGCAATTTGAGGTACGGCAGCAAAACCAGCATGAATTTCTTTTTCCTTCCTCACAATTTCACGGGTAGAAGATTCGTTCATACTGCAGATCTTAGTAACCTCAGCATATGATTTTTTTTTTCTTTCCTTATTAAGTCAGGAACTTTCACCTTTTCAATTAAAGGAAGCACTTTAAGCCTTCTCTTTCCTCGGTTTCAGTTACCCATGGTCAACAGTCTGAAAATATCAAATGGAAATTCCAGAAATAAACAATTCATATGTTTAAAACTGTGGGCCGTTCCGAGCAGCATGATGAAATCTTGCACCATCCTGCTCCGCCCTGCCCAGAATGTGATGTGAATCATCCCTTTGTCCAGTGTATCCCCCCCAGTTCCTTAGTCACTTAGTAGCTGCCTTGGTTATCGGATCAACTGTGCTCGGGTTCAGGTAACCCTTAGTTTACATAATGGCCTCAAAGCGCAAGAGTAGTGATGCCATTGGTCAGAACCCCAGAAAGCCATTGTTTATCACACGTATGCTTCAATACATGGACGGTGACTGAGCAAATGAAGCAAGGCATCCTTGTCTGGGGGACTATAGCATCAAATCTGGGGAGTGTTCTTATTGCCCTTGATGGCAATCCATCTCCTATGTGGTGGTACAAGCATCTGTTTTTTTACATAGTGCAGTTGTATATTTTCCCCTCATATTTTATAAAAATTCAATCTGTGTGTGTACGTGTGATTTAGTTCAGTCCCTTCCCACAGACCTCATGGGAGGGCCTATGTGCAATGCAGCAAGGAAAGATCTGCTTAAACACCACCCTTTCAATTATGTATTGAACACCCGACTAGGGAAAATACCTTTAAGCATCACCAATGGTTTGTGTGATGGCCAGACTTTTGCTGAGACTCCAGAAGAGAAAACAACAACAACAACAAATGCCGCATGTACCAAACACAGGAAGTTTCAAGGCTGGAAGAGTTTGTTCAGAAACATTTTTAAAAAGGTATATTCTGCATAACAAAAACACATAGAAGGAAACCATGGAAGAGCGAGCCATGGAAGCTGCCAATGCAGTGTTCACTGGATAATTAGAGGAGGTGACTCATGGAAAGGATTGCTCAGTGAAGCATGTTTTTATCATCATCAAACGAGGTTTGCTTTGGAGGCAGCTAATTCCAAAATGATGTATTTGCTATGTTTTAAAGTCTATTTCATGCCAATTTTACTGTTTTCCATTCATTTCTTGCTGGCCCATGATGTTACATTTTTGGATGTTCATGTTGCCAGGGTAGGAATGTTTACGCTATTTTAAAGTGAAAACTTAACTGTTGTTTTTTTTTTTTCTTTTCCCTAATTGAACTAGTGTGATGGATACAAATATTTCCCCCATGTTCCTGGCCTATCCATAAAGAAATGGAAATGCTTTTCAGTTTCTATCGATGCCAGTTCTGGTTTATTAAGCCCCATTAATGTCAAATATGAGGGCAAGGAAAGACAGAGTTGAGGAGACTAAACAGAGATGCCTTGCAGTTGAGGGAGCAGAGAGCGGTTGTAGGCGTTGGGGTAATGAAAGCTGGCACCTTCCTCCTGGGGTGTCTCGGGCGTGAGTGGTGTCAGCAGGACCTCCCTCTGAGAGGCATGGCGGCAGGGTGTCGGGGAGCAGTGCTGTCCGGGAGAATTTTCTGCAATGATGGAAACGTTTCGGGCTGTCCAACACGGGGCCCCAGAGCACTAGCAATGCTGTTAGTGTAACCGAGACACTAAAGTTTTCATTTTATTTCGTTTTTAAGTAATTTTAATTTCTACTGACCAAGCCAGAGAGATGGGAACATGACCAGGGTGAGCCCCAAACCTATGCGTGGGCTGCCCAACTCTTCTTCGGGAGTGAAGGTCATCCTTCCATACCAGTTACCCCTAATTTATCCGAGGTCCTTGACCACACGGCCTTTTCAGTTCTGGAACTCTCTGCTCCTTCCTTGACATGCCTGGGACCTGGAACTGAGCGTGAGAACCCGGAGCCTGTGTTTCAATCTCTCTGATCAATGTGGGATGTAGGCTGCTCCCTTAGCCCAACTCAGGACGACTTATCTAAAGGACCACGTGAGCCACAGAGCTTGGGCAGGCAGTGGCTGAGGCCTCTGTCAGGCCAGCATCGCAGCTCAGCTTCTCCCCTTTCCCAGTCCTGCTTCCTCCCCTCCCACAGGTGTGGATCCCTAGGCTGCTCCCCAGCAAATGTTCTGCAAGCACATCTCCATCTCAGGGTCTGCTTCCTGGGGAGCAGTGGCATCTGAGAGCTCTTTTATTTTTTAATATTTTAATTACATTAAATGAGACCAGTGTTACTTAAAATTCATGAAAATGTCAACTTTAAGAAAAAAAGCTTTTGAGCCAAAAGCACAAGTTTTGTATTGCTTCATGCTATAAATGCGCTAATCAGAATGGGAGCACATGCATAATTAGAGTCTTACAACACCCCATCTCTAACACTGTTATTTGTCCCATAATAAGCTCAGACGAAGATTCTCTGTGTTTATGGAAATGCAAATAGAATCGCAAATTTGGAACTTTTCTTCACCAGGAATTTGCTATGTACCAGAATCTCAATGTGTTGCTTATTTTTAAAAGATATTTTCAGCTCATTTAGTTTCAAAGGTTCTTTTAAGTTTAAAAGTTAGGGGAATTAAGAAATCAGCAGTAAGAAAAGTATTAACACCAGCATTCATATTGACACCAAAATTCATCTTAACAACAATATTTATACGAATAGCAGGAAAAACTCTTCTGATAAGAGATCTAATTTTCCCAAGTAGAGGATCAAAGTTCAGAATTCCAAGGTACTGAAATAGTAACATGTGGTTTCCCTCTATACCTGCAGCCTAGTGCTACTCTTCCTCCAGAAAACGATGCTTGTTAACATCAAACTTCCTATTCATTTGTACGAAGTGTGTTTAGGGATGACTAATGGAAAAGGTGTAAGGGCCAAAATATGTTTAATAAATTAGACAAAGTGGAGCAAATGGTTTCCTGAATCCATAGAGGGAAATGTAACCAACTACTTGAAAATTCAATTGCGGGATAGGCACAAAGGTACAAATTAACATTTTAATAATATTAGGTTATTTTAATGCATAGATTCATGCCATTGAAAGTTGGGAGTGAACATGGAGGTAGGAATTGAGTCCCCTTTAGTTCAGAAAGCAAATGACCCTTCAAAGGCTTTCATGACAGCTGGTTTTCCAGCCTTGGTTTAAATAGCACCGTGGGATGGAGTCCCTTTACCTCCCTGGGGTAGCAGCCTACACTGAGACCATCTACATTTACCTTAACATGTACGTGGCTGCTTTACCAACCATAAAAGTTACTAATGCCAAGAAATCCAGACTACCTACGTGAGCTGTGTAAGAATACAGTAAACAGACGTGAGGGAGAGAGACCTACCTCCTAATCCTTATATTTAGGTTGAACCATAGAAATTACCAACATCTGACTATTTTTTATAGGTTTAAAAAAATTTTTTTTTTATAATTAACTTATTTTTATTATTTATTTTTTTATTTTTGGCTGCGTTGGGTCTTTGTTGCTGTGCACGTGCTTTCTCTAGTTATGGAGAGCGGGGGCTGCTCTTCATCGCGGTGCGCGGGCTTCTCATTGTGGTGGCTTCTCTTGTTGTGGAGCACGGGCTCTAGGTGCGCGGGCTCAGTAGTTGTGGCTCGGTCAGTAGCTGTGGCTCGCGGGCTCTAGAGCACAGGCTCAGTAGCTGTGGCGCACGGGCTTAGTTGCTCCGCGGCATGTGGGATCTTCCTGGACCAGGGCTCGAACCTGTGTCCCCTGCATTGGCAGGAGGATTCTTAACCACTGGACCAGCAGGGAAGCCCCCTGACTATTTTTGACCTAGAAAACAGTGATTTTCCACGGTTTAGCTTAATAGTTATTTACATGAAGTTAAATAAGAATATGTAAACAATCCCTCCATTTCAGATGAAGACTTGCTAGTGGGAAGTTACAAGAGTGAATGGACAAAGAAAATGGAATATAATGGAAGATATTTGTTACAAAAGAAAATGTAAACAATTGACCTTTTAACCTTCTCTTGTGAATTTCCCCTGGCTTCTTAAATAATAGTATTCAGGAGAATGTGAAGTAAATTTCTCTTTCTCTTGGATTTTCATTTTGTATCACAGTTTCAACAATTACCTTCATTAAATCTTCTCAAAGAAATATTTACTGAGTATCTATTATGCACCAAGCATAGGACTGAGCAATAGATATGGAGTGATAGATTTAAAAATTATCCCTGATCATCTCATGAGGAATAAAGACACAAAAGCAATTAAAATACACTAAGAAAGTGCAATTGATAGAAATATGCACAGACTCTACAGAAGCCCAAGGGACGGAGTCAGACTGGGCAGCGTGGGGAGCAGTGATCAAAGAAGACTCACTAATGATGTGAGATTTGATGTGAATTTTAAAGAATAAGTGGGAATTTGCCAGAAGATGGAGATTATGAGATGAAGATTGTATAAGGAATTAAGAACATTCCAGAGAGAGAAAAAAGCATAAACAAAGACTGGAAGGTAAATGACCACATAAACGAGCACTGAATATTAGGCAGATAATAGCTAGAAATAAGTCTGAAGAACTAGGCAGAGGTCAGATCTTGGGAGACTTTAAGGTGTTTGGACTCTGCACAAGAGGTGATGGGGACTTTTGCAGTATTTTTTTTCGTGACATAGGTATTCATCTCAGCTGAAAGAGCAACATTCTAAACGCACTTCCTATTTTCATTAGCCGAAGTGCGTGATGTTAACAAAAATACTAAGTCCAGTGGAGTGACGGCTTTTGAAAATGTCTCTTTCCTCACTAGATTAAAAATATAATTTTATTTCTTTTTCAACTATTATAGTCAAGTTCCCCCCAACCCCAACTCTACTCTGAAAATACTAATGACATACAATCCTGTTAGGAAACTGTCTAAATGTGTGTAATGGCCAGCAAACTGATTGTAAGAACACTTGTAAACTGTTCGCTAATTTAGCTGTTCTTTGGGGCTTTCATTCACCTACAGACTCCAGATATATGCATATTTCTCTAGCTGCCCACTGACTCTCATGAGGTAGGTTTTGGACTCTGCATTCAAGATCACCGAGTACCTATACATCCTCATCAAAGGGGACATTTGCATGAAGCAAAATCCATTATCCACAGCTGCCCCAGCATGGAGGAACATGAATGTTAACATGAAAATTAAAGGCAGATTCTGCTTAAATAGATTCAAGATGTATGAATTGGCTTTTCCCCTCTTCAGTCCGGGCCTCTTCAGTAGTTTAAGGAGGGTGTGCCACGGTGTCCAAACTCACAGTACAGGTTCTGAGCCTGTTTGTCGTCCTATCCATTTCTGGCCCTGCTCTGCTTGTTACAGGGAGATGGAACCCTGCAGGCTTCGTTCTTTATCCAGCTTCCCATGTCATCTGGCTTCCAGCTGGCCTTGGCCAATGGGAGGCACTGGGAGGAGGCAGGGGCACCAAGAAAGAGAGACTTCAGGCGCTTCTCCCATGATCTCTGTTCACGTGAGCAACTCCTCCAGCAGCGGCAGAGTCTACCCTGTGGCTGCCCCCAAGGCGCCTGCTGCAGGTCTGGCTTCTTCCAGGGGATCCTAGGGCGTGGTTTCTACCAACATCACCTCTTCCCTCTGTCCTGGGAGTGGTGGTGGCCTGTAATGTTACAAATTTCAAGGTGGTCTTACTCTCCCTTCTTTGGCATCTCAGATCTTCTGCTACCTGTGCAGTACATTTCCTGAATTCCTCCTATAAATTCCTGCGTAAATTTCCTGTATACATAATTTTCAATATTTAAGTGTTTCCTGATTTTCCATTAGACACTTACTGATTTACTCCATGTTCTCAAACTGCGGGGTGCTTGTTAAAATACACATTTCCACACCACCTAATTAGACTATGCAGAGAGTGGCCTGGGAATCTAGTGTTTTGAACAAACTCTCTCCAGGTGATTCTTAGGATCAGGCAAGTTTTGAAAACAGTTTTAGCTGATCCCATGGCTTCTAGCCTTTCTGGATGCAATTCATGTATACAACCCACATTTATGGGATGCCTATAACATCCCAAGAACTGGACCAGGAGCTATGATGCTATGGTGATCCAGAAAAGCATGGTCACTGCACTGATGAAACATCCTCCATCATCACTAAAATGATATACTTTGATCTATAGATGAGAGATAATAATTGTATAATGTACACACAGTCATTTAATGGACTGATTTTAGATACTTAGATGGTTTATGACGTCTCATAATTATACTATGGTGTCTACCTGTATACATAAATTGGTATCATATATCCAGTTTATTAGGAGAGAGTAAAAAATTAGAATTATTAAGTCATAAAGTACTTTTTCAGCTTGATATATGTTGACAATTTTATTTTCCAAAAGATTAAATCATCCTCTATTTCCTCTAGCACTTTATGAGAGTACTGTTGAACCTTCACAGGCATGGAATTTTATTGATTGTTTTGCTAGAAAACTGGTAGCGGTTCTGGAAAGGGGAACCAAATAGTTGGGGAAGAGGGATGGAAAGGATGTTTGCTTTACTTGTAAACTTAATACTTTGGAATTTTGTCCTGTAAACACATTATCTACGTATTGTTAAATTATTTAAACAAGGAGGCCATGAGACTGAGGGAACTCTAATACCATAGACTTTTTTGTGTTTCTTTTAATTTATTTATTTTTATTTATTTATGGCTGTGTTGGGTCTTCGTTTCTGTGTGAGGGCTTTCTCTAGTTGTGGCAAGCGGGGGCCACCCTTCATCGCGGTGCGCGGGCCTCTCACTATCGCGGCCTCTCTTGTTGGGGCGCACAGGCTCCAGACGCGCAGGCTCAGTAGTTGTGGCTCACGGGCCTAGTTGCTCCGCGGCATGTGGGATCTTCCCAGACCAGGGCTCGAACCCGTGTCCCCTGCATTGGCAGGCAGATTCTCAACCACTGCGCCACCAGGGAAGCCCTGTGCTTCTTTTGTAACTGTGATTTACCTCTTTTCTATTGGGGTTTGGTACTTTTCTGAAACACTTTCATGAATTTATATGTAATATTGAAATTATATCTTCTTTGGTCTTTTGTGGTGTTTTTCCTTGGCAATGGGACATGTCAGCATTTGAAAAACTGTATATTGTCTTGTTTATTAGTTTATTGTCTGTTTTCCTGCCACTAAAATGTAAACCCCAGGAGGAGTTTCTGTGCTGGGTATATGACAGGCCCTCAACAATTATTTGTTCAATGAATGAATAAATGGATGAAATATAAATGAACAATAAATGTTTATGAATGGTGGTTTTTGATATACAACTTTGGTTAAAGTAACCAAAACTATTGCTTTTCCTTGGTGATTTCTGCCATTGTTAGCCAATCTCTGCAGAGAATAAAAGTAAATATTTACCTTTATCTCCACTTATATATTTATTTTTATTGAAGTATAGTTGATTTATAATATCATATTCGTTTCAGGTATACGGCATACTTTTATTTCTTTTTTAAAATATTTAAAAATAATATTTAATTCTTTAATCCATATGAAATTTATTTTGGTATAAGGTATGAAATAAGATGACAACCTGATATTTTCCTAATTAACCAATATCCCCCAATCTTATATAAAAATTAACTTGAAATGGATCATAGACCTAAAGGTAAAAAAGCTAAAATGATAAAGCCCCTAGAATAAAACAAAAGAGAATATCTATGAAGCTAAAGATTTCATGGACATGAAATAGGAAGCAACAATCCAAATAGAAATAAAATAATTCATATTAGAATTAAATCTAAAAACTTCATCTTCTTACTGAATTAAAAATAATAAGCAAGTGATTGGCTGGGAAAAATATCCAAAAAAACACAAGCTGTGATAAGTAGTTTTGGGGTTTCATTCTTCAACTAATATTTATTTGGTACCTAGAAGACAGGTACTATTCCAGACACTGGATGAATCAAGGTCTCTATGATCATGAACCTTACACTTAGATGGGGAAGACAAACCATACAAAACTGAACAAATCAGATCGTTTCTTACAGTGATAAATACTGTAATAACAATAAGCCAGGTAATATAACTGAGAAAGGTGACTGATGGAATGTAGCTGGCCACGTTAGAACTGATGATCAGGAAAAGTGCCTGTTTAAAGGAGGCACTTTGTACCACCTGTGTGATACAAAGGAGACAGGTGTGAAAAGAAAAAGGGGGCAGAGTGCACTTAGCAAGAAAAAAAACAGCAAGTACAGAAGTCCTGTGGTGGGAAGTGAGGCTATTGTGTTCCAGGAAAGAAAAAAAAAGGCAAGTCTGGGCCATAATGAGAAGAGGGAAGTGGAAGAAGAAGATGCTAGAAATGCAGGCAGATGCTAGCTCATACGGAGCCTTCAGGGCCACAACAAGGAAATGTGACTATCACTCCAAGTGCAATGGGAAGCCATTGGTGGGCTTTAAGCAGAATAAAATGAACTGATTTATGTTTTTAAAATGTCACTTTGGCTTCTGCATGGAGAAAGAATCAAAGGGTGGAAAGAACAGAATCAGGGAAAACAGGGAGAGGGCATCAGAGGTGGTCTGGCTGGGAGATGACACTGGCTTAGACAGGAGTGAAGAGGGAGATGGTGACAAGTGACTGGATTCAGGGTACATTTGGGCAGTAGTGCCAACAAGATGTAGGTTGTGAGGGTCAGAGATAAGTCAAGGATGCCTCCTAGTCTTTGACTTGGCCAGCTGGGGAGATGATGGTGCCATTTTCTGAGACAGGAAAGACTGTGAGGCAAAAAGATCTGCAGAAGGAAATCATGGGTTCACTTAACCACTTTAAATTAGTCAGGCCAATTACAAATTGGTTTGTCAGTTGGCAGCTGCATGTAAAGGGTCTTTGATTCTAAAGCCTGTATAGTTTGCTAATGTTTACATTTTTAACTTTCCAAGGGATATGTATTTTTTATTTCTTTTGTGGTTTAATCGCATTTTAGGACAGTATTTTGAATTTTCCAATTTTATTTGTTGGTTTACCCTATTTCATACACAATTTTATTTCTATTGACTTGTAATTAAATGTAATTTCTATAATTTTTTCATTTGGAAATTAAAGTGAACTTTTCATAGGGTTTTGTAAATTATGAACTTTTAAAATGATCTTAATTATATTATTCAAATAATAAATGGTCCTACTTTTTGTTGATCATATCAAAGACAGAAATTGGTCATAAATCTTCCAGTAGAGCTGATTCTGTTGATTTTCCCTATGTTTACAAGAACTTATATTTTATACACTTAAATAATGTACATCTAATAAATATAAGGCAGTGGATCTTTATTTTATATTATTTTTTGTTACTATAGAATAATCCTGTTCCATTAAATGCTTTTGTGCTTTAAATTTTGTCATCTCTGATAGTAATTTTGTCATAACTACTTTAATTTTGCTTGCATTCAGCTAATAGAGCTTCATGCATTCTTTTCTTTATACATTTCCTGTGTCTTTTAGATTCTTGTAAACTGTATAGCGTAACTGATTTTACATCAATTACTTTCCTACAGATTTTCTTTTTATGTTTCCTTCCTCATGCTTTTCAATTCCATGTAACTGTACTGACTTTTGTTTGCATTTATTTTCTGTAATACTTTGTAATTTACCTATTTTTATTTAATTCTACTCAATTTCCCTAAAAACATTTGTATTAAATGTTAACATGAATAAAGCGTAATATATATATTTGGGGGTTTTGAAATAGAACATATTTATAAGTTTGTTCTCCCCACTCACACTTTTCCAATTTTCACGTTTTAATCTAAGTTGTATAAATCACATTGTTTTCTTTTTGTACCACCTTCACTACTTCTTCCAAGGAAAATAATAACTTTTGGAATCTTTTTGAAATCTTATTCAAAATAATTAAAGCTATTTCTATAAGATTATAGACTTTTAGACTAATACTTTAGGAAGATGACAGTGTCTCAGTAGCCGAGGACTCATGGGTGAGGGATGTAACGGGGACTGGGGAATGAGAAGCCCTCATTAGGTCTTCAGTTCAAGGTGACATAGCAGGAAGATATATCACAGCCTCAGTCCTAACCTGCAAAAGGATATCCTTAGGGTGTCTAATTCAGTACACATCTTCCTTTTTTTTTGCATTTCCAAGACCCTACCATAGGTGCCTAGCACACAGTAGGTACTCATTAAAATACATGGAATATTTGAATGAGCGAATGAATGAATGAATGGCAACAGATTAGAACTAAGAGCAAAGACCCCTGGAGATGCTTATTCCTGCCTATTCTGTCTACAAATGGGGAAGAGGCAGGAGTTTCGTGGGCTGCAGCTTCATGCATGCTGGGCCCTGTTGGTGCTGGGTCCAACTAGTGGAGGAGAGATTTAGGGAACCATAGAAAATCCTAGCAGCTATGACTGTGACAGTAGTCTCTGAGTTAGTAACATAATTTCAAGTTTAAGCAGAAGAATGAGAAACTATTTAACAAGTGTCTGAGTCTGTTTGAAACTGGGACTTAGAAACTGGGGCAAGGGCAGGTCTGGGTTTGCGGCAGTGACAGTCAGTGGCTTAAACAAGGAGACAGGACCTATCATTTATTTTTCCCTTCCACAGTAGTTTGCACAGTGCTTTATTCATACTAGGTACTTAATAAATCTTTCATAAATTGAATAAATATTTTAATTGATTAATTAATGATTCATTAATTGTCTAAAGTTTTTCAGAATTTTGCAGAAAGTTTTCCATTTCTGAGTTCTACCACCTTATTTCCATGGTGTGGCAAGCCAAACATGCTAAATCATTCCCTCATCTGATTAATAACTTCCATATAGTTTATTTATGGATGCAGCATGTTTTTCCTCCACCATCATTTTGCTTAAGTATACACATTTAATGTCTTCACCCATGCCTCATCAGTAATTTCTAAAAACGTCTCCACTTTTTTTTCTTCATAAAACTTCCAAACTGTCTAAGCCCATTAGATAGCAACCTGTCTTGACATAAGCCCGTTGTTTGATCTGGAGGGGAGGGGAGGTGTGTCAGTTACTGGCTGAACAGTGCCCTTCAGTGAGGCCCTGCCCCACAAATGACACAGACGACTGCCTAGCAATACTTAAGTCACCTTTAGAAGAACTGGGGCACTTGTAAATTATCCACCTTCTTACATATTTCTGGTGTTCATATTTATTAGTTAATTATCCATAATACTGGTGTTGAACAGTCAAATATGCTAAGCTCAGATTCCTGCAAAGGAATACTATTAATATAAAACTTTGGAATCAATAAGACTTTTTTATTTTCCTCTGGCATTAGAGGAAGTTAGTATTTATACCCAAATTTACTGTTGACATTTTAACAACTTCATGATTTGTTAACTGTTCTGATTGACTTCACTAAGAAAGGCACATAATTCCCTGAGCCTGTTAAACAAAAATATTCCTTTAAAGAAAACAAGCTCTTTTTTTTCTCTTTAAAAAAGGTCATTAATCCACAATTAGAAAATATATAAATTATTTAAAAATCTTTGAACAGATTAAAATACCTGGATAAGTCAAACATTTTTGAAGTATATTCTATCTCAAATAAAGACATAATTGGTAGCAAAGAAAATTTAAATTTTTGAAAAATTGATCAGAAAAATAAGAAGGATAAGAATACTGGCTTTGATTCCAAAGATACCCAAGCTGTCTGAGGAAAAATTTTAAAGGTGCAATTACTGACATTTATATGTAAAATCAATATTGACAGTTGCACAAGACAGCTTCATGGTTTTGAAATAAAAGGAGAAAAAAATCTAACTATTAAACGGTTCCTTCAAAATTCTTTTGTACTTGTAAAGTGCAATCTTATTTGACAGCTCCCCATTGAGGATCATACACACACACAGCCTAAGATTGCAAATGATATTTGATTAGGTTAGGACAAACATCAAGAATGATAATGATGTTTTAAAAGAAAAGAAAATATCCTTTTAGAATCTTACTAGATATAGTCTCAGTGGGAAATATCCTCCATGTACCTGAAAAAGTTCACGATTATTCTTGTTTGTTCTAGGCCAGCGATAGTTTAGAAGTGCTGGCGAGTTCACATCACCCCATTCCCCACACCCCGCAGCAGGGAACAGCCATCGACCAAATATTCTCAGCGGTTGGTTACTACTATCCCAGTTCCAACACCGCTGAGGTAGAGTTACTCTGAAGCACGTGTTTTGCACTGTCTCCTAGAGCTTTCCCACTGGGGCTGCTGACACTTTGTCTTGACTGCCTTTCCTTCCCTACTCCATGACCAGCACCCCCATACTTCCCAAATAAACCACTGTACTCATCTCCCTAGGGAGGCTTCTGCTTCTGGGAGGCTGCAAATTTAGGAAGTGTTTTACAGTTCAAATGTGAGTCTGCATCTCACAATTTAGTCTCTGCAATAACCGTGGGACTCTCAAGTTTCCCTCGAGGAGGAAGAGTAGGAACATGGTATAACCAGATTCCAAAATACCGACTAAGTTTCTACTGGAATCCCGCTCAAGTCTCTCTGAGCACCTCGTTTAATTTTCACGATGGGCTGGGTACTTATTTGAAAAAAGATTCTCTATCTCCCTCTCTCTCTCTCTCTACCTACCTACCTATCTACCTGCCTACCTATCTATCCCACTCTCCCTATACCACCCCTCTAGGGGGTCACAAAACACGAGCTGATCTCCCTGTGCTATGCGACTGCTTCCCACTAGCTATGTATTTTACATTTGGTAGTATATATATGTCCATGCCACTCTCTCACTTCATCCCAGCTTACCGTTCCCCCTCCCCATGTCCTCAAGTCCATTCCCTACATCTGCGTCTTTATTCCTGTTCTGCCCCTAGGTTCTTCAGAACCTTTTTTTTTTTTTTTAGATTCCATATATATGTGTTAGCATGTGGTACCATGGATGATGTTAACTTCTAGATGCCTGGGTTTTGCCAGGCATGCGTAGATGGAACTCATTACCTTCACTCAAGTTCAAGGCCCAGTATCAGGGCCATTTCGATAGCCATTTTTTTAGACGGGCTGTGAGGCTTTCTGAGGCCTGGCTGGCTTCTAATTCACCTTCCTCCTGGGCTACAGTCCTTCAGAGCCACATCGCAAAGTGTGGGTGGCTTACCATCCATGCTAGCCTCTGGACTTTGACTCTTTTCTTCTCACCCCTGTGTGGTCACTGAAAGCATGGTTTATCCTCTCAGCCATTCCTTTGGGATCAGTGGACAGTAATTGCTCACTATCTCATCGCTATCAGGATGCCTTTAAAATATGTAGCCCATCTTCCTAAATTTTCTTTAGTGAGGTTGTTGTTCCCAATTACCTATTTGGCAACTAGCAGCTGATGGAGCTCTAGAGATGTTATTTAAAGTCATGAGATTATGTAGGGAATGAGTATACATAGAGAAGACAAGGGGGTCCTAGAAATGAATGACTGGACATGCCAACTTTCGGAGGCCTGGGTAGGAGAAGGAACCAGCAAAGAAGCATCCAGTGGCACAGGGTATCCAGTGAGAAGGAGCGTCTGACACAAGAAGAGAATCAGATGAAAGCGGTGTATCTAATGCCAAGTGAACACGTGTTTAAAAATGGAGGGACTGATTAATGGTGTAAAAAGCTGCTGAAAGGTCAGATAAGAAGAGGATGGGGGCTGACCGATGGATTCGGTAATGTAGAGAGAACTGGAGACCTCAAAAAGAGATGTTTCCATGATGGGGAGCCTGGAGAAGAGGTGAACGTCTAATTGGAGTTGCTTTTAGAGATTATGAGAAAAGAATTGGAACAGAAGCTATAGATGTCTGCTTTAAGAGTTTCGCCGTGAAGCAGGTCAGAGCAGTAAGTAGAGGGGAATGTTTTTATTTTGAAGAAGGGAGATGTTACAGCATGTTTTCTAATATAAGATGTATAGCGGAAAATTCAGTGAAGAAGTAGAGAGAAGAGAGAATTGTCAGAGGGGGGAAAAATGGTCCTTCAATGGCAAGGGGAAATAGGAGCCAACACACATCTGGAGAGTTTGGTTAGATCACAGACAGTTCATTCATAGAATCAGGATGGCCACAGAGGCTGAGCAAGGAAAGACGTGATGGTGACAGTATGTGGAGATGATCTTTTCATGCTTCTATTTTTTTTTTTTCTATTTTCTTTTCACATTTTTTATTGGAGAGAATTTTGAGGCCAGGAGGATGTTTTTTGTTGCTGGCGGTGGTGGTGGTGATTTTTAATTTTTGGTTTTAAATATTTCCTTTGTGGGTAACACCTCTTTGCACCTTTTGAAAAGTTATAGGATATTTATCCTTGTAATGGAGGAATTTTGACATTGGTCTGTTTTCGGTAATTTTACTTAGAACTCGTTAATTGCTTTTGATCTGAATATTCTAATTCTTATGTTTTTAAGCTCAAAAAAGTTATGACTTCTAAAATTGTTCTGATTTTGTCAGTGTGACCATAACTAATTCTTTGATTAGATTTTCATCTAAGTGCTCTATATTTATAATATCTTTCATAGTTTT
Source organism: Eubalaena glacialis (assembly GCF_028564815.1). NCBI lineage: Eukaryota > Metazoa > Chordata > Mammalia > Artiodactyla > Balaenidae > Eubalaena > Eubalaena glacialis. The sequence goes on from NC_083732.1 coordinate 80,424,621, forward strand.
TAGCTCTTGTCCTTTAGCTACATTTTAGGAAGGCTCTTCAAGCTATTTTCCACATTTGCTTTATTTTCCATGTCATTCCTTCTATTTAATATCGCCATTGCAGACTTTAATTCTGCTGTTTCAGTGCTAGTTTCCATTTTGTTCTTCCTTATCTCATTCAGCACCTGTTTATCTCTAATTATTGCCTTTGCCCTCATTTTGTTGCATTCTTACTTGTCTCCATTCTCTATCTTTTACACTTGCTATGTCCTCTTGGACCCTATTTAGGATTGCCAAGTTTTCTAAAATTTCCCTTTGATTCCTGCCAAATATCATTTTCTTTTTCCTCTTTATTTTTTTATATTTTATTTTTTTTATTAACATCTTTATTGGAGTATTATTGCTTTACAATGTTGTGTTAGTTTCTGCTTAGTTTCACAAAGTGAAACAGCTATACATATACATACATCCCCATATCTCCTCCCTCTTGCGTCTCCCTCCCACTCTCCCTGTACCACCCCTCTAGGTGGTCACAAAACACCGAGCTGATCTCCCTGTGCTATGCGGCTGCTCCCCACTAGCTATCTATTTTACATTTGGTAGTATATATATGTCCATGCCACTCTCTCACTTCATCCCAGCTTACCGTTCCCCCTCCCCATGTCCTCAAGTCCATTCCCTACATCTGCGTCTTTATTCCTGTCCTGCCCCTATGTTCTTCAGAACCTTTTTTTTTTTTTTTTAGATTCCATATATATGTATTAGCATATGGTATTTGTTTTTCTTGTTCTGACTTACTTCACTCTGCATGACAGACTCTAGGTCCATCCACCTCACTACAAATAACTCAATTTCGTTTCTTTTTATGGCTGAGTAATATTCCATTGTATATATGTGCCACATCTTCTTTATCCATTCATCTGTCAGTGGACACTTAGGTTGCTTCCATGTCCTGGCTACTGTAAATAAAGCTGCAATGAACATTGTGGTACATGACTCTTTTTGAGTTATGGTTTTCTCAGGGTATATGCCCAGTAGTGGGATTGTTGGGTCATATGGTAGTTCTATTTTTAGTTTTTTAAGGAACCTCCATACTGTTCTCCATAGTGGCTGTATCAACTTACAGTCCCACCAACAGTGCCAGAGGGTTCCCTTTTCTCCACACCCTCTCCAACATTTATTGTTTCTAGATTTTTTGATGATGGCCATTCTGACCAGTGTGAGGTGGTACCTCATTGTAGTTTTGACTTGCATTTCTCTAATGATTAGTGACGTTGAGCATCCTTTCATGTGTTTGTTGGCAATCTGTATATCTTCATTGGATAAATGTCTATTTAGGTCTGCCCATTTTTGGATTGGGTTGTTTGTTTTTTTGATATTGAGCTGCATGAACTGCTTGTATATTTTGGAGATTAATCCTTTGTCAGTTGCTTTGTTTGCAAATATTTTCTCCCATTCTAAGAGTTGTATTTTCCTCTTGTTTATGGTTTCCTTTGCTGTGCAAAAGCTTTTAAGTTTCATTAGGTCCCATTTGTTTATTTTTGGTTTTATTTCCCTTTCTCTAGGAGATGGGTCAAAGGGATCTTGCTGTGATTTATGTCATAGAGTGTTCTGCCCATGTCTTCCTCTAAGAGTTTGATAGTGTTTGGCCATACATTTAGGTCTTTAATCCATTTTGAGTTTATTTTTGTGTATGGTGTTAGGGAGTGTTCTAATTTCATTCTTTTACATGTAGCTGTCCAGTTTTCCCAGCACCACTTATTGAAGAGGTTGTCTTTTTTCCATTGTATATTCTTGCCTCCTTTATCAAAGGTGACCATATGTGTGTGGGTTTATCTCTGGGCTTTCTAACCTGTTCCATTGATCTATATTTCTGTTTTTGTGCCAGCACTATATTGTCTTGATGACTGTATCTTTGTAGTATAATCTGAAGTCTGGGAGCCTGATTCCTCCAGCTCTGTTTTCCTTTCTCAAGATTGCTTTAGCTATTCGGGGTCTTTTCTGTTTCCATACAAATGGTGAAATTTTTGGTTCTAGTTCTGTGAAAAATGCCAGTGGTAGTTTGATAGGGATTGCATTGAATCTGTAGATTGCTTTGGGTAGTAGAGTCATTTTCACAATGTTGATTCTTCCAATCCAAGAATATGGTATATCTCTTCATCTTTATTTTCTTTAATTATCATCTTTAATTTCTTTCATCAGTGTCTTATAGTCTTCTGCATACAGGTCTTTTGTCTCCTTAGGTAGGTTTATTCCTAGGTATTTTATTCTTTTTTGTTGCAATGGTAAATGGGAGTGTTTCCTTAATTTCTCTTTCAGATTTTTCATCATTAGTGTATAGGAATGCAAGAGATTTCTGTGCATTAATTTTGTATCCTGCTACTTTACTAAATTCATTGATTAGCTCTAGTAGTTTTCTGGTGGCATCTTTAGGATTCTCTATGTATAGTATCATGTCATCTGCAAACAGTGACAGTTTTACTTCTTCTTTTCCAATTTGGATTCCTTTCATTTCTTTTTCTTCTCTGATTGCTGTGGCTAAAACTTCCAAAACTATGTTGAATAATAATGGTGAGAGTGGGCAACCTTGTCTTGTTCCTGATCTTAGAGGAAATGGTTTCAGTTTTTCACCATTGAGAAGGATGTTGGTTATGGGTTTGTCATATATGGCCTTTATTATCTTGAGGTAAGTTCCCTCTATTCCTACTTTCTGGAGGGTTTTTATCATAAATGGGTGTTGAATTTTGTCAAAAGCTTTTTCTTCATGTATTGAGATGATCATATGGTTTTTATCCTTCAATTTGTTAATATGGTTTATCACATTGATTGATTTGCATATATTGAAGAATCCTTGAATTCCTGGGATAAACCCCACTTGATCATGGTGTATGATCCTTTTAATGTGCTGTTGGATTCTGTTTGCTAGTATTTTCTTGAGGATTTTTGCATCTATGTTCATCAGTGATATTGGCCTGTAGTTTTCTTTCTTTGTGACACCTTTGTCTGGTTTTGGTATCAGGGTGACGGTGGCCTCGTAGAATGAGTTTGGGAGTGTTCCTCCCTCTGCTATATTTTGGAAGAGTTTGAGAAGGATAGGTGTTAGCTCTTCCCTAAATGTTTGATAGAATTCTCCTGTGAAGCCATCTGGTCCTGGGCTTTTGTTTGTTGGAAGATTTTTAATCACAGTTTCAATTTCAGTGCTTGTGATTGGTTTGTTTATATTTTCTATTTCTTCCTGGTTCAGTCTTGGAAGGTTGTGCTTTTGTAAGAATTTGTCCATTTCTTCCAGGTTGTCCATTTTATTGGCATATAGTTGCTTGTAGTAACCTCTCATGATCCTTTGTATTTCTGCAGTGTCAGCTGTTACTTCTCCTTTTTCATTTCAAATTCTATTGGTTTGAGTCTTTTCCCTTTTTTTCTTGATGAGTCTGGCTAATGGTTTACCAATTTTGTTTATCTTCTCAAAGAACAACCTTTTAGTTTTATTGATCTTTGCTATCGTTTCCTTCATTTCTTTTTCATTTATTTCTGATCTGATCTTTATGATTTCTTTCCTTCTGCTAACTTTGGGGTTTTTTTGTTCTTCTTTCTCTAATTGCTTTAGGTGCAATGGTACGTTGTTTATTTGGGTTGTGTAGGCTTCCTGGTGGAGGGGACTGGTGCCTGTGTTCTGATGGATGAGGCTGGATCTTGTCTTTCTGGTGGGAAGGACTGTATCTGGTGGTGTGTTTTGGGGTGTCTGTGAACTTAGTATTTTTTAGGCAGCCTCTCTGTTAATGGGTGGGGTTGTGTTCCTGTCTTGCTAGTTGTTTGGCATGGGGTGTCCAGCACTGGAGCTTGCTGGTCATTGAGTGGAGCTGGGTCTTAGCGTTGAGACAGAGATCTCTGGGAGAGCTCTCACTGATTGGTATAACAAGGGGCCGGGAAGTCTCTGTTGGACCAATGTCTTGAACTCAGCTCTCCCACCTCAGAGAGGGCCTGACACCTGGCTGGAGCACCAAGACCGTGTCAGCCACATGGCTCAGAAGAAAAGGGAGAAAAGAAAAAATAAATAAATAAATAAATAAAATAAGATAAAATAAAATAAAATAAAGTTATTAAAATTAAAAATTAAAAAATAATTATTTAAATAAAAAAATTAAGAAGTAATTAAACAAAAAAAGAAGAGAGCAACCAAACCAATAAACAAATCCACCAATGATAACAAGTGCTAAAAACTGTTTAAAAAAATAAAACGGACAGACAGAACCCTAGGACAAATGGTAAAAGCAAACCTATACAGACAATATCACACAAGGAAGCATAAACATATACACTCACAAAAAGAGAAAAAGGAAATATATACATATGTATATATATTAAAATAAAGGAACAAAGCGACCAAATCAATAAACAAATCTACCAATGATAATAAGCTCTAAATACTAAACTAAGGTAAACATAAAACTAAAAACAAATTAGATGCAGAAAGAAAACCCCAAGTCTACAGTTGCTCCCAAAGTCTACTCCCTCAGTTTTGGGATGATTCGTTGTCTATTCAGGTATTCCACAGATGCAGGTATATCAAGTTGATGGTGGAGATTTAATGTGCTGCTCCTGAGGCTGCTGGGAGAGATTTCCCTTTCTCTTCTTTGTTCGCACAGCTCCCGGGGTTCAGCTTTGGATTTGGCCCCGCCTCTGCCTGTAGGTCACCTGAGGGTGTCTGTTTTCACCCAGACAGGACAGGGTTAAAGGAGCAGCTGATTCGGGGGCTCTGGCTCACTCAGGCCGGGGGGAGGGAGGGGTATGGAATGCAGGACGAGCCTGCGGCGGCAGAGGCTGGCATGACGTTGCACCAGCCTGAGGTGCCGTGCGTTCTCCCGGGGAAGTTGTCCCTGGATCACGGGACCCTGCCAGTGGCGGGCTGCACAGGCTCCCGGGAGGGGAGGTGTGGATAGTGACCTGTGCTTGCACACAGGCTCCTTGGTGGCTGCAGCAGCCTTAGCGTCTCATGCCCGTCTCTGGGGTCCGCGCTGATAGCTGCGGCTCGAGTCTGTCTCTGGAGCTCGTTTAGGCCGTGCTCTGAATCCCCTCTCCTCGTGCACCCCAAAACAATGGTCTCTTGCCTCTTAGGCAGGTCCAGAGTTTTTCCCGGACTCCCTCCTGGCTAGCTGTGGCGCACTAGCCCCCTTCAGGCTGTGTTCACGCAGCCAACCCCAGTCCTCTCCTTGGGGTCTGACCTCCAAAGCCCGAGCCTCAGCTCCCAGCCCCCGCCTGCCCCGGCGGGTGAGCAGACAAGCCTCTTGGGCTGGTGAGTGCTGGTTGGCACCGATCCTCTGTGCGGGGATCTCTCCGCTTTGCCCTCTGCACCCCTGTGGGTGCACTCTCCTCTGTGGCTCCAAAGCTTCCCACCCCCTGTCTCCGCCAGTGAAGGGGCTTCCTAGTGTGTGGAAACTTTTCCTCCTTCACAGCTCCCTCCCAGAGGGGCAGGTCCCATCCCTATTCTTTTGTCTCTGTTTTTCCTTTTTATTTTTGCCTTACCCAGGTACGTGGGGAGTTTCTTGCCTTTTGGGAAGTCTGAGGTCTTCTGCCAGCGTTCAGTAGGTGTTCTGTAGGAGTTGTTCCACATGTAGATGTATTTTTGATGTATTTGTAGGGAGGAAGGTGATCTTCATGTCTTACTCCTCCACCATCTTGAAGGTCCTCTCCCAAATATCATTTTCAAAGATAGGTAGGTCTTTTTTAGATTATCAGAATGATATTATCTTTTTCTTGTGATACATTACTTTTTTTGGTAGAGCCTATTTACATTTTTCTTCTTCTGTTTTTTTAAAAAATTGAAAATTAAAAATTTTAAATTAAAAAATTAAAAACATTAAAAGGTATAATTAAAAGATTTATATTAAAATTTTCATTTAAAATTGAAATTAAAAATTTTTTCTTCTTCTTTTCAAAGAATGATAAGACCTATTCAAACTTGGTGTTTATGTCATCAGTCAAGATAAGTGGCTTTTCCTTGAGTCTTTTTTTTTTTTAATTGGGTCTATTTTTTTCAGTGTTGGAAGTTTTAGGAATGAGCTGAGGATGAGAAATAATGTTCTAAAAGAGTAGAAGTATGAATGGAACAGGAAAACCTAGCAAGATGACCAGGAGGCCCTCACTATAGACCCTCTTGAAATTAACATTCAGAGAATAAAAGTGAGTTTATGTTGGGTACATTGCAAGCATATTTGAGTAGAGAGAAAGTACTGAGAAACACGTGTCCAAATAATAAGGGAAAGGGAGGGGCTTCCCTGGTGGCGCAGTGGTTGAGAATCTGCCTCCCAATGCAGGGGACATGGGTTCGAGCCCTGGTCTGGGAAGATCCCACATGCCGCGGAGCAACTAGGCCCGTGAGCCACAGCTACTGAGCCTGTACGTCTGGAGCTTGTGCTCCGCAACAAGAGAGGCTGCGATAGTGAGAGGCCCGTGCACCGCGATGAAGAGTGGCCCCCGCTTGCTGCAACTAGAGAAAGACTTGCACAGAAACGAAGACCCAACACAGCCAAAAATAAATAAATAAATAATTAAATAATTAAAATAAATAAATAAATAAGGGAAAGGGAGTCTGAGACTGTGATTTTTAGAATCATGGTGTGTGATATTGACCTTAATACGTGACCTTCGTCTCCTGTGCTCAATATAGCAGAGTCAAGCAAGATGTTCACCAACTGAAGTTGTAAATATATTTTGCTGTTCAGTTCAGATGGCACCTTCTTTAATCTCAGTTAATTATTCTGAAAGAACGCCCAAAGGAAATCATGAAGCACATTTTTGGAGTGTTCCTGGAACTTGTCAATTGAGAACCTAGATGGGAGTTTAATTGAATGATGATGCAAGGTTCTCCGTGAAGGCAACATTTCAGTTAAATCTTGTTAAGTTGGACTGTGGTGAGATCATGTGTCAGACCCTTCCAGGCTGATGATGATAAGACTGTGTATGGACATATCACTTAGTCTGACCACACATTTCAGAAAATATACCGAAGGCCAAGCGTAAACTCTTAGAAAATGCCATGGGGAATAATCCTACTCAGAATAGGAACTAAAATCATACATACAGTACCTATAAATAAACTTTAGAAAATATGTAGCATCTATAGAGAGAAAACTGCAAAGCAAAACTTCTGAGGGACATAAAATATGAGTAATAAATGGAAAATACATTATTGTAGTGCAGATTCGATTATGTAGATATATCAATTCATTCCCACAACAATCTATAAATTCAATGCAATCTCAACAATAAAAATATTTACTAATAGGCATTCATATTGATTAACTTGACAATATTGATTACTAGTAATGGATAATATTAATTAACAGTAACATGAATGCAGTGTCTATTATGTCCCAAGTGTTCCTCTAGGTGCTTTACATATTAATTTATATAGTCCTCAAAACAACCTTTTGTGGTATGAATGATCATTCATATCATTTTATGGACAAGGAGTCTGAGGCACAGCACAGAGGGGTTAATAATTTGCTCAAGGTCACACAGCTGCTGAGCAGAAGTATCAGGATTTAACCCAGGTTCTCTGGCTCCAGAGCCCATTCCTTTAATCATCTCTTTTCACTCTCTCTAAAGGGTAATAGCGATAAAAATTCAAATGGCATTTCTGGAGGCAGAATTTGATAAAATTATTTGAAAGTTAACCTGGAATAATACACATGGAAAAACAATGAGGAAATGATTGAGGAGGGAGGAGAGTAATTAGGGGAGATTCGTGTTCTAAATATTAAAATGTATTTTAAAGATGCATTGAATGCATTCACTTGTTCAACAAAAATTTATTGAATACCTATTCTTTGCCAGTCTCTGTTCTAGGTGCCAGTGACACAGTAGTAACAAGAACAGACAAAAGTCCCTACTTTCATGAAGCTTAAATTTTTGTTGAGGGAGATAGACAAAGAAATAAACAATTAAATACATGGACTGTCCAGTGGTGATACATTCTATGAAGAAAAATACAGCAGGAACAGGGGATAGAGAGTACTGGGATGGGGAAGGGGAAACTTTTAAAATATCGGGATCAGGAAAGTCCCCATGGTAAAATAATACTTAAAAAAAAAATCTGAAAGAAGGGAGAGAACAAATCATGAGGATATCTGGGAGAAGGGCATTCCAGCAGAGTGAACAGTAAGTGCAAAGGCCCTGGGGTAGGAGGATGCTTGTCACATTTGTGAAATAGTAAGGAGGCCAAGGTGGCTGGAATGATCAGAGGGTAAAGCGGTAGAAGATAATGTCAGAGGGATAATGGCAGGTGGAGGTTATCAGGGGATTTTGCTTTTAACTCTGAATGACTAGAAAACAAGACCTGGTCTGATTTACATATACTATAAAATGATCATTTGGCTGCTGTGCTGAACAAAGAAGAATAGTGAATTTCTGGTAGACAGATGACACCCATAGGTCCACGTTTCTTGACTGGATATATCTAATGTAATAAAAGGCACTGGAGACTGAGACTCTACACTGATCCCAAAATCTAAAACTAATGAATACAACAGTGCCGGAAGCTAGAGAGAAATGCCACTGACAAGTGGAGAAGGATTGAGAAAAGCCTCATGAAACACAGAATGTTCCCTACTCCTCTATTACCTGGGCAGTTGACCTTCTATTCCCTAATGCCACTTTCTGAGAAAGCCAGAGTACCTTTGCATCCACTACCCCACCTGCCACTTCTAGCCAAGACATCAACCCTTGGAATCATGGTGGAGGAGATGGCCTTCTGGGAGATGTGGTACCCACGAGTTATGTTATAAAGATGGCAGATGGAGACAGGAATTCTGTAGGGAATGGCAGGGATTGTGATATCTGTGTATTCTATCAACCCACAGATTACAGACTTGGTGGCAGATGTTGGAAAGCATCTGGTATTGTAGAGCTAGCATGAGATGAAAGTCCCTGGGATGTGGAGCCGAGCTGGGAGAACCCACCAGCAGGTCAGCAACAGAATATCTAGCCATGACCCCTGTGACAGGGAACAGACTTAACGAAACTTGCCTATTTATCGGTACCCAGTCTGTATAGATCCGGCTTCATTTAGGGGTAGGGAAGGGAAAAAGATCCATTTGACATCTATGACAAAATACTGAATGAAGTGTCTAATAAGAAATATTTGAGCATTTTGTGGATTCCATTACAAATTGTGTCCTTGAAAAAATGTATACAAAGTTAATCACTGAGTTTCCACAGATAAACATAATGTAATCATCACAGCACAGACATCATCAAATAGATAAGCTTTTCACAAGTATTCTTTACAAATGCTATCACAAAGAAGGAACAACCAAACAGCAAATTTGATCTTCTTTTCATTAATCTAGAGTATCCAAGTATTATAAACTACTAAGGACTGTATTAGATATTTCCTGAAGTACTAAGTTATCACTTAACATATTGACCACACTGTTCTGTGAATGAAACAAAAGTATACCTAAGTGTCTACCTGATCTTTACAAAATGCTTTAAAATTCCAAGAAGATGCCTCAGTCGTTATAACGCAAGTCAGACACGGACAATTCCACAGTAAGGTAGAAGCCTAGACACACAAAACGGCTCAGTGGATGAAACTTCGGCACTTCAATTGTTTCAATCAATAGGAATTATGAAGATGTTAACTTTTAGTAACACATATTTTTAATAGTAAGCATAAGTGAACTTAGAATTTTATTTTTTAACTTTTGATGACTTTTTAAATTTAATTTTTAAGAAAAAGCTTTTGTTCTTTGAGCTTTACAGTCCTTACAAATACCTAACTCATGAGTGAAAAACAACTAATTCAGGGCAAGAAATAGCTACCTTTTAGGAGGAATAATGACAGAGGTATATAAAAGAAATGATAAAAGTAAATAAATTAATAATTTAATAATTAAAAGGAATAATGATAGAGATAGCTTCACATCCATGTTACTTTTAGACAGTAGTCTAAAATCTTAAAAAGTATATACCTCAAAGGAAAAAAATGTTACTCATAATTTCTTATTGAGAAAAAAAAAGAACCATTCTGATTCTTTCTATGTAAATTATCTCATCTTCAACCAAACACTTCTAAAATGCCTTTTCTTTAATAAGCCATTTTTTATACTTTTTATGTGTATTTAACATGAAGATTTAAACAGATATAAAGACAAAAAGGATAACGGAAATAGAATGTTGTATTCATTTAAAAGATTCATAAGCAGAGATAGCAGAGGTCTTCTGATCAACTGCCTGGCACCCTGTAAAAGGTACACAAATCATACGTCTTGATTTCCTTTTAGGAAAATAGCAGTTACCACTTAATCTTTGGCTTTTCAGTTAGAATGGGAATTTATAAAAAAAAAAAAAAAAAAGAAGAATGCTGTTCGCAGTGTCATTCAAATGTCTCTGTTGAAACACTGAGGTAATTGAGTTATCGCTTAGATTTCCCTATAGGATATTCTAACTGGCATAGAAGCATTTCCTTAATTTGTTGTAGTCAACAAGGACAATGCGATTCTTACAGTTGTGTTTGTTGTTTTATTGCTTGACAACAAATTGTATTTGCTGTCTTATTGTCTCAGAGTAAAAATACATAACTGATTACTCATAATCTGTTACAAAACTGGCTTTGGGAAAATGGAGGATTATTAAACCATTATAGAAACCTTATTGGTTAATCAAGTTTATAATCTTTGTGTCCCCCAGGTCCCTTTTCTTTCTCACAAGGAAAACCCCATGTTGACTGGTTTGTCTACTCTTCCCCTTTGAAACCTGAGTGACTGGGGCAAAGCTGACCCTACCCCTAGCTCATGGGATGAGATAACAGTAACCAAACATAAAATAATAGGAACGAAGAAAGGACTACCATCTCTTTGGCCAGAGATTGGTTTCATTGTCCAGGGTTAAGCTCATCAAGATTTTTAGCCTCTTCAGCTAAATTAGCCAGATCAGTCCAGAGGAGCTTTTATTCCATGGTGATGGGAGAGGTCCTCTCTCTGGTCTTTCTCTGATTCTCTGTCTTTCCATTTTTGTGCAAGGTAAGAACAAGAAAGCAAGTCACCCCAGTTACAGCTAGTGCTCATGTCAAGAAGGAAGCAGGTCTGAGTACAGAGCTAACATATCAGAAAGGGCCTGACCCTCCCCTGACTGGGCCCTCCCAACCTTCCGTATCTTGTTACAAGAGTTGAAACACTTCTTTACGGTTAAAGCCAATTCTGTTTGGGGTTTCTGCAGCTTGCAGCACAAAACATCCTAACTCATTCATAGAGCCTGTATTGAGGAATCGGAATATTCCATATAGACAGATGAATTTTTTTAAAGTTTTATTTCCTTAAGTTCTTTCAGGGTTGTCATCTATCCATGTTAAGTCTGTTCAGGCTTCTAAACAGCTTCTGTCTCAGACATTCAGCTCTGAGATCAAAGTTATAGAGTCTGACAGTCAGCGGAGGGAACCCTACCAGTCATTAGAAGTCAGCCATATCAAAAGTACACATATAGTTTTGTTCTCTATGTCTGTGAGTCTGTTCCCGTGCTGTATACAGATTCACTTGCATTATTTTTTAGATTCTACATATAAGTGATATCTTATAGTATTGTCTTTCTCTGTCTGACTTACTAAGCATAAGAGGGAGGGGGAGGGACAAATTAGGAGGATGTGATTAACAGATCAAAATTACTATCCATAAAATAGATAAGCAGCAGGGATTTACTATAAAACACAGAGAATTATATTTGTTCTTTTAATAACCTATACTGGAATGTAATCTGCAAAAAAAACCCAAAAAACAAAAAACGAATCACTTTGCTGTATACCTGAAACTAGCGCAATATTGTAAATCAACTATACTTCAATTAAAAAAAACTGAAAAAAATACATATACAACACTTCTCCTCCCAAATAAAAGACAAAAAAGAGTTTTAGTTTAAAATACTATCTAGTCCATATCATAAAAATAATACAAAGAGCAACAATGATGGCATCAATATTCATCGAGTGCTCACTATGCTATGAATTTTATGTGTATTATCTTTCTTAAAAGCGATATTAGGAAAAAGAGGCCCAGAACCAGGTTAATAACTTGCCCAAAGTCACGAATCTAGTAAGCTCAATATTTGGAATTCAATCACACTTTTTTAAGAGACCCAAGGCCTACTACATCTCCTTTCAAAGTTATTGGTAAGGAAAGTACTGACTACCATGTGCCGGGCATGCTCACGGCGCCTGTGATTTATGCACCCCTCCTCCACTCTCTGGTCTGCCAGGTAGGAAGGCTGGGAGGCGAGAACTGTAGGTAGGAGGAGTTACCACAGTCACAGCGTCCTGGTCCCAGCTCTTTCTTCTCACAGGCCTTTGTTCTCCTACCTCAGCTGGTCCAAGGAGATTTTCTGGCTCTCTCAGCCAAAAAGACCTTGATCACAAGTCACCAGGAGCCCTGGTAGGCCACGTTCCGCTAGGAACTTGAGACTTGAGCTTGATCCAAATGAGGCTACCTACCTTGGGCATGTAGACCACCAGATGCCCTGTTGTCTGAGCTCTTTTAGCAGAGCTGCTATCAGGTTTGACTTCTGCAGGAAGGACAAGCTGAAATGGCTGAAAGCAAACAGGAAGTGTGGAGAGTGAGTGCGTATTACACGAGGGGGTTACTTTAAGAGGTGTTTTCATTACAAATTTAAGATTCACCACTTATTTTAAAAATCTGCTTAGGCTTACTAGGAAAAAAAAGTAAAATATGGGCAATGCTTGATATGCATGAACTATTTTACCAATTTTAATGAATTGTCTGAGGACAATTCGTGACTGGTCCATTTATGAGAACATGGCTGATAAAGGATTTATAGATAAAACTTCTTGTCATAAAACATCAACATGTTTCCATTTTAATGTCTTCAAGCTAACTGATATGAATGTTCAGAATCAGCAAAAAACACTATTTCAAAAGTGATAAAATTACAGTTGCTGTGAATGAAATCATTGACAATTTTAAATGGGTATATTATTTAAATGGGTATATTATTTTAAATGGGTACATTATTTAAATATAATTTCAAGCATAGGCTACCCATACATGACCATCTTATCAGCTCTGAGAAAAAGTACTAACAAAACAGACACAGGTTAAAAATACAAATCTTATCAAGGTACATAATGGTCAGCAACCATTCCTGCTGCATACCACTCCCGTCGTTTAAAATCGTGTGTCTGAAAAAACAGCACTCTGACTGAGTTTCTCTTTTTCTATTTTAAAATCACTTAAATCTGTTTTGAGGCAAGCTAGTTTGATTCAAGGCTGAGCTTCTGAAACGGGAACAGCCTATAGGGTTACACTTACCTTTCCTTTGACCATCACTCGCACATAAGTTGGCTGTACATCAACATCGATTAAAGAGGTGTCCATATACCTTCAAAATTCAACAACCGAGTCTTATAATCTTCAAAACCATTTAAAGAAGTGCAAATACAAAGTCCCACTTAAGGGACCATTTTAAGTGAAGAAAGTTTACAATTTCCATGCTAAACAGGTCTTAGAATATTCATCTTAAATTAATGCCCAGACCGCCGGAAATTCAATATATCAGCAATTTCATTTTTAGATCCACAAGTACACTTGGCATTGATTGCCCCTTACCCCAAAATATCTGCGGCCTGAAACACCAGAGGTCTGCAGAAAACGGCTTGCCATGCTCTTTCATGAATATTTTATTTTAAACCCCTAAGGCTGACTTGAATAGCCAGGAATGCTGAATCCACTAAGCTCCTGCGTCCTTAGGGCTCTCGATTCCCTGCAGCTGTTCTGCAGCTGCCCCATCCTACCTCTCCTGGAAGACTGGCTCCGCATGCACATCCTGCCCAACAAGCCCAGCCCTCTCCCTCTATGGCAGTGACCTCAGGATTGGGGGCAATTGTTCTCCTGTACTTCATGAGCAGAGGAAAGGTTTAGATTCCACATCACTCGTTAAAATAAGAAGTTTGGCCAAATGATTATTTTTATGCATGTTAAAATATTTGAAAATGCAGCGATGATTCAAAAAATCACAAACATAATGGCAGGTAGGACGATACAGGGGTGACAGGCTCAGGTTTTGGCCACACAGGCTTGTGAGGACTGACTCCACCTTCCCCTTCCTGCTTTATTACCCTGGACCACATTCCTTAACCTTTCTAAGCCTCTGTCTCCTCACCTGTAAAATGAGGATACAAATAGTGCCTATCCCCTAAGATTGCTAAGAAGACACGTGCACCATGCCTAGTACATAGTTAGTGGTAATAAAGCATTGGTACAATTAATGAAAAATTAAAATAATAAAAAGTAGAGTCAAGTTTTCCTACAACTTCATGTTTATTATCTACCACTTTAACTATGGATTACAGATTCTTTTTTGTGCTTAGGGGCCGCCTAAAGTTCCTCTGCCCCGACCTACAAGGGTTTTGCATGTGCTGTTTCCCTCTGCCTAAAATAATCTTCTACCAGTCCTTTGTAGAGCTTGCTACATCTTACCCTTCAATTTTCAGTGCTCACGTCCCTGGCTTTCCCTTTTTCCCCAGCCATCCCCTACACCGCCAACCACCAGACTACACACACCATTGTTCTCCATCCCTGAACTCTGTTCTTTTCCTTTACGGCACTCTTCTCCCTTTGTAATTACCTATTAGATGCCTGCCTATGTATTGTCTGCCATCCCCACTGGGCCGTAAACCCAGGAGAGCAGCGACTGTATTTAGAACAGGCCGGTTACAGTCTCCCAGTGCCTGGCATGTAGTAGGCATTCTACAGCTATTGGAGGAATAGAAGCAGGAAGCATACATGAATGAATGAACTTTCATGCATACATCCATGTGCCAATGAAGATAACAAGGAATTTTAGTGTAATAGTTTGGACAGAATCATGGGAATGGAAGGATTTTTCTACTTAGACAGGAGGAATATCACCAGTCCTTGAAAAGGTACATGCACGGGGAAATGAGGAAAGTTTTCATTTGAGGATTAATGTTAAGTAGCTAACTGAGCTAAAAGAAGAAAGAGGTACACATTCACTGAACTCCAGGAATAAGGCCTAAAAATGGAAAGGACTTAAAAGGATGAAAAAGGGAATGTTTAACTGAAAAACAGCAGAAAGGAAAGCTCAGGGAGTTGGAGGAACAGAGAACATGCAGTCAGCTGGAGGAGGGCTGGGATGGAAGGCAGCTCTTCTTAAAGGCAGGTGACCTGGCAGCAAGTGGCCAGAAGGACTGTTGGAGGCGTGGGAGACGCAGCTGAGTGTGATGAGAAGAGCTGCACCGAGAGCCGGCTGCCATTCACACCAGCCAAAGATGGACACGACCCAAGTGCCCATCCATGGGTGAACGGATGAACGAAAAGGTGGTCTCTCCATTCAATGGAATATTATTCAGCCACGAATATGCTACAACATGGATGAACCCTGAAGACATTATACTAAGTGAAAGAAGCCAGACACAAAGGCCAGATATGATTCCATTTATATGAAACATCCAGAATGGGCAAACCTATGGAGACAGAAAGCAGATGAGTGGTTGCCAGGGGAAGGGGGGAAATGAAGAGTGACTGCTTAAGGGGTATGGGGTTTCCTTATGTGTGAGAAAATTGCCTGGAAGTAGATAGTGGTAATGGTGTCACAACATTGTGAATTTACTGAATGCCACTGAGTTGTACAACTGAAAGGGTTGAAAGGGTGAATTTTAAGTTATGTGTATTTTATCACAATTAAAGAAACAAAGTTGGACCTAAGACTGAGGGTTCACATTCTGGCTTCTCCAATTACCATGTTTACTTTCACAAGACTCACCCCCCTTGGGTAATTCCAGGATAACAATCTCTCCCACGTCACTGGGTTACTGAGAAACTAAATGAGATAGAGCATGTAATAAAATCCCTCAAAAATAGAAATGCCTTTATTACAACTCATGAATGTAAATGTTCATTGATTCCATCATCAGTAATCATTCATTCATTCATCCATTTACTCCTGTACTTATTGAGCTCCTAACAGGTGTCAGACACTGTTTTAGGTGTTAGAGACATAAAGAGGTAGGAACAAACAAAACAAAGTTTCTGCCTCAACTACACATTTTTCAAAATACAGGTAAATTGAGAGTTTGTCAGGTAGAAATAAAAAAGCAGGGAGAGGTGGAAGGACGTGCTGAGGCAGGGGTGGTACTGGTCTATACTGGATGGTGAGGCAGAGAGGCCTCTATAATAAAGTGACATCTGAAGGGCACGAGGACACCTAGGGTGAGGGTGATACAGGCAGAGGGAGGCACAAGGACAAAAGTACTGGGGCATCAATGGGTCTGAAAAGGCTGGAGAAGCAGAAAGGTCCTGAACGTGGATCCTGAAATCATCAGCCGGATAGAGGAAGTGAGCCAGGACCTGGAATCTTCAAGGAGGGAGGCAGATGGCCCCGGGTGTCTTTAAATGACTTCAACAAGGAAGCGTGGAAGGTGACACAGGCTGATGGTGTGAATGTCACAGCTGTGGACAGTTGTGGGTTGGGGGAGAGCAGCTGTCAGGATGCAGGGATGAGGGGTAAGCAAGCAGGGAGTGCGGGGGTGAAACCAGTCAGGATGTAGGACGTGGCCTGGGAAGAGGTGGCAGCCGGTGATAAAGAGGCAGCTGTTTATGTTTAAGAACGCAAGGGGCTGTGACTGAGAATGAAAATAGCAAGAAATGCCATGAAATGAACGCATAATAAAATGTCTTTACCTATATACAGCCAGGTCCAGGACGATCTGGTTACGCTTTTCATCATCTCTCAAAGAGAAGTCAAGCCTAAGGAATAATCCATTTGGAGGGGAAAAAAAGAGGATGTATTTAGCGATACTTTATAGATAACCCCATCCCAGTATCAAAGAAAATTTGATAAAAACTATGTCATAATCTTCAATGACAAACTTATTTTGGTAGCTGGTCAATAAAATCTGTTAGTTTAAAAATTTCAACAGAAACCTACAACATATTCATAAATTATTCCTGTTTACATTGTTTCAATATGAGAATCCTGAACTACATAAAAAAAAAAAAAATTAGCATCGGTGCAGAGACAGAGACACCTGGTGGTTAAAGTTTTCTTTTCCATTTCATTCGGGTTTGCTAGAAGCAAACTAAAACATGGAATTACTGATGGGGAATTACATGTTGCGTTTGCTTGCCCTTATCCAGCATTCCATTCCTTAAGTTTTAAGCAGTCTTGTCTTTTTTCTTCTCCTTTCATTGGTGACCTTTCCCTAGCCCCTGGAAATGCTGAGATGCTGCCCATGATCTATCACTTCCACTTTATAGAAGAAGAAACAGGCTCAGAGAGGCTGACGTAGCTGGGAAAGAGGTCATGTGAGCCTTAGAGGCAGGATTTCAAATCTCTAAGTCTTTCAACTGTACCCTGAGATTGAGTCCTAGGTATAACTTCCATACTGTCGATGTACTGTTCAGAATTACTTGGTCAATTATATTTTGAATATTTCACTTATCATATTATTCTGCAAAGTACAATACCCCAACAATATTAAAGAACGTAGGCTAAATTGTTTGGAGAAATGTAACATTAGCCCTAGGTTTGGCTGCCAGCAGGATGTCTGCTTGTGGCGGTCACTCTCACTGCTTTCAACACTCCTGCCGGGCGGGACCTCTTCAGGTGCTCAAATGACCCATGCATTCTTGAGCTCATCTCTGGGGCTTTTCTATGTGCTTTCCCCTCTGCCTTGATTGCTTATTCCCCCATTTTCCAGCCACCAACTTAAACTCTCCCTTCATATATCTCTTGAAAGGTAATTTCAGGGAGGTTTTCTATGGCAGAGACTGATATTCCCCACTGTCTGCTCCCCCTTTATCCATAGTAACAGGTCCCTGATTTTAATGAGGAATATGGCTCTGCAGGGTAAAGGCCACATTCCCTAGCCTCCCTGGCAGCTAGATGAGATCATGTGATTTAATTCTGTAAAGAAAATGTGGTTTGGTGCTTTCCAGGAATTTTCCTTAAGAGAGGGGGTGTGTGCCACTTAACAGGCTATTGCAACCGTCCAGGCAAGAGGAGGCTGACTTCCTCTAAGGTGGTGGCAATGGAGTGAATGAGAAGGGGCGGGATTCTGGTAATTCTGAAGGAAGAGCTCACTGATAACACGAGGGAGAGAAGAACTGAGGATGAATCCGAGGTTTCGGTCTCGATACCCCGTGGATGCTCACTCCTGAGCTGGAGGACACTGAGGGACGAGCAGGACCTGATGGTAAGTGGTTGTGGGGATGGAAGTGAGGATGTCTGCTTTAGCCACGGTAAGCCTACGACACATAGTTTATATCCACATAGGAGAGCAGATAGCTAGCTGCATATACAAGTCTTGAGCTCAGGGAAGAGGTTGGGTCTGGTTGTAAGTAACGGAAGGATAGTGTTGAAATCATGGGATTTGGTGAGATCTCGAAAGAGTGAATGTGGAAAGAGAAGATAGCTGAGGAGTTTGCCCCAGAGCACTTAGGAGACGAGATGGAAAGGATCCAGCAAAGCAGAAGAAGCTGAGAAGGTAGTAGGGTCAAAGAATCAGAAGCAAAGGGAAGAACCTGTTTGGAGCAGGAAAGTATGATCAATCTGGGCAAATCTGTTAGGTTAAGTAGATGGCTGAGATTTGAAAAGATGTGACTGAATATAGAAATGATGTGAACACGGAATATAAAAACGATGGGACTGCAGAAGCTGCTGTGGTCTCACTAGGGGCACGCAGAGCCCAGAGGGTCTCCCTCAAGCCCTGCTGTAGCCTGAAGAGAGATAGTCTCCCCACTAGATCTTTAAGTTCCTTGAAGGCAGAAATCTGTCATATTCACTTCCGTATCCCCAGGGGTTAGCATCATGTGTTGTGCTGCATTCATGACTTCTGGATAAAGAAGGGGTGTGTGTGTGTGTGTGTGTGTGTGTGTGTGGTGGGGTGAGGTGGGGGTGAGATTATGAACTTGATCATGGAAACCACTAGAAATGGGCTAGCACGGGCAAGTCAGACACACCACCTATTACCTACGTGGCCTTGGGCAAGTCATTCACCTCTCAGTTCAAGTTTTTGACCTGTGAAGAAGAAATACTGCCTATCACACAAGACTGCTGTGAAGATGACGTGAATGACGCCTAGGAGTGATTTAGGACAGCACCTCTTCTATTGTGGTAACAGCACAGCAAACGAAATGATCAAAGGAAACAGGTTTTGAGTGATGAAGCCAACAAGATTGAGTTCGTAGGCTTTTTGATCTGTATTTTGACTACAAAAGGCCTTTTCTGCCTGCTTTCTAGTTTTAAATTTTAAAACAGCTAGATACTACTACACATGAGGATTTCCAGTTGGAATATTTTTCCTCTCTCATCAACTCCATTGAGGTATTTATACCAGTTTCTTTCCTTAGCTCTCGAATGCTTTGCAGATGTGTTCCAGGCTATAAAGCAGGTGTATAGGAGGTTTATCAGTGTCCTCAGCCAGCTTGTTCGCGGCAGTTTTAAAAATTAAGAAAAACAACAATAACGCACGTGGCATTGTCAGGCGTATAACTGTACATGGTTCAAAGTTTCAGGAGATACAGAAATAACTAAGATTCCCATATGTCAAGGTCATGTTTTGGATGCCAAGAAAACGAAATATAACATTACACACTTGACAGCATAATGATGTTCTGCTTTCAAATACACACACAATGACATTCTTATTAGGCTCATCAAGTTTGTTAAGAGCGGTCAGATATATTCTCTGCAGAGCAAACGTGTCATTGAAACCATCGTATGACCCACACCACACATTCTACTTCTTCAAGTCTCCACTCGGCCTCACTTACTTGGGCTCATTTACATTCAGGGCTCTCCCATTCTCAGAGATCAGCACCCTGGGTGGTTTCACTTTCTTCTTTTTTTCACTTAATATTAGGGGTAGGTGGGAACAAGGGGCGGGAGAGAGAAAAAAATAAACAAAGATAATATAAAAGCAATTAATGTGTGAAACAGTTTAAGAAAAATTAATCAGGTATTTGTGAATACATCAGCAATTCACTGTGATGAAGTCCATTGCTGGGAACTGACAATCGAGCCAAATTTCTGTGTGATTATATCTATATCTGTAAAGCGAAAATGTGACCAAGACAATTTGCCAGATAATTCAAATGGGGGAGAAAACTTCTTTTCATGAAATAGCCACAAATATTTAAATGAGTCTATTTTATGCATGATTTACTCAGCTAACTGTTAATTCTCCATTTGTGTATACATCTTCTACTTTAGTGAAAATTACAGTTTTTAAAATGCCAAATAGAATCTATTTTATAGAAATAAAAATACCAGTACATAGGATCTACATAAAAGGATGTCTATCACAGCATCATCTGCAGTGGCAAAACCTTGGAACCATCAAGAATGTCCATCAATGGAGGAATGATTGGATTGACTGTGGTACATTCATGCTATGAAATATTTTGCAGCTATTGAAAAATGTGTTCACTCTTTGCCTACTCGTCTAGAAAGTTATAGAAAAGTGTTGATGATGATTTAGTGAGAACAAATACATAAAATATAAGTCCACTTTTGTTTTTAAGAAAAGACCCTCAATCCTACGTTTGCAGAAATCATTTATATGATTGTAGCAGGTGGAGGAAGTTCTGGTAGGATGGACCCAAGTCTGCTAACTCTTATTACCATGAAGGGGCAGCGATAGGAGGAAAAAAATGGAGCAAAGAGGAAAGATTCATGGAATAACAAGAAAAAAATGTGGAACGTAAATTCTGTTTATTTAAACACTTACTGAAAATACATAAAAATTTTAAAAAGGCATATATGGACAAGCTCTAGAAGATCAGTTGGACAAATCTGTTTAAATGACAGAACTGCAGGCAACTCTTTGTCTTGGATTTCTGCTGTTCTTTTAATACAGATTTTAGGTCATTTAACTTTATTTTATAATGTAAATTTATTCACATTTTTCTGGATCTTAAACTGGGTTCTCAGGTCCAATTAATAAGTTCATGTTTCCATGAACTACATTATTCTCCATGACACAGGACAATTAGAGGGCATTCAGAAGAGGAAAACATCTCAGGAACCCATTAGATTGTGTAGACACTGAACTCAAGAATGACTTGGATAACTAGTATCTGTAAACCAGGCCATGCTCTTATTTGACACATTTAAAGTTGTTAAAAAGCTAAGGACATAGAAACAAAGCCCTACCTAAAATGCCACGATTCATGACATTCTAAAGAAGGGTTAGTAGATAACACTTAAACAAAAAGCTGAAATTAGAAAAAGCAAAGTCTGTGTGTGATAGCTAACACAGATTTAACACAGATAATGGGTGAAACAAGGTACAATCATGAAAATATACTCCATCACTCTCAATGATAGGATAAAATGGAATACCTTAATTTTTCTTGGTCTTTCCGTTGTTTTTCCATATGTCTCAGAGTTTCCAATCTAGATTCAGGAGTATACAAAGAGGGCTTATTCCAGAATTCCAGGTCGTCTTCACCGTTGTCTAATTTCTTTTTCTTACATTCCCCTTCTTGCATTTCTGGTACCTGGACGTCGTCTTTGCTCTCTTCAGAAGATGGGCTAGAAAAGAACACAGGGCACTTTAAAACCAATAATAATGGACGTCTGAGTTTCATCCTGAATGCTGCCCCTTAAATATCTATATTTTGTGTGTGTGTTATCTTCTTACCTTTGAATGACAAAATGTGTCTGAAAGAAAGCCTATCTGAGCCAAGTTGGAGGAAATTAGTGCCACAGCATTGGGGCAGGCCCACCTCATCTATCACCAGGAATATTGCAGTAATCAGGTTCAAGGGTTCATAGACCTGGCCAATGTGAGTCACCTGGGGAGCTTTATACACAGTACAGATTCCTGGGCTCCCACCAGAGTCTCTCCAATTGATTTGAAGTGGGGTCCAGGACCCTTGCTTTACAATATTTTGCGGAGGTTCTGATGATCAGACAAACTCAGGGACCACTGGGCCTTAGCAATCACCCCACCTCCAGGCTTGCACCCTTCAATTCCATCCTCCACCCTGCTCCCAGAGGAATCTTTCTAAAAAATTTAATCATATTATTTCCAGGCTCTTTAATGATTCTCTACCTCTAAAATTCTCCAGTGGGATATATGAGATTGCCCATGGTATGGCCTCTAACTACTCCATTTTTCATGGATAACTTTGGATTTTGTAGCTTTATATGGCAATGGTACTCTGCTCTCTTTTTTATTCATGTTCTGCGGACTGTCAGAGAATTACATGATGTCTCTATATGGCATCAAATAAGTATTATATGATATTCAACATTCATTCAACATGGATTCAAGTAATATTTATTGAGTGTCTTTCTGTGTGCCAGGCACCAGAGAGACAACCCTAGTCAAGACAGACAGCAACGCTACTTACAGGAGACTCTATTCTAGCAGAGAGAAAAGGACATCATTCAAACAGTACACAATTAGGATAGGCTCTCTCCCCTCACCTCTCCTTAGAATATGCTCTGTTACAAAATGACATTAAATGAAAAAATCTACAGGAAGCCTTTAGTACCAAGTATGGCAAATAGTAAGTACTCATTAAATGTTAGATTTTGTTATTGTTGTTACTGAAATGAGATGACACAAAATGCTCATTTAGTTGACCTTCAAATGAGATGCTTTTTGAAAGGAGGGACAAAAACTACCAGAATATGAAATTTAAATAGTATAAACGGAACACAGAGTAAAATCTGCTTAGATACCTTACATATTATAAAATGCAACTAGACAGTTCAATAAGCAAAATAGAGCAAATTACTGAAAATAAATGCTTTGCCACATAGCTATGGTTCTTCACGGTACTGGAAAACAAAAACAATCTATTAAGGGAATCTGTAATATTCTACAATATTTTAGCTAATGGTCACTGAAATAATTGGTTTCATTCTCATTAAAAAATTTTTGTTTGGCAAACAGAAACAAACTCACAGACATAGAAAACAAACTTATGGTTACCAAAGGGGAAAGGTGGGGGGAAGGATAAATTAAGAGTTTGTGAGACAGATATACACTACTATATATAAAATAGATAAACAACAAGGATCTACTATGTAGCACAGGGAACTATATTCAACATCTTGTAATAAGCTATAATGGAAAAGAATCTGAAAAAGAATATATATATATAACTGAATCACTTTGCTGTACACCTAAAACTAACACAACATTGTAAATCAGCTATACTTCAATAAAAAATTGAAAAAAAAGTATATGGATAAAGTGAGTTTGTTCTAGAAATTCAAGGATGGTTTAATATTGAAAAATCTATTAATGTTAATTCAACACAACAACAGAAAAACATGACTATCTCAATAGATGCAGAAAAAGCATTCAATAAAAATCCAGTATCCATGATGATAAAAGCTGTTCATCAACTTGGAATAAAAGAAAACTAACTTAATTCTACCAAAGCCTCACAGGAATCATTATACTTAATGATGAGGAATTGGAAACATTCTTTTAAAAGTCAGGAACAAGATAACAGATACCCATTCTTACTGCTATTATTCTACCCCATACTGGAGGCTCAGCAGGCACCATAAAAAATAAAAAGCAGAGGTAGAAGGATTGGAAAAAAATTTTAAGTTGCTGTTTATTAAAAAAATGGGTTTTTCTACATAGAAAACACAGGATAATCTACAGACTAACTGTTGCATCTTTTTAAAAAGTTCAGCAAGATTGCATAATACAGTATCAGTACACAGAAACCATTTGTCTCTATATACATCAGAAAGACCCAATTAAAAGCCTATTTTTAAAATCCCATTCTACAAGATACTTAGAAATAAATCTAATAAGAAATGGTATAAAACCTTTATAGAGAAAAATTATAAAAACTTATTGAAGGACTCAGAAGAAGGTCTAAATAAATAGGGCTATTACAAAGTTCAGCAAGGAAAGAATCAATGTCCTGAAGATGTCAACTTTCCCCTTATTAATGTGTAAACTAAATGCAATTTCAATCAAAATTACACTAGGGATCTGGGGGGAATTTGAATGGCAGATTCTAAAATTCTCACAGAAGAGTAAAAAAGAGTAAAGAAGAGCCAAGATAATTTTGAAACACGAAAATATCGTCTATCAAAGATCAAGATTTATAGAAATTGAAACCATGTGGAGGTACTCCCATGGAGGAGTCCAGAGAGCCCAGAAATGGGCCCATGAATCACGAGAAGAGGGTGTATAATACGGGAGAAGAATAGCACTTTAATCAATGGGGCACAAACAAACAAACCTGTGTGGGAAGTGATTAGCATCCTACCCCACACTGCTGTGAAGTTATTCCAGATAGACAGATATGACACTGGGGTATTGAAAAATTTCATAAACAAGATCAGAAAGTATAAACATAAGTTTAACTACATTAAGACTTCTAAATTCTATAAAACAAGCGCTTATCAAAATTAAACACAAGTCACAGACAGAGAGAAGATACTTGCAAAGCTCATAAGGACTAAAGAATTTGCATCTAGAATATAAAAGAACTATAAATTAATAAGAAAAAAAAGTACAACTTATTTAAAATAGGCGGAGGTCTTGAATAGAAGAAATCTGATAGCCAATAAACATATAAGAAGACATTTAAGATACTGAAACTCACTCGTAATTCTAGAAATTCAAATTAAAACATTAGATGCTATTTAACAACCAACTTGATTAGCCAATGTTTTAAGAGATCACATTATCTGCTACTGGCAAAGATTAGGAACTCTCCTATACTGCTGATATATGTGTTAAAATTAGTACACTTTAAAAAACAATTGGGCAATGCATATAAAGTCAAAAAGATGTTTATAATTAATATGTAGCAATTGCTGAATACACTACAGAAACTTCCATACTTGCACAAGGAGATGTATGCACCATTGTCTGAAAAAAACAAGAAAGGGGAAACCACAGATTGTTGGAGCTGGTGTATATTCTGACTGGTCAGGAATAAAGAATTGCTGCTAAATATTTTGAATATCACCTCTGGGATAAACTGTGATTTATTCATTCGATAGAATTTTATCCCACAGTTAGAATGAATGAACTAGTTCTACGTGTCTTCATATGCATAAATCTCAAAAACATAATACTGAATGAAAAGCAAAGCTGTAGAAAGATACTCATGCTAAAAAAAAAAAACCATGAAACTACTCTTGTTTAAGGAGGCATAATTACGTAGTAAATACATTACAATATGGATGGGATCAACATTATACCAAACACATACTAACTTTAGGATGGTGGACACCATGGAGGATGAAAGGAGGAGTGGGATGGGGGAGAAATACTTAAGGAACTTCTCCTCTATTGATATTTTATTTCTCATTTAAAAATAAAAGATCCAGGGACATCCCTGGCAGTCCAGTGGTTACGATTCTGCGCTTCTGCTGCAGGGGGTGTAGCTCTGAAACCTGGTCAGGGAACTAAGATTTTGCGTGCTGTGTGGCACGCCCAAAAAAAAAATAATAATGAAATGAAGTGAAGTGAAATGAAATGAAATAAAATAAAATAAGATCCAAAGCAAACATGCAAACTATTGACATTTATTATTAAGCTGCCTATTTATTTTTTTTAACATTTATGTACATCTGAAATATTTTATAATTATTATTTTCTCAAGCTTAAGAGATTCTGTTACAAAATATTTAAAGCTTTCGTTGTATGGAATCAAATCAACTGACTATAGGTGCAATTCCCTTAAAATAAGCAAGCATGAAAAATTCATGCTTGTAAAAATGACCAGTTAGGGGCTTATTAATCACATTAAAGATGTATTCATTACATAATTCACAAAACAGAACATCTTATGATGTAATCAAAATTACTCAATTTATAATAATGTGATTTGCATTTAACTTTTCTAAAATATTCCTACTTTATAAATCAAAGTACACCTGTTAATTTATCTTTCCTGTGCATCTTTTAGAGAGATTTGTCTGAAGATGATTTTAGATGCAAATTAAAGTTGCTAGTTTGAAAAGGTTTTAAGGGAGGAAAGCCTCACAGAATTGTCACAAACAATAGAATGATCATACATCGTCTTCACCCAAAATTCACATCATAATTTATTCTTGAAATCAGTTGTCTGGAATATAAGTGAAACTGTGAACACTTTGGGAAGAGAACTTTTTAACAAAAGTTTTGCTTTTAACACAAGTTAACTAGAAAGTACACTCTATTAAGTGACATACAGAGTAGTATTTAGTGGTTAGTCAATGTTCTTTCCTGCATTGTGGTAACATACAGCCCTTCACAATAGGAAATGAAAGGTTTTTATTCCTGCTTTTTGGTTTTGCCTTGTTGTTTTTACTCATACTGTACAAGTAAGAAGTAAATAAAACAGGAGGACATTGACAATTTTTAAAAAGAAAAAAAAAAAGTTACATACAGAGTAGCACTGATGTCTGTGTACCAACGTCCATCAAAGCCTGTGTGCCTTCCCTCCCTCTCGCCTTCGTTTTCCTCCTCCTGCAGTTTCCTCTGAGTCTCTTCCTTGTCCTTGGCTCGTTTGAGGCAGTAAGCTTTCTCCTGCTCTCTGATTTGTTGTTCAACTACTGGAAAGTCCTGTAATGCCTGAATCCTTTCTGAACGCTCAATTTCTTTACCATCCAACCACTGGAATAAAAAACAGCCAACACAGTGCATTTATTCAAAAGTTGCAATTTGAATCAGCCCCAAGCAGACTTTGCTTGCAAGATGAGAAATAATAAATTATGCACCTTAGTGATATGGAATTAAAAGCAAAGTAATTAATGGGAAACGTCAGAAACTTTGATCTAAATCAATGTTTACTTCATACAATTAACACAGTTTACAAAGTATCTTTACTGGTAATAATAATAAGTAGGTCTCCTGTTGAAACTGATTATTAATGACAAGCTCCCAAAATATAGTAATTTTATAACTGCTCACTATGTAAAGAATTTCAGTGCCTCAAGTCAAGTCCCAAATGCTCTCTGCGAAAAAGGGCCTTGTACATCACACAAAATTGAGCTCTATTGCAAAGGAGCCCGTGTTCTACCCTTGACAAGACATGCAGAGTGTATTATTAATTCTTATGGTCACTGTTTTCACCTGGTACCTCTATAGGGATTGTTCCAAATTGAAATATTAAAAACACCAACCCAAAATCTGAAGGTTCAAAGCTACCAATTTAGAGATGCCTACTTATTTACTGAGCCTTTTTCTACAAAGAGAGGTGAGGTATTTAGAAAAGGCAGAATAATGGTCCCCCAAGAATGTCCACTTTCTAATCCCTGTGAATGATACCTTCCATGGTAAAAATGACTTTGCAGGTGCGATTAAGTTAAGGATGTTAAAATGGGGAGATTATCCTGGATTATCTGGGTGGGCCAGATGTAATCACATGGGTCTTTATAAAGGAAAGAAGGCAGCAGATGTGTCAGGGTCAGAGTTAGGGAGAGGTCTGAAGATGCTACACGGCTGGCCTTAAAGATGGAGGAAGGGGCAGGGACTCAAAAATGCAGGCACCCTCTAGAAGCTGAGAAATGCAGGGAAACAAAATTTCCTCTGAAGCCTGCAAAAGGAGCAGAGTCTTGCCAACACCACAATCTTAGATTCTGACCTCCAAAACAAAGAGTATATATTTTTGTGTTGTTTTAAACTACTGAGTTTGTGGTCATTCATTACCACAGCAAAAGGAAACTAACACAAACAAATACAAAACACACAAAGATGGAGTTAAATATGAATTTTAAAAAATTATCAGGAGCAGTTATGGGTTTCCCTGGTGGTGCAGTGGTTAAGAATCCACCGGCCACTGCAGGGGACACGGGTTCAAGCCCTAGTCCGGGAAGATCCCACATGCCTCAGAGCAACTAAGCCCGTGCGCCACAACTACTGAGCCTGCGCTCTAGAGCCCACGAGCCACAACTACTGAAGCCCACGCGCCTAGAGCCCGTGCTCCGCAACAAGAGAAGCCACCGCAATGAGAAGCACGCACACCGCAAAGAAGAGTAGCCTCCACTCGCCGCAGCTAGAGAAAAGCCTGCGTGCAGCAACAAAGACCCAATGCAGCCAAAAAAATAAATAAATAAAATAAAATAATAAAATAAATAAATTAAAAAATAATATAAAAATTATCAGAAGCAGTTAATTAAAAATCAAAATTATAATGTCGCTATTTGGAAAAAACATAATTTAAAGTAGGTTTTGGTCATAAGAACTCATATGGCTGCTGTAGATGGGCGGCAGAATTGGCTCTGAGCTTGCTGGCGGCCAAAGCAAAACAGAAAAACATCATCGATGAAGAGATTTTTGCTTTCTTTACTGAGAAAATATACTCGTTTCTAGCTTCTCTCTAATACTTAGTTCTAAAACACATTTCTAAAGTAGAGTTTCTTAGTGGAGATCTTGAGAGATGTCACGCATTGTTTCTGCAGCAACATGTCCATACGTAACAATCTTTACAAAGCTGTCTCTTCTAACATCCTTCAGTGAAAGGTGAGGCCATAATGATAAAATCCAATTCAATAAAACCTATTATTTAAGGTGATAAGTAATTGTGGTCTAAGTACTTAGCCTTTTTTTGTTGTTGTTGGTAATTAACCTAGTTTAAGCTAGGGTTAAGATCTAAGCAATTCTGGGACTGTGGTTAAGACTCTGAAATTCCACTGCAGGGGGCGCAGGTTCGATCCCTGGTCAAGGAACTAAGATCCCACATGCTGCACAGAGCAGCCAAAAAAAAAAGATCTGAACAATTTGGAAAATTCTGGATAAATATAATTTCTTTCACTGGAATTTTGATGAACAT
The DNA here is from genome assembly GCF_028564815.1 of Eubalaena glacialis. Classification (NCBI taxonomy): domain Eukaryota; kingdom Metazoa; phylum Chordata; class Mammalia; order Artiodactyla; family Balaenidae; genus Eubalaena; species Eubalaena glacialis. Next base: position 80,453,375 of record NC_083732.1, read on the forward strand.
TGCGAAGAAGGTGATATATTCTCTTACCTGTATCTGGGATGTAAGGATTTAAGTATTAACTTTATATATATACATATATATTATTATATATAATATATATATATTTGCTTATACTTGGGTTAAATAAACATTGATATAATTTAGACCTACTGTTTCTAAAAGATTATGATCAATAAACCCCTTGTCACCAATACAGGCAGGAAGCAGAAGACCTCATACTGGGAACTGATGACAAATTTGAGATGGTGTCACATGTATGCCAGCACCTGTTCTTGGGGCCTTCTTATTGGATCTCAGGTTTTTGAAGACTTTTGTTAGGTGGTTTTCAAAATTGGCCTAAGTTTTCTTCAGTCCAAAATCACAGCTGAATTCAGAAGGCCTGATGAACTGAGAGATTAAGTTTTAGGCTGTGCATTGCAGTATTCCTTGATCTTTATTCACTTAGAGTTCTTACAACACAGAGGCAGAGTATCTACGTTTCTTGATAATAATTGCGTGTGTGCTTCAGCAAAGAAGAGAGAGAGAAACTAAGATTTATTGAGGGCCTCAGAGAACTTCTTTAAAGTAGGAATTATTAATCCATTATAGATGAGAAAAATGAGGCATGCAACTCACGGGTAGCAGAGACATGAGTCCTATCCTGGTTTGTCTGCTACAAAACTTTTCCCACGAGGGTACAGTGCCTACTTACCACCTGGAGTGGCTCAGACACTAGGAAGAGGATACTTGAAAAGGGCTGAATCTCCTCACACCTCTTGTGCGTGTCTGTCTAAATAACTACTCTGTTGTTATGAGTTAAATTGTGTTTCCCCCCAAAAAAAGTTATGTTGAAGTCCTAACCCCCAGTACCTCAGAATGTGACCTTATTTGGAAATAGGGTTCCTGCAGATGTAATCAGTCAAGATGAGATTATTCTGCAGTAGGGTGGGCCCCTAATCCAACATGACTGGTGTCCTTAAAAAAAGATGGGAGTGATGCTTCCACAAGCCAAGGAAAGTCAAAGCTTGCCAGTACCCACCAGAAGCTGGGAGAAAGGCATGGAACAGATGCTGCCACACAGACTCAGAAGCAACCAACCCACACCTTGATCTAGAACTTCTAGTGTCCAGAACAATGAGATAAATTCCTGATATTCAAGCACCCCGTTTGCAGAACTTAGTTATGTCAGTCCTAGGAAAATAATACATCTGTTAATGCAACTCCTTTCAAGTAGATCACAAACTTTCAATAGAATGGTAAGTAAGACTCTAAAATTTATCAAGCTGTTTTTAAATATTACTAAACACATTTATGAATACTATATTTCAAAAGGAGGCTGTTGCCTGTTGTAACAGCTTATTCAGAACAGTCTCTCTGAAAGGAAAGACTGGACCTGAAGCCTGTACATTAACCCAGACAGAAGCAGTGAGTGTGGTCATGGTGTGAATGGTGGGTTATTAGGTTCAAATCCCACCAGGGTCACTTGCCAGGTGTGTCACCTTAAACAAGGAGCATCAGCTTTCCAAGGCCTGGCTCCCTCATCTCAGAATGCACCTAATCATCTCCCTGCAAGAGTCCGGGAGTATCAGAGATGCTGTGTCCAAAGCACCTGGAACAACCCTGGCCCGTGCTTCAGGCACCTGTCTGATGGCTCTCACATACCCCTAGCCCAAGCACTGCAGAGTTGACAGGGGGCCCAGCTGTGAGGACAATCCCTGTACCCTTCCAGGGAGATGGTTCACAGCATCCATTTTCTCTGAAATTCTGGCTCTCATCAGTTCATTTTTTTCGGAAGTCATTGTACAGTGATGATCAGCCTGGGTTATGTTTGATCTACTTCATCACTCATTCTACATATATATTCTAGATTCAATTACCTGAAGCACTCATTCTCTTAATCAAAGAAATTTTACATTAGAAGAAATGTGTTCTAACAATACAGCAATTTTGACTACACAGAACACAGCAGTCTAAAAACAAATGTCCTCTGAGGATAGAGAAAAAGGACTGTTAGAAAGCCAGGGCCTCCACGCATTCTCTCTGCAGAAGCAAAATGCTGTCCCTGCTGCTGGAGGGACACCAAGAGGACGTGACCGCTGGATGGCCTGCGAGCTGGACCTGGGCAGTCACAGGCTGCTCAGCCCCTCCCCTGCCCTTGGAATGTACCTTCTGCCCACTGCTCCCACACTACGAGCTGTTCCAAGGGTGCAGCCTTGAGACAGTAAGGCTTTGTTGAGACCCTCTGGATGGTGTATGTGACTGAACCCAGTTAAGGCCTCTCTATAAACTTGTAAGGTTATGGCGGGCAGGCGCAGAGATCTACTCGTCCTGTTGCCCAAAACAAGCTTGGTAAGTAGGTTTCCTTGCTTATTAAACCTGCCACCTACCCATCTGGAGTCATGCCTCTTTCTTTGGTCTCTCCTTGCCCTCCGTGCATGGGGGCCAGTTTCAGATTTCACCTGGGAAGTTCCCGAGGTTTCAAACCACACATGCAGGTCAGGAACTCTTGGAATTACATGGACATTAATATTACTACTTAAATATTCTCAGGTGTATGATTTCTCTAGAAACCATATGTTGTTTCCCAGTACCAAAAGTATTGAATATGGGGAGATTTGGCATAAGAAATTAACACATAGAGCAGTGGTTCTCAAATGAGATCCCTGGACGGTAGCATCAGCATCACCTGAAAGCCTGTTAGAAATACAAATTCTTGGGTGCCCATCAGACCTACTGAATCAGAAACTCTGGGGGAGGGGCCCAGCAAACCCCATCTAAGTACTCCAAAGCATACCAGAGTTTGAGAATTACTAACATAGCGAATGAGTTAATAGAAAGCAATAGTGAGAAATAATACTTTAAAAAGCACACTAGTTTAAGACTATGAAATACAAAGGTATATATAGCTGTAGCCACCTCAAAAGCCCTAAACTTTTGGTTTGCTACTAGTAATAAGGAACGTTCTTTGTAACAATGACTTGAACTCACCAAGAAAGTTCAATTAAACTGTGTGTGTTCTGAATGAGAAAGGAGAAAAGCATGCAATTTATTTTTCAAAGGTTTATTAAAGCTATAATATTAAAACAACTTTAAAGGTTCAGTGAGCCAAAGACTTGGTTTTGATTTTCTGGAATATTCCATCCTCTAAAACAACACATTCTCTGAAAATGCTGTGAATAAATCAGGACTCATTGTAGTTGCTTGTTTTCATTTTTCTGAGAATTTTGTATCACTGAAAAAACAGCGTACCTTTAGTTGTTGAAGAGTGGCCACCACGAACTGTCTGTAGCCGTCAAAGTCAGCACAGGGGTTTCCCATGAGGAAGAGCTCCTTCAGGTGGACGTTGTGTTGAAGGGTTTTCACGCTGCTCAGCTCGCCAACGAAATTTACCGTCAAGTCAAGCTTTGTCAGCCCTTCACATCCTGCTGAGAGAAATGAAAAGAAAACAAAGCCAGAAAAATCACACAGGCAGTAAAATGTGTACAATAACACAACATAGAAATAAGAGTTGCAATATTTTAAGTCTGTTGATTAACTGCACTGCTTACCAAGACGTGGTTTTTCAGAAACCTCAAAAAGGCTTAGTCTTGACTCACTTTTCTATCTGTGTCTCCCCTTACTTTCAACCCCTTAGTCCCTCCAGCCAAAGGAAATCATCTTCCTGCCCGTATCCATAAGCTCTGGGCTGTTCACATTCAGTCACTATCTGGCGTGACTGCATCATGTTGACAAATCTAATGGAGCCTCTTCAATGCACTATGTCACTAGAAGAGTCTGCTGCATGTGGCACAATCGACCATGGATTGTCTCTTAAATCTCTCAACTGTCTTGAAACAGTGATGCTACTCTTTCCTTGTTCCCCTTTATAATGTAGTCTATTCCTCTTGATCTCTTTTACAGACTTTTCCACTCCATCAGTGGTTATGGAGATTTCCATCCTTGACCCAATATACCCTCTCCTTATGGTCTTGATGACAGTAGTCATGTTCACTGGTTTCACTAACCCCAGATTCTGATGACTCCCAAACAATAACCCCATGTCTGACCATCCAACTGAATATCACACTCCTGCTTCTACATGCCTGCAAGACATATCACATTCCACATGTCCAAACTGAAGTCTCCATATTTTCTCTCACTCTCTACTCCTCAAGACAGCTTTTCTGCCTTCTTTATGTCTAAACTCTATCGATGTCATCACCATTTTGGTATCAGATGTGATTCAACACCAAGAGTCAATCAGGGTTAACTAGGGAGTTAACCTAAACTATCCTCTTAGCCCCCTCACGTCATCGTCATCAAGCCACGCAGATCTTAAGTCCTAAATTCTTTTTACGTACTTCTTGTCCACTATAATCCTATTACCAATATTCCAGTTCAGGTTCTTGTCACCCTTTGCATGCAGTATGGTGTATCTCCTAACTCGTCTCCCTATTTTGAGAACATAGGAAAGAAGGAAGGAAGGAAAGAAAGATGGACAAAAGGCAGGGAGAGAGGAAGAAAAGGTCTGTCAAGGTGGCTCCTCCTCTTCCCTGCTCTTTCCTTTCCCTTCCCTTTCCTTCTCTTCCCTTCCTTTCAGAACAACTAATTCCTAAAGCCATCAGGGGAGGCAGAGTAAAGAAGGAGTAGAGAGGCGAGCGATAGCTACATTGGTCCAGAGCGGAGTGGTGGAGCCCAAACAGGATGAGGATGGTGTGCAGACAGCTCCGCTGTGCTGGAAGCCGCAGCCCCAGCAGTGAGGGGCATCCCGGGTGCAGGTGGTCTGGCACGAGTGCAGGAGCCCAAGCCCAGTGAGGAAGGCATCCCTGCAGAGCGGGATGGTGGGTAGGAACCTGGGCAGGATGAAAAGAGCATCCACGCCAAAGACAGCCAACCATGGGGTGTCAGCGCAGACAGGATGGTATCAACAAGGAAGGGCAGCCTGACTCGAGGAACCAGAGCCCAAGGAAGGTAGGGAGGGTGTCCTCACATGACACCCAGCAAGACGCGTCGAAGGCCAAGTAGAGTGAAGAGGGGTCCGCAGGGGAGGAGCACCAGAAGCAAGGTGTCAGAGCTTGAGGAGGGCGAGGAGGGTATCCTAACGAGGGTTAGCGTGGGCATTGGGAGCGTACGCCAGGGGAACAAGGCATCCACGGAGGGGACAACCTAGGGTTGGGCATGGAGATCAAGCAGGGCAAGGAGCTTGAGCCATGGACGGGCCACGTAGAGGGGGTGCCAGAGCTCAAGCTGGCTGAGAAGGCAGTAAAGAAGCCTAATGCCCTGGGTCAGAGAGGAACGTCCCAGCCAAACTCTTGCTGAATTCCTCACCCACAAAACTGGGTGGCGAAAGAAAGCTGTTTCAGGGCACTAAGTCCTGGGGTGGTTTTTTTTTCGCTGCAATAGATAACTGCAACTGTAAGGCAAATAAGCTAAGAAATGAACAAATTTCAACAAAACTACAAAGTGGGGACGGGAACCGAATCCCAGGTGTGCCCAGCTGAAAAGCGTCTCTGAACCTGTCCACTAGAAGTTCTCTTTGCTGATGTCAGCTGTTTATTACTAACGTATCATCATGACCATGACCATGACCATCACCACAAAACTCTCAAGCTAAAGCTCTGTGGGACACAATGTTGGGTCTCTAAGCACAAGCTGTTGTAGTCATACTTGTGTGAGGGGGTGGGCTGAGGCCTGCAATTCCGACATGGATGGAGAGAGCCAGACCAGCCATCCTCTGGTGGGAGGAGAAAGGGGGAGCAAGAAAGGCCAGAGGTTAAATGTGGGTCAGTAGGCACGTGCGCGTGACCACTCCCCCCAACAGTGTTCATTCAAAACACCAGTCACCATAGATGGGCCCATATCCCGTGTCTCGTTACGATATCCCGTTATGTGATACGAAAACATAAGCAAGGCGGATAGACAGGGATAAAGAACCTCGGGGGCAGCGAGTGAGAACAAAATCTGCACCTGCCACGTAGGAGGTCAATAGACGATGCCTAAAATGAGAAAGAGTAGAGGACGCCCGGTGTAAGCAGGTTACTTGGAAACACGCAGCAGAAGAACGAAGGGAGTGGATGGCGGTCGCCTCTAGGGAGCAGGACTTGGGAGGTCTGGGGGCATTGACAACAGGTCTGTTTTTCAACAAGAGTATAGATATCACTTTGACTTTTGAAACTGTCTATTGCGTTACTATGGTAAAATATGAATTATTAAAAAGATGAATAACCAAAATGCATAAGAACAAATAAATACTTTTATAATATTCCAGACTCAGCTACATAGGTGAAGGAAATTCAGTAACTTCATATCTTCAAAAATAAATTTTAAATATGTTGGAAAGGTTATGAGATTAAATATATATCTATATATTTTTCAGCATTCAACTTGTCAATACACAAAATAGGCTCTTAAGTGGTTTTTTTTTTTCTCTTGATCCAGAATTTCACTGGGGAGGAAAAGGTCCCAATCAAATACCTCAACTGGAAACAGGTAATTTGTACAAAGCTGTTCAGAACAGTTCTATTCACAAGAGCAAACATAATTAAAAACACTTCAAGCACCAAACAATAAGGAGTTATTTAAAGCACATCAATATATTTGATAATTCAGTCATTAAATCATAGTGATGTGAACTCAGCCACTATATGAAGAATGAATATGAAACTAGACATATAAATATAATTAAGTTTATATCTCTGTGCCTGTATGTCTGTTTTACATTGGCAAAAAAAAAATGTTAGATGGATTTTATGAAGTGTAAAGATATATTTGGGGTAGTCTGACTTAAGATACAGGTTACCTGGTATTTCTTAAGTTGACTTTGGGAGACTCTGAGAGATATTTTAATTATGTTTTTCTTCCATATGAGAAAAGACTGACATTTGAAAGACTCCAACAAGCTCAAAAATTCATATAATTTTTGGATTTTGCTGTAATTTTGTAGATGCAGAACCCTCCAAATGTTCATTACATTTTTCAAAGAGATGAATCTTAATTTTTCTTCTACTAGGCCTACACATAAGAAATTAAACCACATCTGCCATCTGAAAGAACAATTCTTGCTGAACTAGACAGGCTTGAGAAAACCTCCCTCCTTCAACTGAGTCCCACCCTCCAGCCACTGTTCTGTGAAGATCCAGCTCAGTGGCCCACAGGGGTCTAAAGGTCACTGAAACCAACATGCTGATTTCCCAAGAGGGAGAATTGACACTAATAGAAACCCCATCTCTCCTTCCAGGTTTTAAGGGTGGGAGAGGAGGGGCGGGATGGAAAAAAATAGGCACTTTATTTATTCTATCTTGGTGAATCCACAACAAGGAAAAAAGAAAAAAAAGGATACCGTTATGTTTTGCCATGCAGCAAAACAAACAAAGAAAAATCTGACTTATGTTTAAAATTATACTGAGATTTACTCAAGTAGGTGAGCTGAGTATATATATATCCAACTTCCTCCTCTCTTCCTCAAACATTTAAAATTAAACAACAAGTGCATATTTGCCAAAAGATAAGACACCCATCCCTCCCTACTGCCCATCTCCCCAAACATATCCTCAAACGACCCTGAGCCCGGTGCATCCGTATTAGAGCTGGAAGGCAGAGGACCAAAAGGAAGAAGTGCCCACTGTGGACCAAGTTCTCAAAGCTCAAAAAGACAATAGTGACAATACTGCCCTCTAGTGGTTGGTGGCCGACACAGACCGCAAAAACAGAACTCTCCACATCCTTTCAGATACTACTTTCTTAACGAAAATAACAAGCCAACTGAGAATGAGAGTTTTAATTATTTCTCTGACATTATAGATAGACATTTCACTACTACAAAACATAGATATAGAGCAATTTTTTTTAAGGTTTTTTAAAAAAATTTATTTATTTTTGGCTGCGTTGGGTCTTCCCTGCGGTGCGCAGGCTTCTCTTTGCAGTGCCTTCTCTTGTTGCCGAGCACGGGCTCTAGGCGCGTGGGCTTCGGTAGTTGTGGCATGTGGGCTCAGTAGTTGTGGCTCGCGGGCTCTAGAGCACAGGCTCAGTAGTTGTGGCGCACGGGCTTAGTTGCTCCGCAGCATCTGGGATCTTCCCGGACCAGTGCTCGAACCCGTGTCCCCTGCATTGGCAGGCGGATTCTTAACCACTGTGCCACCAGGGAAGTGCTAGCGCAAATTTTGTTATTTCATTTGTTCACACGTGGATATGGTAACAGGGCTGGAGAGGGGTAGCTGGGAAAGAGCAAAGGCTCCATTTCTAATGCAGAAAAATGCCAATGATGGAAAGAACCGTCTCAGTTCCAGCACTGATGATGGTTTGGGGGCTTTGACAGTGATGACATTTCAGGTTTTGAGGATGAACATTAAAAATGTATGATGAATATTTATGTCTTTATTGATATATGACCTTGATGGCCCCTGAAATACCGATGTCTACACTAGGAGACAAATAGGCTAAAATCCAACAGGACTTAAATAATGTCCTCCTAATTTTAGCTCTTGGAAGATGGGAGTGGGGTGGGGAGAGGAGCTTGCCTGCCTCTGCCCCAAGCCCCTATCCACCCACACACAGCCCACAGTGGCCCTCCCAGCCAGGCCAGAGGCTGGATGTGGAAACACCACCCCACAACTGCAGAATAAGACCACACAGCCACCTAATCAACCAAATTCTTTGTGGTTATCAACAGACACCAAGTATTATTAGACATTTCAAAAAAAAATAACAGCACAAAATAGAAGCCTGCAAAGTAAAACAGGAAACCTCCCAGAATAACAAGACAAAGAGGTTTAAATAAGGAATACAGGTCAAGAGACATGGAAGATCAATCTAGTGCAACTGCTTAAAAGAGGTTCTAGGGGAGATCGGAGAAAACAGGTGATGGATATGCCTGTTACCTTAATCGTGGTGATGGTTTCACACGTGTGTGCATGTGTCCAAACTCAAAAAATTATATATATTCAATATGTGCAGGTTTTTGTACATCAATTATACCTCAATAAAGCTGTTTAAGAAAAAAGAACAATTGTGCTCTAAAGGACACCAACAAGGAAGTTGACAAGAAAACCCACAAAATGGGAGAATATATCTACAAATCATTTATCTGATCGGATTCTAGCGTTCAAAATAAAGAAATAAGTCTTACAGTTCAGCAGTCAAACAACAAATAACCTAGTTAGAAAATGGGCAAAGATTTTGAATAAAGAAGATTTCTCCAAAGAAGATATACAAATGGCCAATAAGCACATAAAAAAATGCCCAAACTTATTAGTCATTAGGTGAATGCAAATCAGGACCACAGTGATATACCACTTCACACTCACTACAGAATGGCTACTATAAAAATAAATAAATAAATAAATAAATGAAAACTGAAAATGACAAGTGTTGGCAAGGATGTGGAGAAACGGAAGCCCTCATAAACTGCTGGTGGGAATGTAAAATGGTGCAGCTGCTTTGGAAAACAGTTTGGCAGTTCCTGAAAACAGTGAAACGTACAGTTATCATATGACCCAGCAATT